>NW_012133948.1:23373-24045 GCF_000956105.1 Propithecus coquereli | reverse complement strand
GGGGTGTATGCGTGTGTAGGTGTATCTGTGTGTGGGGTGTATGCGTATGTAGGTGTATCTGTGTGTGGGGTGTATGCGTATGTAGGTGTATCTGTGTGTGGGGTGTATGCATATGTAGGTGCATCTTTGTGAGGGGTGTATGCGTATGTAGGTGTATCTGTATGTGGGGTGTATGCGTATGTAGGTGCATCTGTGTGGGGGGTGTATGCGTATGTAGGTGCATCTGTGTGTGGGGTGTATGCGTGTGTAGGTGTATCTGTGTGTGGGGTGTATGCGTATGTAGGTGTATCTGTGTGACGGGTGTATGCGTATGTAGGTGTATCTGTGTGTGGGGTGTATGCGTGTGTAGGTCACTGCTGGTGGGACTGCAAACTAAGACAACCTCTGTGGAAAATAATGTGGAGATACCTTAAAGAGCTATCCTTTACTTTTTAAAGATTAGAACAATAAGATAGACTGCTCCCATATTGTCTTAAGTAAATAATCCCATTAGTTGGTAAGGATTGAAGGAATCAGATGACTTCATAGTATAAGGAAAATTAACATCATCTTCTATGTGTTCTACCCAATGTAACTTTTCCTCCTATAGCATTCCTGATAGATGTTTATTGATTTTCAGTGTTATTCAAATAGATAAGATTATTATATGCAGTAGCTCATTTCATTATTGCA
>NW_012133948.1:19877-20467 GCF_000956105.1 Propithecus coquereli | reverse complement strand
GGGGTGTACGCGTGTGTAGGTGTATCTGTGTGAGGGGTGTATGCGTGTGTAGGTGTATCTGTGTGGGGGGTGTATGCGTGTGTAGGTGTATCTGTGGGGGGGTGTGTGCGTATGTAGGTGTATCTGTGTGGGGGGTGTATGCATATGTAGGTGTATCTGTGTGTGGGTGTATGCGTGTGTAGGTGTATCTGTGTGGGGGGTGTATGAGTGTGTAGGTGTATCTGTGTGTGGGGTGTATGCGTATGTAGGTGTATCTGTGTGGGGGAATGTACGTTAAAAAAATAATGAAAAAAGAAAAGGACAAAAGCAAGCCTTAAGTTTTATTTCATCTAGCATTTCCCAATTTTTCATCTGCAAAGACTTTTTTATTATGTCTGGTAACATCTGTAAATCACTATTTCATAAGGACCAATTATGGAAAGGGTGGCTTGCTTAGTCATGACCGATATTTTGAGAGAGAACTCAAATAAATGGAGTTTATAATAAATATAATTTACTATAAATAAATCCCAGACTGTATACTCTATATTTATTACAGTCAGCTCTGTACCTCCAATATCTAGCAGAATAAGCAACCATTAATACTTCTT
>NW_012133948.1:15027-15397 GCF_000956105.1 Propithecus coquereli | reverse complement strand
TGACTTGCAAAGACATTTTTTATTTTTTTTTCTTTTTTCTTTTTTTTTTTATTTCAGAAGATTTAGGGGTACAAGTGTTTTTGTTACCTGAGTGAGTTGTATAATACCTAAGTCAGAGCTTTTAGTGTACCAGTCACGAGAATAGTGTACATTGTGCCTGATAGGTAGAGTTTTATCCCTCACACACTCCCCACCTCGCCCCCTCCTTAGTTTTCAATGTCTATTACACTGCTTTATGAATATATATATACTGTTAATTAATAGCCTCAACTATAAAAAACTTCGGCATGATATTTGGAGAACATGTTATTTTTAGTATAACAATTACTGCTTTTTACCAAGGATTAGTTTACATGCAAAATATATTTGA
>NW_012133948.1:14619-14977 GCF_000956105.1 Propithecus coquereli | reverse complement strand
TCTATTACACTGCTTTATGAATATATATATATCCCTCATTTAGCTCCCACTTATATGTGAAAACATGTGGCATTTGTTCTTCCATTCCTGAGATAAGATAATGGTCTCTAGTTCAATCCAAGTTGCCACAAAACACATTATTTCATTCCTTTTTATGGCTGAACAGTATTCCATGGTATATGTATATACCATATTTTCTTTATCCACTCATCAGTTGATGGGCACTTAGATTGATTCCATATCTTTCCAATTGTGAATTATGGTGCGATAAACATTCGGTGTAGGTGTCTTTTTTATAAAATGACTTCTTTTCCTTTGAGTAGATACCCAGTAGTGGAATTGCTGGATTGGATGGTAG
>NW_012133948.1:12750-13578 GCF_000956105.1 Propithecus coquereli | reverse complement strand
AGCATAGAGCTTTAAAAATATATTTATTATATAGGTTATAACTAATGTTCATGTATGTTTATTGGTTTTTGCATAATATTAATAGTATTTTTTGACTCTGTACAGTGAGAAAATAACAATCATAGTCATAAAGTAGCATTCGAAATATCACAAAAGCTAATATCTAAACAATTCAGCAAAATCCAAAAAAGAATACTACCTTAGGGCAGAAATAAGTGTCTTCTGCTCTTTTTGTTCCCACCATATGGAAATAAAGCACTCTTCACTGGAGTAACACAATAAGCATTAGGAAGAACAGTCAAATAATGCTACTGCTGCTTCTCTAGATGTGGCCCTCTGGCAGGCCAGCCACCATAGCACAGTGGAGTGACCCGAGCAGCAAGTGTTTGGCCAGTCTGTTTCATAACACAGCCCTAAGAAGAATCACAAAGACTCACAAAAAATAAGCCAAAAAAAAAAAAAAAACTTCCCCCACAATTATTAATTCTTCTTCCTAAGCCTCCTCTCCAGCTAGAGAATATTAATAGTACATTTGGATGGCCTATAGGGAGATATGATTATTTTTATTTGTAAACTCAAAATTATTTGCTGATCTATATTATTTCATAATATCTCAGCTACGATTTACAAAACTTATCAATTACATTATATGTTGCTGTGTGTGTGTGTGTCGGGGAGGGCTTCAATGATTTAATAATTGTAATAGTTTTCAGGGCCAATGTTGTACCAAGAATGGTTTGATCTTCAGGGACCTTGATCTGGTAATAGTTTGGCCAGATGTATAGGTGTAGCCAAATACTTTATTAGATGGCACTCTTAAAATAGAAT
>NW_012133948.1:10379-12244 GCF_000956105.1 Propithecus coquereli | reverse complement strand
TACTTAATCTGGCTTTTGAGAAGCAAATTGCACATAGTCTCTATTTGGGGGGGTAGGAAATATACAGATATAAAACAATAAGGAACAAAACAAAGCATGTACGTAAGAAGTTGGAAATGAGTAGGTAGGGCAAAAGAAGGAGAAATAATTATCAGCTGCATTTGTTGGGGTTAGCTTTACAAAGAAGATGGGATTTGAGAGATTGTCAAAATTTACAGTCTCAAAAATAGTGGTGGGTAAAGACTCCTAGGCAAAGGGGACTGAGAAGCTGAGGCATAGAACAATTACCATTGTACAGGCTCAGAGACTGAGAAGTGGAATAAGGGGGAAATTAGGTTAGAGGTATTAGGTAGGATTAGAGAAAGTTGACTCCAAGCAGAAAGAAAGAAAAAAGCAAACGAAAAAGGAAGCAAAACTAGGCAAAGCTGGAGAGAGAGAAAAGAAAAGAGGAGGAGGATACTACGTAACACAAACAGGTATAACTTGATTAAGGGTAAAGAGGTGTTTGGTGATCTCTTTCATTGTTATAAGAAAGTTCATGAGTGAGATTATGAAGAGAGAATAACAATACAGATGTCAGTATAAATTCCAGTTTTGTTTTTATATAACCTTTTCATATAGCCTGAGTATATCCTGGAAATCTTCATGAGAAATCCCCTAAACATGAATAAAAAGGTCTCTTGCCCGAATTTCATGTTTTAGAAGTTTCTATCATGGTACAGTTGCCTTGAAATTATCATTTAGAATAACTTTTAATTCTTCTATGCAACTAGGAAAGAAGTTTCACAAATCTCTAATATATTATTTTATTCAATAGGAAAATGCAGGATTTAATGCCATGGATGTTACCAGAATAGGATTGACCTTTTTCTTTGCTCCCATTCCCCAAATGGATTATCTTTTGTTCAGCATGTACACAACTGAAATAATCTGATTCTGCATTCATCTTACTGCCTGGTAATAGATAATAGTTCTCAGAATGTCTGACAGTATTTCACGTAAGAATCAGACATGATAGAGAGAAGGGTACTTACTGCTAGAGTAAAAGACTTTGAAATGTCATTTTGGTTCAGTGCATAGCATGATTCAAGGATGTACAGATGGAGGAGTCTGGGGAGCTATTAAATATGTGTGTCAGCAATTGAAGTGCAATGTAAATCTAAACTGGCCACTTTTTTAAAAGCCAACTGATGTATTTACCTTGGCTTTCCCTAAAAGAGATTATTATGTTATCTGAGAACTAGGATTACTGAGTAAGTTTCCCACAAAATTTAATTATTTGGGACAAGGGTCAACATACAGATCATTTACCTTATTTTGATGATTGATAGACATTTCCTACACTGTTATAAAGGCCAGACAAATCAGAACCTAATTAAAGTTTCTCACACACACTCACACACACACACACACACACACCACAAATATAGCCATAAATAATTAACTTAATTTGACATATCAAGCAGAAAATGTAATGATATTCTCACTTGATATATTGGTAAGATCTTATATGATCCAAAATCTGTGAAATCATTTAGGATTCTGTACATAAATTACAATCCGTCTTGTACTGAAAGTAGTGTATGAAATCATTTTATTAGTGTGTTTTTATCCATTTATCTTTGCAAACTCCTGTAGTTTTTTTTTTTAACACATTAACTGCCATGAGAGTTGTATTAACTCACTCTAGTTTTGACCCTGGCATTGTGTGAAGCATATATAAAATCCTACTTGTTAATGTTCTTATTGTTACAATTAATATTGACAATTTAATTCTAAAAATGTGGATTAAATGAATAGAAGTCAATAAATTTCATTTTTCTATTTACCTTTACCTTTAAATTACACTCAAAGTTTTTATTCTG
>NW_012133948.1:8444-8865 GCF_000956105.1 Propithecus coquereli | reverse complement strand
ATCCTTTACCTCTCACCTACCTCGTGAATAACAATTACATAACTTATTTTTTTCTCTTTTCTTTCCCTCCTCACTTTTTTAGTTTTATTATTCTTACTTTGTCATAACATATATTTACGTATGATTCTTCCAACCTCACCCCACTTTTGCTTTAATCTTAGATCTACACTTAATATACTAAATGCTCACCATCATTGGTTTGCAGACCTTTTTCCAGTTTTTTTTTTATTTGGAGAAAGCTTATAAGCTCATATCTAGTAGATTCCTAAAGAAGGGCTAGTAGGTACTGTGTTTCCTGGGTGTTTGTATTTTTAAAACCATTTCTCTGTAACCTTGATACTCAAAGAACAATTATCTAGATATAAAATACAATTGATTCTTCTTAATCAGGGTAGTTTTATTCTAAAAAGTTATCATAAAT
>NW_012133948.1:6349-6674 GCF_000956105.1 Propithecus coquereli | reverse complement strand
GGGTACTGAATGTTTACTTCTATGCATGTCCTCATGAGGTTTGATGGTTTAAGGTGATTTACAATATTCCTAATTTAAAGTATTTTTCCTCTGTTAGTAAAATAACGCACCAGTCATTAAGGATGGCTTTTGTGGGCAGGGATAGGAGAAGGGTTATAATGCCTTTGAAATTTTTTGCTTATTTTTGTTTTGTTGGATCATAAATTTCCTTCTCTTTCATCTTTTACTGGTGATCACCTAGTCCCTACATGAAAACTTTCCCTTTCTTTTTTACTTTATTCTTTGCCCAGAAGTGTTGTCTTCCTAAGACAACCACACATGTGCT
>NW_012133948.1:5927-6299 GCF_000956105.1 Propithecus coquereli | reverse complement strand
CACACACACACACACACACACCACAAATATAGCCATAAATAATTAACTTAATTTGACATATCAAGCAGAAAATGTAATGATATTCTCATTTGATATATTGGTAAGATCTTATATGATCCAAAATCTGTGAAATCATTTAGGATTCTGTACATAAATTACAATCTGTCTTGTACTGAAAGTAGTGTATGAAATCATTTTGTTAGTGTGTTTTTATCCATTTATCTTTGCAAACTCCTGTAGTTTTTCTTTTTTAACACATTAACTGCCATGAGAGTTGTATTAACTCACTCTAGTTTTGACCCTGCCATTGTGTGAAGCATATATAAAATCCTACTTGTTAATGTTCTTATTGTTACAATTAATATTGACAAT
>NW_012133948.1:5260-5877 GCF_000956105.1 Propithecus coquereli | reverse complement strand
TCACCTAGTCCCTACATGAAAACTTTCCCTTTCTTTTTTACTTTATTCTTTGCCCAGAAGTGTTGTCTTCCTAAGACAACCACACATGTGCTACAGGCCTTTGTTTCCCTGTGGTCAGTGGTCTGATTTAGCAGGACTGTCTTTCAATAATTTCACCGTAAGGGTGTACTTTTCTTTCTGGGTGTTAGTTTATCTCATTCCTATGTGCTTTGTTTCCCTTCCTGTATAGGTTTTTCCATACCTCCTTACTCCACTGCAAGGGCTTATAGTAGAAGCTTGGCAGGTAACTCTGCTGGGAATTAGTGCTTATTTTTCTATTTACAAATAATTTAAGGTTCATATGTTCTCCGACTTCTATGCTGAAAAGCTGTGGATTTTATGCTCGTTGATCTGAGTTTTTTTTTTTTCTTTTTTAAAGAGTTTTGGATTTACATTTACATTACTTCAGCTACCTGGAAATTTTCCCTACCACTACTCCTTCCATCATTATGCATGATGTAAATTTCCTCCTTTAAGATTCATACACCCCTGATATCTCATTTCTTTAACATTATCACTTCCAGTGATTTGTCCTACATGTCATCTCAGTTGTATATATTAATGATTCAAACCTAGAA
>NW_012133948.1:3377-4710 GCF_000956105.1 Propithecus coquereli | reverse complement strand
TACTTACCTTCAACAATATCATAACTACTTAATTCACAGAAAAAATAAGCCACTGGAAGAGGAAAATCCACATTCTCCTACTACCAGACATACTTTTATGTGTTCCCATATTATTCTATATCCCTTCTTTCACAATGGATAGATAGTTGATATTCCTCTTAGGATCTTCCTATTTATGCACTAGATACCACCTCATCCTACCTACCTGAAAATTCTTTCTTGCAAATAACTCCTCCTTTACATCATCAGGGCTTTTTCCTTCTCTCAGGTTCATTTCCATAAGCTTACAAACTTGCTATAATACCTTTCAGCTTAAGAAACTGCTGTCCATGACTCCATAACCACTTCAACTTCCATCAAATTAGTCAACATTCTCAAAAGAGTTGTCTACACTCAATTGTCTACATTCTTTCCTCCATTTTTCCTACATCTGCCTGAATTACAATTTCATCCCTATAACCCCAAGAAACATGTTTATATAAAGATTATTAATGACATTCACATTAAATGCAATGGTCAACTCTTGGTTTCCACATTACTTTGACTCTCAGCAATGTTACATAGTTGATACTTCCTCTTTCTCAAAATACTTTAAAAAGTAGCTTGAGTGACAGGAAATATTCTTTTAATGTGGTTTTGCCTTATTAATGTCACCTTCTAAACCGTCTTTCCTAGTGCCTCATCCTCATCTCAAACTTAATGTTAGATTTTTTCCATCTACTTTTCTTCGCTTATTAGACTCACTTTCTTGCTGAGCTCATCCATTCTTGTAGCTTTGAGTACCATCTTTATGCTGATGATTCCCCAAAATAAATTCCCTAGCTGAAACCTTTCCTTGAATACCACATGCATTTCAATTGCTTACTTAACATCTGCTCTTGGAGGTCAAAGAAGCACCTCAGATGTGAACCTTTCATTCTCTATGCTTCCTGTTTCCCTTAGTAAAACCTGCTTAGTTTCAGATATTCACTATCTCATAAAATGGCAGTGTCACTGAGTTGCTATAGACAAAATCTTTGGAATCATCTTTGTTTATCTTTTTCCTTTATACTCCACATTCAATTCTTTTGTCTCTACTTTCAAATATATTGAGACTCAGATTATTTCTCAACAGTGCCATTACTAATGCATAAGTCCAAGTCATCCTCCTCTCTCACTTGAACTAATTCTTCTCCTCTTTAATATATTATCATGCAGTAATTGGAAAAGTAGTTAAGATTATTTCAAATCTTTAAAACTCTTCTATGTCTTCTATTATACTTAAAATTAAATTCAAATCCCTTACTTTGACCTATAAAGCAATGAATGACCTGATTCTTGCCTACCTCTCTAA
>NW_012133948.1:1729-2361 GCF_000956105.1 Propithecus coquereli | reverse complement strand
TTTTTTTTTTGTCTTTTACTCTATAGGCCAAATTCTTTCCCTTGTTTTATGAAGCCATGAATGATCATATTCTCATCTATGCTAGCTTCATCTTCATTTCCTATTTGCTTATTTTAATGTTATTTTTGTTTTTTATTGCTTACGTTTATTGTTTTAAAAGGAAGATATCCTATTTTTAATTTTGTAAATGTATCAAAATATTATTTAACCGATATTTTCCCAAATATCACATTTAGCATTAAAAACATCATCTAAGTCCCCTCCATGTGGTAAGAAATTAGAAGAAACTCTTGAAGTTCCTGTTTTAGTCCATCTGGGCTTCTACAACAAAATATCATATACTAGGTAGTTTGTGAACAATAGAAATTAATTTCTCACAGTTCTGGAAGCTAAATCCAAGATCAAGGTGCTGGCAGATTCAGTGTCTGATGAGGGCCTACCTTCTGGTTCATGATTCCTATCTCCCCACATGGTGGAAGGAGCAAGAGATCTCTCTCAGGCCTCTTTTATGAGGGCACTAATCCCATTCATGAGTCCTCTGCCCCAATGACCTAATATCATCACGTTGGTGGTTAGGATTTCAACACATGATTTTTTGGAGGGACACACACAAAACCATAGCAATTCCCATT
>NW_012133948.1:0-309 GCF_000956105.1 Propithecus coquereli | reverse complement strand
AAAAAAAACAAAAACACCCACCTGAACTTGAAAAACCATAACTTAGCATCATATTAAGATGTGGAAGAAAAATACTGTGATAGTCATCATTTATTATTTACTATGCCAATTTATTTAATTGTTCATTAATCAATAGTTTGTTGAGAACTTATTTTATGCCAGATACTACTTTTTGTTCTGAGAATAATACAACAATAAAAATACATTTTCTTACTTTACTGAGTTTATAGTGCAGTTATTAATCAAGTAATAACACTAAAGAATATTAAATAACAATTAAGATGTGGAAGAAAAATACTGTGATAGTCA
>NW_012133947.1:6755-7128 GCF_000956105.1 Propithecus coquereli | reverse complement strand
CAAGATCCAGAAGAGGAAAAGATGCATTTTCATAATGGGCATAGTAAGCAAATTGTAAAAAAATAAAAACAAAATAAAATAGGGAAGGCTTTATTATTGGTTTTGTCTTTTTCTTAGGGTAGAGGATTTATAATAACCAGCCAAAAATATTGTGTTGAAAAAAGTGTTCTGTTACATTCCTGTAAAACACATGGGCTTGATCATTGCTGGCTGGCTCTAGACAACAGCTAGATGGTTTATTCAATTCTTTAAAGAATATGCTAAAGAATGTAACTATTAAAGATGCATTTTCATAATGGGCATAGTAAGCAAATTGTAAAAAAATAAAAACAAAATAAAATAGGGAAGGCTTTATTGTTGGTTTTGTCTTTTT
>NW_012133947.1:2764-3215 GCF_000956105.1 Propithecus coquereli | reverse complement strand
ATGTATTAACTTATTTACTATGAAATCAGTACCAGAAAAAAATGTATCCAGATAAAAGAAGCAGTAGAGTTATCAACACTTTTTTCTATTGGCTTGTTCACTTTTTACCCTAATGAAATATTAACTTCAAAGTTTTGATTCAGGTGTTGCAGTTTAACATTTAATAGAATTACTATAAGCATAGTAATACCACCTTTTAAGCAGTTCTTTATAGCTAAATGCACTTTATTTAATTTTTTAAGGTATTTTAATAGTTCTACAGAAAGTAACAGCCATAGAAGACAGGAAAAGTTTTTGCAACTAATTTTTTGTTGTTAAAACAAATCTAATATTTACTCAGGAATATCTTGAATTTTACATTTCTTTTAAATTTGTGTTAGTGTCTTGTAAATGTGTTTGTGTGGTGAGACTTTCAATAAAAGGATTTTAAATCATTTTCAGTCACCCAGTA
>NW_012133947.1:0-476 GCF_000956105.1 Propithecus coquereli | reverse complement strand
AATCTTGTGATTTTTCTGATTGAAGCTGAGGTGGGGCGTTTGAAGTAGCACTCCTATGGCTGGTGTCATTGTGAGCCTTCATCTTTCTGCCTTACATGCCAGAAGCTTCAACCCCCATTCAAATTCCTTCTGTGATTTGTTGTGAAACAGGACACATCTCACACACACACACACACACATATAGGTATCTACACATAAGCACACGTGCGTGTGTGTATATATGTGTGTGTGTATATGTATATATATATGTAGAACAGTATCAAATACATATAGTCTAGAGAACTTTCATGACAAATGGTGTAAAAAACCTGCAGGTCTTGGCTTAATTGACTCATTTGCAATGCAAGACACTTTAGTGTAATAGACACAGTGCCTGCTTTTACTATTTAATGAGATTCAGGAAAAAGATAAAAAGGAGAAAAAAGTTATAATTTTCCCATTGCAGCATCCTTAGTTCTTTAACATTTCTTTTTCCA
>NW_012133946.1:9261-9726 GCF_000956105.1 Propithecus coquereli | reverse complement strand
CTTTGACACTCTTCCCTCAGAAAAGGCATAGTACTTTTACAGGGGTTGACTGATTGGGCGAGGCCCACCAGGATAATCTCTACTCTGATTAATTCCTACTCGCCTGATAAGTAACCTAATAATAGGGATAATATCCCATTGTATTCACAGATTACACACATACTCAAGGGGAGGGAATTATACAGGGCATCAGGAAGTAGAAATGTTGTGGGGAGGCATATTAGATGCCTGCTTACCCAACCAAGTGTTTAATAGTACGCTGCTGACAGTGACTGAGGTTGCTTTTAAGGGTTTTGAGAAAAGTGCACAGAACAACAACAACAAAAATTCCCAGGGGAATAGCATATTATTTATTTATCTAGTAAACATTTCTGTAAAAGGGCTTCATCAAAAAAGATGTACATTCTAATTTTTGTAGATATTGTCAAAATATTTTGAAAAATAGTTTGTCTTAGTTTTTCTTGT
>NW_012133946.1:4668-5615 GCF_000956105.1 Propithecus coquereli | reverse complement strand
CTGGGCTATTATATTAGCATATTACAGTAAAAAAAAAAATCCATGCAGATTTTTCATTCCAACTCCAACATGTAAAGAGCTTAAATGTTGTCACTCCTATCCTTAAAACAAACAAGCACAAAGGCTAAACAAACTGAAAATGGACAACTTCACTTGAACCCATCGAATAATTGAGGTCACAGAGGAAACTGTCAACCTGAAATCTGGAGAGACAAGAGAATACAGAGAATCATAGATGAGATCAGATTTCCTGGAGAGAAAGTTTCAGTAGCCAGAAGGTTTAGGATCACTTAATTTTCGTGAACTGCTGGTAGATGAGTGTGGAAAAGCCTGAGAGTGAGAAAGTACTGGGATCCAGTATCAGGGGTGTGCATACACTTTCATGATTTTTACCTCCTGTAGCTCCACTAGGCTCTCATGGTAAAGAGCCAAGAAAAATCTGCTTGTGTTTCTGATAGTGAGAGGAGAAAGCTATCCATTTGGAAATATACCCAGAGTGTTCTTCATAACAAAGGCCTAGTCTACAAGGAAAAATACTTTATCAGAAACTTATCCAAACTGGTGGAAGTGAAGTGTGATTATCCATATTTAGGCCACTCTAGCCTTCCTGTCTCACCACAGCCCAGGGACACAGGCCCACTAAAGGACTGAGCTGTAATCAAAATATCATAAAACACATTCGTTCACTATACCTTACCCTCACATTAACAGGTCTTCTGTGTATCAACAGTAAGTGAAAGATCCAGAAGACACTGCCTCTATTTAAGAAGTTTATAGGAAAACCCCAGAACAACAGCAGACAAAGACAATGACGTTAGAGGAAGTTGAAGCCTCTCGCACCCACCATTACAGCAAACATTAAACACAGCATAACTCCTAGCCAGATTAACATAAAACATCACACTAAAAGCATAGTTAATTCAATTTTTATTACACAATATATCATG
>NW_012133946.1:0-364 GCF_000956105.1 Propithecus coquereli | reverse complement strand
TTAGCATATTTACAATACTAAAGCAAGATTTCAATAATAGGGAAGACTCTGTACACGGATAGATGGAAATTCTTTGTACTACCTTCTCAATTTTTATGTAAACCTAAAACTGTTCTAAAGAAATAAAGTAGATTAAAATAAATGCAACATTCAAATGTGAATAATTTATATTCAGGGATGATTTAAGGAACAGACTTATTCAGATTTGACAGACTTATTCGTTGGTAGTATTTTTGAAGCAAGGGCAATAATCTTATGGTTTAACTTCTACTTCAGAACTTCCCATGATCTTCAAAAAATCCTTTGGTTTTACTTCAATTTCAATTAACCTGTTTCTTTTTTGCTGTAATAGGTAGGTATGTGT
>NW_012133945.1:4281-4904 GCF_000956105.1 Propithecus coquereli | reverse complement strand
CATTCTTAGTCTTGCAGGTCATGGGTTGCTTGTACATACGCATGTGTGTATGACTGACGTCATTTGGCTCAATGAACAATGCCAAGTTGTAAAGCATCCATGAGAACTGCATTTATGGAATTTATTCCATTATTGCCTTTTGTATACACTTTCTTGGCATTTCCTTCCATTTTGAAAGAGTAGAATGGTTTTAATTTTCTTACCTTGGAATTTCTCCATTTGATTTGGTCAATGTGATTAATTACTTTCATGTCTTTTGAGTCTCAGTTTCTTTATATATAAATGATTCAGCTGGATTAGATGATTTCTGAGATCTTATCCCTGTGTAACATACTATAATTTGTAGTTTAGAGAAAATATGAGCATTGTAGATCACACTAATGACCTGAATGTGACTTCAGCTTTATTTACTTGCATTTATTCCTAGCTATTATACTTTATTTACGACTTTTCAATATGATTTTCCTCATATGGAAAATAAAAATAGTAACAGATCCTACCTTCATAGGGTTGTGGGAAAATAAGGTAATATTTGTAAGTACTTTTACAGTATCTAGCACATGGTGAGTGTTCAGTAAATGTTATTATAATAATTTCTATTCTTCCTTGGAATTGATGAGGAT
>NW_012133945.1:2144-2436 GCF_000956105.1 Propithecus coquereli | reverse complement strand
AGAACCTGTACTATTGACGAAAAATAGGAGAAGCAGGCTATAAAAGTGCCTGGAGATTAGTGAGCAAATAGGGAGGTCAGAAAAATGATCAGGAAGAGATAGAACAGGTCCTACAGTATAAGGAAGTATTGATGATTTTATTTCATGTTTGAAGGAAGCCATTAGAGTATCTAACACAGGAGAAAACATGACGTGTTTCTTAAGTTTAAAATGATCAATCATTCTATAATGCTGTCAACTCTTTAGAAGCCTATGATTTACATATATGAGCATATGAATTTTTAGTTTCCCC
>NW_012133945.1:0-338 GCF_000956105.1 Propithecus coquereli | reverse complement strand
TAATGCTCACAGCTCATATAAAAGAATAGTATAAGAGGGAAAACAAAGCAACTAGGTGCTACCCAACATGATGAACAGAATGGCATCCCACATACTAATACTGTCACTCAACATTAATAGTCTGAATGATCCACTGAAAAGACACAGGCTGGCTGAATGGATGAAGAAACCCAACCGAAGTATCTGCTGTCTCCAAGAAACATATCAAATCCACAAGGACTCACACAGAATCAAGGTGAAAGGAAAAAAAAAAAAATTCCTTGTTAACGGAAACCAAAAGAAAGCAGGTATAGCCATTTTCATATCAGATAAAATTAACTTTAAATCTGCGATGGTAA
>NW_012133944.1:5850-6960 GCF_000956105.1 Propithecus coquereli | reverse complement strand
TATATCCAACTTGATTGGGAGAAGAGCATTTCTCTATACAATCATTTGATCAATTTCTTTGAAAATGGCTATGTAATATTTCATCGTGTATGTGTCTGACATGATTGAACCTTTTCCTGTTGTTGGGTATTTTGGCTATTTGTACATTTTACTTTGAAAAATATGGATATTATGAAAATCTTTGTGTACAAATTGTTGTCAGTATGTACAATTAGTAGGTCAAAAATTATATACATTTAAAGCCCTGTAATACATGATCCTGTGTATTTGTTTAGAAGCCTTGTAGAAAGGATTGGCCTAGGTTTGAAGGGTCAATGTGAGAATGGACAATGGTGGGCTGCTTGCTATCATTTGCTAACACAGATTTTTTTTTTTTTTAATACTGTCTCCCTGGATTCTCTCTACTCTTGTTCCAGTGCTCTTTGGAAAGAAGGCAATGATGTGATGAACAACAGTATTTCAAAGAGTTTTATAGGATCCTGGGAGCAAAAAAAGAGTTGTGCTTTATAGCCTCATTATGTTGGCTGGGTGAGGTAAAATGTTGAAGCGTGGAACAGAGAAGCAGGCATGATCTATGCATTGAATAGGGATCATCACCATTTTAGTTTAGGGTGAGCACTTGGGATCTGAGGTGCCACATATATGTGTCTGGGCAGGGGAGGAGAAAGTGATTGGTGTCTATTGCCTGTCAGGAAGATTATATGGAACTCGATCAGATCTCCGGCCTTCCTTTATTGAACAGAACTTGAGAACATAATTGGTGAGATGAGTGCCAGTGAGGCTAAATCGATCTAGCTATAAAGGGCCTTGCTAGGCAGAGCGGGGGAGAGAGGAGAGGACAGCCGGTGTGGAAGGGGCCATTAAGAGACAATGGGGCTGCTGTCAGGTTTGGGAAAGTTGAGAGAGAGGTGGAGAAAGCAGATTTTATTTTTCTATATCTCATGAATGTTTCTGAGAGGCTGCAGTAAAGATCAAAATTGCTTTAATTGTTTTTCAGTTGCCAGACTTATTCGGATAAGACACAATGCTGTGGCTTGCTTCCAGGCAAAGTGTGTGTTGGCCTGGATTAATGTGGGATACCATTATGACCAGGAATATTTATCCTGGCAA
>NW_012133944.1:2962-3402 GCF_000956105.1 Propithecus coquereli | reverse complement strand
ATAACTTGAACAGCCAAAAGTCAGATCTGTGCAAAAAATGAAAATACATCGTAACTGCATAGATGCTCCTTGATTTTTTTTTTTTTTTGGCCTAGCAGTAAAAAACTTAATAAAGAATCTTCAAGTTGTTATTGTTCCTTCTAATTTATAATGTGGGCTCTTTTATTTGCAGTCCGGTTCAAGCACTATAATCTTGGGTACCACTCAAAGTTTACTCTGCAAATTTCTTTCCTCTCTCAAGGGTTTTACCCTCCCTTGTTCCTTCCCACTCTAATTCATGGACTTGTGTTCATCTGTCAGGGAAGAGTAGAGGATCTGTGAAAGTTAAGTATGGAATGAGTGGTGAGGAGGATGTGTGTCTGATGCATAGCTTCCATTTTTTTTTTTTTTTTGCTGATACCTGTTGCTAGTGTTTGTGTCTGGTTTTGTCCCTGGGGATG
>NW_012133944.1:0-327 GCF_000956105.1 Propithecus coquereli | reverse complement strand
AAAAAATAGATTTGGTTTAGTGAAATTTGCTCCAGATAATGCTTTTTTTTTTGGAATTCACTGGTATGTATAATTTTGATAAAAATTCAAGACATATTTTGGTGACAAATTGGTGGGTAAAAATTGACAGGATAGAAACATCCTGATAGGATAGAAACATCAACATGGGTTGATTCTGGAGACAGAGTGACAATTCCAGATAATCCTTGAAGTTCAGCTAGGTGGGTAGGTCATATGCCCAAAGTGTATAGAACTATTCAGTTAAACTAAATGAGAAAGATTGTGAGTTCTCCATATAGTCCTTGCTGACAAGAAGGCAGAGCAGAG
>NW_012133943.1:8661-9978 GCF_000956105.1 Propithecus coquereli | reverse complement strand
AGGATGCCAACAGAATCACTAGGTATGCTTTCAGGCTTATAATTGGTTACTTCCCTGACATCCTCTATTCACGTGTTCAATCTTTTGCAATGTAAAAACGCTTAAACAGTAGGTTTTTTAGAATAAGAAATAAGAAAAAGAAATAAGAAATAAGGCTTAACCAGTAGGTTTTATAGAATTTTCAGAGTTAAACTCAAACAGTTGACACCCAACAAACACATAACATTCCTCACCCTGACTCAGTAAAAATTAAAATCTTCTAAAACCCCTTGCATCCTGTTTCATATTTCTGGAGAATAATAGAGCTGGAGATACCACTACAATCATAATGCTGTCCAAACAACCTATGTCAGAAAATGAAGTGGTTGAATATTTCCTTTCATAATACAATTTTTCTTCGTTGAATAGTCTAAACATTTTTTCTTTCTGAACTTTACTAAGCAGAAAAAAAAATGTTATGAATAGTTTTCTTAACTCACAGCCATTTAATGTCTCCCTTAAAATTGAAGTTTTATGTGTAACATTTCTAAATTGGGCTAGGCAATTTGACAAGACTATAAAAAACATTAAGTGTATGGTTGCTGTGATGTTGTCTAAGTGGGAAGAAGAGGTTCCTGTCCATGACATTGAATGACATTCACTAAAACTTATTACTATTAGGTTATTCACATAAATATGTGCAAACTCTACATGAGTAATATAATCATATTTGAAAAACCACTGCCCTCAATTAAAGCATCTACATTGATACCATCTAAAAATATTCCTAACCACAAACTTCAAGTAGGCTTTAGGGATACCCTAAAATCCTAATCTCATTTATCCGTATGATTACTTCTTATCTTTTCCTCAATCCTTAATACAATTCTGTTTCCACCAACTTCATTCTCTGCTGATAAATTCCTTGCATTTTATTTAATATTTCTGGAGAAAATAGAAATGATGAAAAGAGAACTTCCACACACCCCACTATCACCACTGCACACCAATTGCCCCTGAACTTCATCCTCTTACTTTCCTCCTGGGAAACTGCCCCCACCTCCCAAAAGGCCAAAGTTCCTACCTACGGCTAATAAACAGCTTTGCTTTTTCATGTGACCCCAGGCCACCCTATCCATGCAAGGACATTGTACCAGTGATTGTCCTACTCTTTTTTAGAATTATCAAGTTTTTTCTCTCTTCTGAATCATTCTCATTAGTGTAAATCATATTGTAGTCATTGATATTTGCAACTTAATTTGGAATTCATAAAAAAGTTAAATGAAATAATGAACAGATAAATGAATAGATGTGTGATAAAACAGATACAGAAAAGTG
>NW_012133943.1:5455-7341 GCF_000956105.1 Propithecus coquereli | reverse complement strand
TTAAAACCATTATTAAACTCATTTCATTTATTGAAACTTTTAATTCTAGAGTTTCCATTTTATTATTTGTTATAGCTCCCTGCCTCTGTTAAGATTCTCCACCTTGTCACTTAATTTCTACATTATTACCTTAGTATATTAACACAGTGGTCCCCAACCTTTTTGGGACAAGGGACCAGCTTCATGGAAGACAATTTTTCCATCGATGGAGGGTGCAGAGCTCTGCCACGGTCCCTAGCAGGCTGTGGACCAGTACTGGTCCATGGCCTGGGGGTTGGGGGCTGCAGTATTAATACATAATTACATTAATCTACAGTATTTTAATACCATTGTTTGATAATTCCAATTCTACATCTTTTGTGGATTACATTTTTATTATGTTTTTTCTGCTTTAGTCAATACATTTTTTGCACACCTCATTATTTTTATTCAATGTCATACACTGTATGGAAGAGTATACAGAAAGTTAAAGATGATAATATTTTCTTCCAGAGAGAAATTATTTTTGTTGTGAGAAAGTTATTATGAAAGGGACAGATCATCTTAATGCATTAAGGGATTGAGATTTGAAATTGGGCTTTAGTCTTGGTATGTCTGATTTCCATGCTTCAGCCATTCCAGAATCCAAAATAAGAGCCTGGGGTATTGTAGCAGATTATATTTTCCAAATAAAATCTATCTATTCTCAATAATCTATGTCCATTTCCCTTGATCCTGAGAATGCCTCTTGTGACAGCTTTATCAATACAGTAAGACAGACATCCAAGCATGTACCTTTCATAAAAATGCCTTCTACTTCTGCCTTTTTTCATGAGATTCTCCCCCTTGAAGCCCAGCCACCATGCTGTGAGAAAGCCTCAAAAAGACAATTGGGAGACACTAAGTGAACAGGCCACATCTTGTGTTTGTGATGACAGGTGCCAGCTGACAGCCAGCGTCAAGCACTACACATTTGAATGAACAACCCTCCAGATGATTCCAGTCCTCAGACATTTTGTTACTCTCAGCTTCTGAATCTTTACAGGTGAGGCCTCAAGCACCATGAAACAGAAACCAGGCAACATGCTGTGTGCTGTGACCTCCTTAAATTTATGAACTATAGAATCTCTGAAAAGAACAAAATTGTTGTTTCACAACACTACATTTGGGGTAATTTGTATGCAGTAATAGTAATGGGAACAGATGCCCTTTAGACCTTTTGTTCCTGAACTTCAATTTCTGTCCCACTAGATCAGTGAAGCTGCCAAAATCTCTTCTCAGCTTCTTGTTGTCTCAGTCATTGCTTTAATCGAAAAATCTTCACACTTTGGATTTCTCCTCTTTCCAGATTCTTGTCCCCCTCAAGATCTTGCTCACTTATTACTTTTCTAGTACTCAAATTTTTTTTTATTATAAGATTTTAGTTATTCTTGGTTGAGAGAGTTAATCTGGAACAATTTAATCATCTTTTTTGGAAGCAGGTGTTACTAATCCCATTGCATTTTTAATTCAAATCGCTATAAACACATAGTGATTTACATATACACATATACATGTTTTTTTAATTTCCAAAATTTATATTAATATTTTATTTTTAATTATGGTGTTTATCTTTAATGTCTTTTTCATTGCTAACATTTTAAAGCCCCTCTTAGTTCTCACAGTGCACAAAATTATTTTTTATATTTATGTCTGATAATTCTAATATCCATAGCTTTTATAGGATACAGAAAAGTGTATAGAGTCTAGGTTTTGGCGATAAAGACATCAATTGTCAAATTCTTTCCAATTTTCTGTATTTTTGAAAAATATCATAATAAAATATTATAAAAAAATCTTAATGTAATTTCTCCCAACTTAAAATAAAAGCCTCATTCACCTCTAAGAGCACCCATTTCTTTCTTTCC
>NW_012133943.1:0-432 GCF_000956105.1 Propithecus coquereli | reverse complement strand
GGGCAAAATGGAGAAATCAATCCTGTTTTACAAGGTAATGCATTCTCTCTTCTGTCAGCATTAATTTCAGCACCCCTCAGCTCAGGAAGAACTGGGCAGAAGTGTTGAGCTCACAGAGGCCAGAAGCAGTGCTAGGAAAAAGGTCAGCTTAGCAGGGAGAACGAAATCAAACATTTAAGGGAAACTTTGTCAAATCTTCAATCTCATCTATTGACATAAAGAAAAGGAAATGCGTATCTTCATTTCATGGCAAACAAACTAGCGTATACTAATCAATGGACCATGAACCAAATTCCCTCACGCAGTTTATCCAAAACAATTATTTTACTTGACAAAAGTCTTGCTATAGTTATTTTTACTTTGGTTTGGTTTTCAAATTATTCAATAAAGTACTGGAAACCTTCATGCCAATAATTATCTTGATTTATGTAT
>NW_012133942.1:22897-23485 GCF_000956105.1 Propithecus coquereli | reverse complement strand
TATATATATATGGCCAATGTATGTATACAGAGAGAGACGAGAGGTAATTTATTAGGCGAGTTGGCTCGCACAGTTGTAAACGCTGAGAAGTTTCAAGTTATGCTGTCTGCAAGATGGAGAACCGGGGAAGCCAGTGGGGTAACTCAGAGTCGGGGGTTGAAGGCCCGAGAACCTAGGGTGCTGCGGGTGCACGTCCCAGAGTCTGAAGGCCAGGGAACCTGGAGTTCTGATGTCCAAGGGCAGGAGAGAACAGGTGTCCTAGTTCCAGGAGAGTTGGCGGTGGGGGTGAAAGGGGGTTGGGGAAAGAGAGAATTCGCCTTTCCTCTGCCTTCTTTGTTCTGCCCAGGCCCTCGGCCCCCTGGGTGGTGCCTGCCCACATTAGATGATGGGGATCTTCACTCAATCCACTGATCCAAATGCCAATCTCTTGGAGGTGGCGGTAGCAGTTATAAGGATATCTTAACCTGTTTCCTTAAAAGAATCCAATATGAGGCTGGACCAGGGAGAGCTGAGACCTAGTTCCCCACTCCCTGCACCCCTCCGGCAACTGCATCTCCATTCTGGGCAGCTGGTCGACACATCAGGAAT
>NW_012133942.1:11297-11822 GCF_000956105.1 Propithecus coquereli | reverse complement strand
TCTTCCCCTTGTTCAGCCTATATTTAAGCCATTGCTTACATAGAGGGGCTAAAGGAACCATGGGGGTGTTCTCCACAGGGAGGACTAGCCTCTGCTTTGTGGAGTAGAATTTCTATACTTCCTAAATAAAACTCAGTTTCACTGTACACTGTTGGCTTGTTCCTGAAGCCTTTCTTGCATGAAGCCAAGGGCCCACTTGGACTTCAAGGGATCCCAGCAGTGAGAATTACTTCCCTGTGTCAAAAGTACACACCAAGGCCAACAGACCTACCAGAGGATGGTAGGTCTGGACCCAGCTATCAATTGCGGGAACTACAGAGACAGAGGAACAAGTAGAACATCACCATGGGTAGGCAACCAACAACGTCTATTCTGTGAACTTTTGTTTTCAACAGATAAATTATAAAGAAAAGAGAGGCTAAGGGTGGCTGTAAATGAAAGACTAAAAGAAAAAGAGAATGAAAAATGTACACAACTCAATTATAATGTCTATGAATGTACCTTTGTGTGATTAAAATATATAGA
>NW_012133942.1:0-392 GCF_000956105.1 Propithecus coquereli | reverse complement strand
AAAAGAAAGCAGACATAAATGATTATACACATAGAGTTCTATTGTATGAAGTTTACAAAAAGGCAAAGGTAATCCATGGTTTTAGAATACAGGATAGTTACTAACCTTGGGAAGTTAGTTTAGATGAAAGATCACTAGGGTATAATGCCCTAATTTCTTGATTTAGGTGCTGGGTGTGTTCATGTCTTAATTTTTTTTAAACTAGGCACTTCTAATTTTTGTACTTTTATGTGAGTATAATATATTGCCATAAAAAATTTTAAACAACATTGAAATAAAAGTATTTTCAGATAAGCCAAACTGAAAGCGTGACAACAACAGACCATAGATAGAGACATTTCTAAGGGTTTTGATGTGGAAGAAGTAAATTGAACCCAGGCAGAAGATCTGAA
>NW_012133941.1:0-1198 GCF_000956105.1 Propithecus coquereli | reverse complement strand
GAGATATGTTAGTTCTAGTATGTTCCTTGTTCTTTCTGATGACAGACTCTTCCTTCCAGTCTTACCTTCAAAAGCTGATTGATCTGTTGAACATAAGATAAATTATAAAACTTTTTATGAGTGTTTATAATTTCAATATATCATGTTTTCATGGATCTATGAACATCCATATTATATCAGTATAAGTTGATTTTCCCTTCTTTTTTGAGGAGTCTGCGTATTTCCTAAAAAGAGTGAAGAAAAGTTACCTTGTCATTACATTTTTTATGCTGGCATTTTATACAATTTTAATCATCTTTACTTAAAGTTATCTTTTACTTCTATTTCTATATCCACAACATATACAGAATTTAAAGTACCACTAATGACAATATTAATGAATACTTATAACTTCTCAGCATAGAACGCCTTTCTACATCTATGCATAAATGTGCACACATTACATGCATGCATAAACATAAATGTGCACACATTACATGCATTCATAAACATAAATGTGCACACATTACATGCATGCATAAACATAAATGTGCACACATTACATGCATGCATAAACATAAATGTGCACACATTACATGCATTCATAAACATAAATGTGCACACATTACATGCATGCATAAACATAAGTGTGCACACATTACATGCATTCATAAACATAAATTTGCACACATTACATGCATGCATAAACATAAATGTGCACACATTACATGCATGCATAAACATAAGTGTGCACACATTACATGCATTCATAAACATAAATTTGCACACATTACATGCATGCATAAACATAAATGTGCACACATTACATGCATGCATAAACATAAATGTGCACACATTACCTGCATGCGTAAACATGCAGATACATATCTACACAGGCACAAACACATCTGCACTTGCAAACTTGCTTTGAGGTAAAGTCAACGGATTGTTCCTGTAAACCTTACCTACCTTTCGCTTTAGCTCTGAGAAATTTTTCGTCTCATTTAAGCCTCTGTCCATCGTCACATTTCCAGTTTGCTTTTTCTTAACCACTAAAATCATAAAAGCTTTGGAAAAACAAAACGTTCACAAATGAATTTAGTAAAACTCTTTAGATGTTGCCAGACGTGCTGCGCAGGGGGAGGAAGGGCCCTGATGCGGAAAGGAACTTCCTCGAGTTTCCTCACCTTGTTCCTGCGCGTCACTGCTCTGCGTCAGC
>NW_012133940.1:5951-6301 GCF_000956105.1 Propithecus coquereli | reverse complement strand
GAGTCTCTAAATAGTAGTTTTTGAACAGTGAAAAACAATATATTCCATTTTTAAAGAATGGAAAACATAAACACGGTAAGTGTTTAATATTTTTCTTTCTGTGGAATATAGATCTGACCAACAATTTTATCAAAAGAGTGAGTATAAAGGATAAATAAGAAAAGTAAATTGATAAGAATAGAAGACATACTAAATGACTGGAAAGACTTGTTAGTAAGCATGCCTGTTGTTTCTACTCTAAAGCCTAAAGTTCTGTTAATTCAAAGTCACTGACTAGAGAGCAGTTGCCTGGGAATTCTAAGTCTATCATGCAACAGAATAGAAAATTTACAGGTTATTGAGTATTAAAT
>NW_012133940.1:2723-3031 GCF_000956105.1 Propithecus coquereli | reverse complement strand
GAAAATTAAGGCACATAGAAGTTAAACAATTTACCTAACACCACACAGCTCATAATTGGAAAAACCAAGAGTCAAACTAACAAAATTTCAAAATTTCAACAGTATTTAGGAAGTCACCTATACCATTTCTATAGCATTCATATTCCTACATAAAAATGATTAGACATTCTAAAATAACAAAGCGAGCCTTACTATGCACATTCATATAGGAAAAATTAAATCTAAAAGCATAATTAGCATATAGCATGAATGTTATAATAATAGTATTTCTTGCCCAGAGTTAACAATTCTATTCTTCTAAACTTCAG
>NW_012133940.1:0-690 GCF_000956105.1 Propithecus coquereli | reverse complement strand
TTGAATGCAGGCAAAAATGAATGAACAATAATATCAAAATGGAAAGGAAGTCTGGTAAAGACATCGAGACATGGCAGTTATGGGAAGTAGATGAACCACAGACGACATCCAAGTTTGGAGCGATGTGAAAGCACATAGCTTGAAAGTGTGTGTGTGTGAGACCACATCTATAAAGAGGCAGAAAGCACAGGGTTCAATGCACAATCTCTGAAGTCAGGCTGCCTGGGTCATGTCACCGCCCTAATATTTACTGGTTAGCTAATTTCAGGCAAGTTATTTAGCCACCGTGAGCCTTAGTTTTCTCATATTTAAAATAGTGATAGTTAGTGTACCTTCCTTATCTTTAAAATGGCATTATAATAGTACCTATCTTACATGATTCATTCGGATAATAAGAGTAAAACACTCGACAAACTGTCTTATACATAGTGAACGTCATTAAATGTAACTTATTATTTTCACAGCTTTTCATTTTCATTTTCACAGAGTTAGCCTTCTTGTGAAGATTGTTCTTTCAGATGTGGTTTAGGTTTAGTTGACCAAGTCTCAGGGAATTTGTCATAATGCAATTATGTCATCCACATAGCTCTTTACTAAAAGTACAGCACAGGCACTGATTATTAACTAACCCGCAATTCTAAAAGATTCATGATTTAGAACATTTTTAAATTAAAAAAAGCATCACTATGT
>NW_012133939.1:6584-7691 GCF_000956105.1 Propithecus coquereli | reverse complement strand
CTATTTAGCAATAAAAAAGACAAAATTCTGTCATTCACAGCAACACAAATAAAATTGGAGGACATTATGCTAAGTGAAATAATCCAGGCACAGAAAGACAAATATTGCATATTCTCACTCATATGTAGAAGCTAAAAAGGTTGATTTCATAGAAATAGAGAGTAGAATAGTGTTTACTAGAGGCTGGGAAGGGGACGGGGCTCTGGCGGGGCATAGCCAGAGGTTGTTTAATGGATATAAAAGTACAATTTCATAGAAGGAATAAGTTCTAGTGTTCCAGAGCCTCATAGAGTGACTATAATAAATAACAATTTATTGTATACTTCAAAATAGCTAGGAGAGAGGGTTTTGAATGTTACAAAGAAATGATAAATGTTTGAGATGATAGATATGTTAATTACTCTGATTTGAGCATTACACATTGTATATGTGTATTGAAATACCACACTTTATTCCATAAATATGTACAATCATGTGTCAATTTTAAAAAATAATAATTAAAAAATAAAGCTACTAAGAAAAGTTCAATACTTCTTTGCAATTCCTTTTGCACTTAAAATACATTCTATTAGAGGAGTACTATGTTCAAAAGTTAATTGAATTAATTTTATTTCTGAATAGTCATGGTATCAATTTGAGAGTTTCATTAGGTTAATTTGTGGCTATTTGTACTCTATGCTAGGCTTTGCTTTTTAAATTCTGTTGATCTAATATGCAAAACATTTATATGGTTCAAAGTCAAGACTATATTAAAGAGATAAACTCAGAGAAGTTACATATCTTCACTTTGAGAATTTTCAATTGTTTCTGGTTTATCCTTCCTGTATTTTTATTTTTTTAAACAATAATCAGTAATCTAGGCTCCTTCCAACGGATAATGGTATTTAAAAATCAGTCTCTGGGTAGTATGTGTGTCCAGTGTTATTAGAATGGTATTATCTCTAGGCTTTTCCAGGAGACAGAGCTAGAAAATGGAAATTTTGAAGAATCATGAGTTAATATCAATAACTCCAATCCCAATGTTGACCTAAAAGAAGAAACTGAGGCAAAGTATAGTTTATGTGGGCCAAGTTTGAGGACTGCAACACCACAGCATAGATTCAAGTT
>NW_012133939.1:3119-3429 GCF_000956105.1 Propithecus coquereli | reverse complement strand
TATTCAACTAATTTTACACAGATGGGTATTTAGGTTGTTCTCTATTTTCTATATGAAAATTGATTTGTTTAAACTTTCTACTGGGAATAGTTTTAAAATTTTTATTTTCCTAGGAAATTATTTATTTCAACTAGGTTTTCAAATGCAATTGCATAAAGTTGTACAAGGTAGTCTATTAAACTTTTAAAAGTTTCTTCTGTTTTGATGCTTACGTCTCCCTTGTCATTTCTTATTTTGTATATTTTCTTCCCTTTTTTGTTCTTGATTAGGTTTGCTAGTTGTCTGTTTGGGACTTTTTTTCCCAAAGAAC
>NW_012133939.1:0-294 GCF_000956105.1 Propithecus coquereli | reverse complement strand
AGTTTTGCATTTTACAATTACATCTGTGACATATTTTTAATTTTTATGAGGGTTTTAAGGTGGGTGTCTAGATTGATTTTTTTGCATGTGGATATCCAGTTGTTCCAGTACCATTTGTTGAAAAGATTGTCTTTTCTCTATTGTATTATCTTTATTCCTTTGTCAAAGATCAGGTGACTATTTTTATGTGGGTCTATGTTTGGGCTCTTTATTCTGTTCCATTGATCTACTTGCCTATTCTTTCACCAAACCACACTGTTTGATTACTGTAGCTTTATTATCAGGTAGCTTCAA
>NW_012133938.1:13525-14057 GCF_000956105.1 Propithecus coquereli | reverse complement strand
ATAGGGGTGATCTTTCCCTTCTTCACTACCTAGAGGAGTGGGAGAAGGAAGAGGATAGAAAGGAAGAGAAATTTTTAATATTTTACTACCAAATACGATGAGTTCTCTAAGATTTTTACAGATAATTCTTTGTATACCTGACATGCTAATGATTGTCTTTAAAATTAAATTATGAATGTGTGTTGAATTCAGCAAAGGTTTTCTAAAAACAAATTTTAACATAATCATTTTTCTACCTTTTTTTGTTTTCTACCTTTTAGTTAGCATCAATTTATTTCAGGCTACCTTTTTGGGTGTGTGTGAGGATTAAAGCTGAAGGAACTTCGTTATCATGATTAAAATTGGCCTTTTAGGCGGTGGGGAATTGGCTACTATGTCTTTCTCCTGATTTCTGGAAAGGTGAGAAAACAACTTAGTTTGGGATTGGTGATATAAAACTTTAGCATGGGTAACTCCATTTTGATTTTTAGTCTGGTCTGTTGGAGTCTAGAGCAGAATTTTTAACACATGTATTATTCTTTCACCTACAATT
>NW_012133938.1:10863-11380 GCF_000956105.1 Propithecus coquereli | reverse complement strand
TCAATTGATATGATCATATGATTTTTCTTCTTTAGCCTGTTGAGAATTTTTACACTATGTTCATAAAAGATATTGTTCAGTAATTTTTGTTTCTTGTACTGTCTTTATCTTGTTGGGGTACTATGCAATTGTGGCCTTATTGAATATGTTCTAAAGCATTTTTCTTTCCTGCAATTTTATGGAAGAGATTATAAAAATGAAGAAATATTTCTTTCTTCAATTTTGGCAGAATTCAACAAAGAAACTATCTGGGCCTGGTGCTTTCTTTTTTCAAAGGTTAATTATTGACCCTATTTCTTTAATACTAATAGAGCTATTTATGTTATCTATTTTTCCTTGTGTCAGTTTTGGTAGATTGTCTCTTTCAAAGAATCAGTCCATTTCACTAAGCTATCAGATTTGTGGGCATAGAATTGTTGGTAGTATTCCTTTACTATTCTTTTAATATGTATGGGATCAGTAGTGATGGCTCCTTTCATTCCTAATACTAGTAGTTTTTGTCTTCTGTCTTTTTTTT
>NW_012133938.1:0-308 GCF_000956105.1 Propithecus coquereli | reverse complement strand
TAGCCACACTCTTCTGGATATCTATGAGTCATAACTCTGCTCAGAATTAAGGGGAGGGGAATTAACCTCCAACTTTTGATGAGATTAGCAAGGTTCTAAAAAAGTATATGAGATGAAACATATTGTAGAGCCATCTTTGAAAAATACCATTTGCCACAGACAGCATAGAAGAAGAATATCCCTGTTGGGTATTTGGCCACAGAAATTATTCTGCTTATCCTGTGCAAATGGAATGCAGGGTAGATGAATTTGGGCAAAACATCAGGATCAGGAAATGTCCAGATGAACCATTCATAGAAAGGGCACTT
>NW_012133937.1:107694-108057 GCF_000956105.1 Propithecus coquereli | reverse complement strand
TTACCGTGGGCACAAGAGAACATCTTGGCAGTTGGCTCTTCCCTACAAGCATCAACCACTTACAGGGAGCACAACTCTACAGGTCGTCATAGCATCTACCAACTCAGTCAAACAGGGCATGGCTGATTCTTACTTACAAGTACCCCCCACCATCTTGGTGATTCTATTATTCAGTAAGGTTAATAAACCAGGGGATGAGAGTAGTCGATAGTATCAGAACAGTGTCAAGGAAGTCAAGATTGACACACAGGACTCAGTCTTAGGTCAGGGAGACTACATTTATTTCTGGAGGCAGTGAATAGCTCATAAAGCATTGTTTTAGCATATTATATGTGAAATGAAAATAACTGGGAATCAGAAAGG
>NW_012133937.1:104360-105304 GCF_000956105.1 Propithecus coquereli | reverse complement strand
TTTCTCCAGCTAAACTGGGACATGTTTGCCTTCTGTGGAAAGAACAGTTCAGCAACAGAGTGTAGTGTCTTTCATCAGATCTCTTCCTCTCCAAAGACTGCTGGGTGCGTCCTGTCCTAATCTCTTTTTACACTTATGCTCACAACCCCCACACTTTTGTGGTCAATAGACTATCTCTTTTTAACTGAAATTTTCAGCACTGACTCTGCCAGTATTCTACACAGTTGTACAGAGAGACTTTTCACTCATCTTATTAATTGGAATAGTGGTGCCTCTGGAAACACCTAAATTATTCATTAAATATAATACAGGTATGATGTGATATTTACCAGGAAAATGATAGTAATTGACTGTTAAACATATACCAGGCCCTGGCTATTTGTTTTCAATCATTCTAATAAACCTCTGATGTACAAATAAATAACTTTTATTTACAAATGAGGTAATGTGTCTGTACTAAATATTATTATTGTCACAAATATCTGCCCTTTCCTGGAGGAAGAACATTCTTTCCCATTCCATTTATGTGGGGCTTGGTGATATGACTTGCTTTGGCCAATGAAATGTAGTTGAAGACTTAAGAGTCACCTACATTTCTAGAATTTTCATGGTTTCATGCCTTACATTTAAGTCTTTAATCCATCTTGAATTAATTTTTATATATGGTGAGAGACAGGGATCTTGTTTCATTCTTCTGCATGTAGCTATCAAATTTTCCTAGCACTATTTATTGAATAGGGCTTCCTTTCCCCAGTGTATGTTGTTGTTTGCTTTGTTGAAGATCAGTTGACTGTAGATAGACAGTTTTATTTCTGGTTCTCTATTCTGTTCCATTGGTCTATGTCTCTACTTTTATACCAGTACAAAAATATGGGAAAAACTCTTTTATACATAAGCCTAGGCAAATAATTTATGACTAAGACCCAAAAGGCAAATACAGCAAC
>NW_012133937.1:100697-102222 GCF_000956105.1 Propithecus coquereli | reverse complement strand
ACAAACAACTCCTCACACTAAAAACAAATCTCCTAAGTGGATTAAGCTTGTGCTTTGTTTTTTCTCATTCATATTAAATTAGTTGTCTGAGAATTCATAGAAGTAAACATGTTTAACCTTGAAAAGTGTTTTAGTTTTGTTTTATTTTTTTGCTACAAGATGTCAAATTATCATTATGGGGAGGAAGTCCTGATTTCTTAGTGATGTTTACCACAAGGAAAAAACCTTTGAGTTTTACATTTAAATGATCTCGTGTTTTCTCTTTTCTGTTGTAATGTAGGCATCGATTGTGAAGTAAATATAGATGAATGCCTATCAGAGCCCTGTCTCCATGATGGAGCTTGTATTGATGGCATCAATCATTATACCTGTGACTGCAAGAGTGAGTTTTTTGGTACACACTGTGAAAAGAATGCAAATGATTGCCTCTCAAGTCCTTGTCTACATGGAAGGTAGCTATTTTTATTTTTTACTATTAACTCTATGTAAGTATATTTAACTCACAATATTTAAGATGTAATGTCATGGGAAAGTTGATAAAGATTATTTTAATTATGCTCTTTCATAAAACAAGAGTTAAGTACAGTTAAGATGACAGATGCTGCCAGTTTGAGCTAATGCAATGTACTGATACATTATCTCTGCCTTCTTTTATTTCTATTCATTAGCATAAAGCAATTTTCAATGCATGTGGATTAATTGGATTTTAATATACTTAAAGGTAACTGCTAATGGTAATAGAAGTAGCAGGTAGGATGATGAGACATTCTATTATTTGCTCTGTGGAAAGATAATACCACACACTTAGTACATAAAATGTTCCTAATTAGACTGATTCTTTTATCCCTATATATGTGAAAGATATTTCATAACTCCATGAAATTGTATAATAATGCTCAAGCTCATGGATAGAATATTAGTTTATATGAATCTAGAGTGGGGTCATTTCTAGGAGATGCAGGTGACAAAGAAGAATATATCACAGATGTACCATGCTACCTGCTGCAGCATTACTTTTCTAGTCATGCCACTGACTTTTTAAGCAGGGAACGAAGTATAAAGGTGCATAGCTCATTGCAATGCAGTTTGGCCATAACAGGCTTCAGTGTCTTACATAACCCATAAACACACTTTTTATCTTTTAAAAGTGTTTCTTCTTTCAATTGCCATTGGGAAAATGGGAGAAATAAAAATTGATCAGTTCTTTCAGTCCAGTCACCTTCAAGGATAAGGAACCAGGAATAGACTCAGCTTTCTATTGCTCATGGAAGTTTTTTGTTTCTTCTTCATCTGAACTAGAAAAGAAAATTTTAAGTGGTGAAACTCTCTTGAAGTTTTTCTTTAATGTCTACTTACTTGAAATTTAATCTTAATTCTATGTTTCAGGTGCACAGATCTCATTAATGAGCATTCATGTTCATGTGATACAGAATGGACTAACACACAATGTAAAATCAAGATTAATGTAAGTTGTATTATTCTACTAAAACTGTACAAGAATTTAATTTAAAAGAAAAATTAAATG
>NW_012133937.1:86031-88651 GCF_000956105.1 Propithecus coquereli | reverse complement strand
ATTTTATCTAATTATGGGTACATAATATTTGCATGTATTTATGGGGGTACATGTGATGTTTTCATAGAGGTATACAATTTGTATTTTTAAGGTACTTGAGCTTCTATGTTGCTTTTCAAAAAATCCTAAAGTTTATTTCATGAATTTGGTAGTATTTGTAGTTTTAGCCTTGATGTACTGTTCTTTCCATCATTTGATTCTTTCGTGCATTTCAGGCAGATTCTGGGACAATGGTTTTATTTTCCTGTATGTTAATGGCTTTCTTTTCCAGAAGTTTTGCCAGATACACTTTCAGTAAAGAAAAAAACAAGATTACTATAAATATCAATTTGATATTTCATAATCTTGTTTTATTTGTTGAAATAACAAAGTGAAACTACAGTTTATCTCCATCAAAACATATTTGATTAAATTGGGAATCAGAGAAAATCTTCTCCCTATTACTTATATCAGTTCCATTCAACCATGTAAGTTTCGAGATAAAAAGAAAACAGCAGCCAATGAAAATTATATGAGAAGTAAACCTTAGGTATATTATGTCTTCACCATATACATTGTCATATGGACAATTCCATAGCTGAAACATTTCAAGACTTGGTGGTATAATGAGCCCTAGGTTGGAATTCAGAGCATTTTGTATCAATGTGATTTTACTCTGTCACAATCTTGCTATAAGACCTTGGCAAAGTCACTCCAGTACCCTTTAGCTTATCCTGATGCTTGTGAGTAAAATAAAACTGTTAGACTAGATTCTTGCTATTCAATATCTGGTTCATTAACTAGCAGTATCAGAATCACCAGAGGATTTGTTAGAAATGGAGAAACTCAGGCCCCCAACCTATTGAGTTTGAATCTGCAATTTAACAAGCTACCCAGGGTATTTATAGGCAATTTAAGTTTAAGAAACACTGGACTACATTAGTAGTTTTTATTCAGAGGTAGACAAAGTTCAGACAATTCTGTGAAGCTTAATGGGCCTTTGCAGTGGGGAAGGTAGAGACCTAACAGATACCATTTGCTATATCCACTCTTCAAATAGAACAGTTCCTGAGTATCTGTTTAAATATTCTGTTTGTTTGAAGTATTCTGTTTCTCCAGGGTCTTAGCATTTTTCTATTTTTTTGTTACTCTTTCATTAGTCTGTAGTGAATTCTGACATTCAAAAGATTTATTTTATGTATCCAAATTTACTGAATCATAGAACTCTAAAGGTTTTGTGATTTCTGACAAGTTTAAAAGAGACTTATTGAAAAAGTTCTAGTATTTTTCTCATTTTCTTCTTATTTGAAATTAAACAATTGATCCATTAGAATGCTTTTCAGGGAATGGTTTAAGTTAGATCCAACCCCCCACCAAATGGTGAGCTATTTTCCAGAAATCATTGTAGAGAATATCTATCTTTTATTGGAAATATTTAAAAGAAGCAAGATCTCACAAATGGGAACATTTATGACACACATACAGAGTACCTTGCTTTTTCACTTAATCTATCATTGCAGACTATTCTACAGTAACAAATATAGTTCTACCTTATTCTCATTAATATTCTATTGGGTGAAGGTACTATATTTGATCAGTACCCTTTTCTTGGCTATTTAAGATATTTTAAGTATATGACTATTAAAACTTCTTTGTGTATATTAGGTGAAGAAGTTTGACTTAATCATACTCTATTTCATAGCAGAAAATAATTAGCATTATTTTTAAGATTCTCTTTTGCTCATTAGTTTGTGTGTATGTGTGCATATGTGTATGTGTGTTTCTTTTTGGCTCCATAGCCTATCCTTTCCATCCATACTTGTATGTTTATTAGGAGTCTTTTCCTACATATTTGTTTTGTCAAAATGTGAATATTACTTCTCGGTATATGCATTATTTGTTTACATAAATGCTATTATATTCTCCCAAGTATTTGTTCTTTGTCTTTTCCACTATTTGTCCTGGTCTGTAAATCTTGAATCCCTAAATTAGGGAATGATCTCTATTACTACTCATGCAAAAGTGAGCCCAAACCTGGATCTGAAGAGCAAAACAGGTGGTTCAAGAGAGGTTGCATTTCCTTTCCCTGCCTCTCTTAACCACCAATACCAACCCCATGCAGCTTACAATGCTACAGAGTCCTTAGTGACACACCTAATCAAAGTTTTCTCAGTCTTCTGGATTGTTTGTCCATGCCTAAACCTTCATCTTGCCAAGTTAAGTGCACTACTGAGATTTTGAATATATACTGAATGTTTAGTGTATTAGTAAGGGTTATCCAGAGAAACACAACCAGTAGTGTAATTCTGTTCAAGTGCAAAGTCCTGAGAACCAGGGAAGCAGATGGTATAAAAATCCCAGTCTGAAGTCAAGATAAGATGAAATGAGATGTCCAGCTCAAGCAATGGGGCAGGAAAAAAAAAAAATGGGAGAATTCTTCCTTCTTCTGCCTTTCATTCTAGTTAGACTCTCAATATATCGGATGAAGCCCACCCAATTTGGGAAAGCAATCTGCTTTCTTGAGTTCACTGATTCAAATGCTAACTTATCCAGAAGCATGCTCACAGACATATGCAGAAATGTTTGATCTGGGCACATCATGATTATTCGAGTTGACACATATAGCTAACCATCACAGATT
>NW_012133937.1:84891-85981 GCF_000956105.1 Propithecus coquereli | reverse complement strand
AAAGACTAATATCCAACAAACATATGAAAAAATGCTCAATATCTCTAATCATCAGGGAAATGCAAATCAAAACCACAATGAGATATCACTTAACTTCAGTGAGAATGGCTTTTATCAAAAAGTCCCAAAGCAATAAATGTTGGCATGGATGTGGAGAGATAGGAATGCTCATACACTGCTGGTGGGACTGCAAACTAGTACAACTTCTGTGGAAAGTAATATGGAGATTCTTCAAAGAGCTACAAGTAGAACTACCATTTGATCCAGAAATCCATTACTGGGCATCTGCCAAAAAGAACAAAAGACATTCTACAAAAAAGACATCTGCACTCAAATGTTTATAGCAGCATAATTCACAATTGCAAAGATGTGGAAACTACCCAAGTGCCCGTCAACACATGAGTGGATTAATAAAATGTGGTATGTGCATATCATGAAGTTCTACTCAGCCACAAAAAACACTGGTGATCTAGTACGTTTTGTATTACCCTGGATAGAGTTGGAGCCCATTCTACTAAGGGGAGTATCACAAGAATGGAAAAACAAGCACCACATGTACTCATCATCAAATTGGTATTAACTGATCAACATTTAAGTGCACATATAGTAGTAACATTCATTGGGTGTTGGGAAGATAGGAGGGGGCGGAGGGGATGGGTATATTCATACTTAATGGGTGTGGTGCGCACCATCTGGGGGACATACTTGAATCTCTGACTTGGGTGAGGCAAAGGCAACGTATATAACCTAAACATTTGTACCCCCATAATATGCTGAAATAAGAAAAAGAGAGAGCATGAACACACCAGCTTCCCCAAATTCTGTTTAGGTTTTAAACAAGTTTAAGTAATTGTTGACTAATTTGTTAAGGAAAATGTGGTATGTCATTATTTCAATTTACATTTTCACAGGTTACTACAAAGATTGAGCAATTTTTTCTATATAAATATTTGAAGTTCTCTTTGTCATAGCCTTCTTCTTTTGGCTTGCTTGCCCTTTACATTTTGGTTGATATATTTTACTTTAAAGTATGAATAAAATGCACAAGGTTCTGAAAAGTTGACAATCTTTTCTAGAGCTTGGACAGTCT
>NW_012133937.1:69646-72616 GCF_000956105.1 Propithecus coquereli | reverse complement strand
GTTCTTTATGATTATATGGTATATATAATTGACTGCTCATTTGAGAACATAGCCACTATCCGTTCAATTTATAAAATGTTAATTGAATCCAGATATTTAAAAAAAAAAATTCACACATACTTCACCTATTTTCATTATCTCAGTTTCATGTGTGATAGGCTGATTTTAAGTCAAAAATTGTTGAACAACTGTGTTTCTGTCATAATATGTTAAATTACTGATAAGTTTACCATTCATATTTTGATACCTAATGATACAACAAAGTGTATCTATTATTTCCATATTTTATAAATTATTTCTTTTTACTATACTAAGATATTCTGCCTTCTGTTAAATACTGCAACCACTATATTTTCTTTGTTCAATATCTAGGGCATGTTTTGCCCATTTATTTATTTTGATCCCTTCTGTATCATTTTATTTGGTATATATCTTCAGTGAGGCACACATGGATGCCAATTTTACATGAAATGAAGACTATTAATTTTTCATTTAGCATGTGTAATGTTTATTATTATGACGCTTTCATTATTTATTACACATTGGCTAATGTGCCATTTTCTTTTGAGATATATACACATATGTGCACCCATTTGTGTGTGTATGTGTGTACTTAAAATCTTATTGTCTTTCTTGTGTCTTTTATTTTTAATCATTATGTAAAACAAAACTATGATGACGACCACTGCAAGGACCCTCAGGGCTATAACCTAGTAAATTTCTGGATTAAGTCAGCAAAAGTAAATTGAATATTTATTCCCAATGGATACAATGTTATAAATCAAGGTTCTATTCATGGAAATCCATTTTGTGCAATAAAAAAATTGATCATAGAAACAAGTGAATATAAAACTAAAATGCACAATTTTACAACCTGTTAGGTTTGTTAAATCCAGCACTGCACAAGCTCTTAGTCCATTTAGTGTAGCTGTAACAGAATACTTGAGCTGGGAAATTTATAAAGAACAAAGAAGTTCATTTGGCTCGTGATTCTGGTGGCTAGAAAGCCCAAAATCATGGTGCTGACATCTGCTTGTCTTCTGGTGAGGGCCTTGTGCTGCGTCCTAACGTGACAGAGAAGTGGGAGGGGAAGTCGGCATGCCAAGACCAAACAGGAGAGGCAACCTTGCTTTATAACAATCTCATCTCCCAGGAACTAATCTATTCCCACAAAAACTAATCCATTCCTGAAAGGATTAAGCCAGTCTCAGGAAAAAAACATAATTCTATCTTAAAGACCTAATCATCTCTTAAAGGCACCACTTCCCAACATTGCTACACTGAGGATTAAGGTTCCAACATGAGTTTGGGTGGGAATACTCAAACCATAGCAAGGTCCTTTAAAATATTTCTTTTAGGGGAATGCTGTTCACAGGCTAGTTAGGCTGATCTTTCTTGAAACATGAAGCCAGTGGAATTCAGACTGAAGATGCCTGCTCCTTTTTCCTGGCATATCTCTCAGGGATAAGCATAGGAATTCATTACTGCTGCAAGATTATTCAAGTTGCATTGAAACAAGAGTCATCCGTCTCCAGAATTTTCACTGCTGATTCGGTGTGTCAGAAAGCTCCTGAAAGTCTGTGAATGGTAAGGCCTGGGGAGGTGCAGTTTCTACTTGGACTTCCACGCTGCCCTGTGAGGAGCTATCGGTATTGGCGCCATGTCAACACAGTTCTTAGATCATTTACCAATGCAAACTCATATTATTGGATAGCAGAGTTCTTAGAGGGAGTGTTTTGCAAATTAAATCCTCATTGTTGTGTATGGGCTACTGGTTAACCTGTGATATATTTATTTAAAATCATAATAAAATAATTATTTAGAAAATGAAATGAAACTTACTATTTGAAACCTATTTTGCATTCTTCATATTTAATCAAAAAGTAGAATCTCACTCTTAAAAATCTGTTAAATTAGTTTATTATTGTCTTCTTTATGTTGATTTTGCTTCAAAGTTTACACCAAACAAGTTAAAGTTAGTGTCTCTATTCCCATTGCTAGTTTATTTGATAATGAGCTTGCTAAGGTTTGCTTGACTTTAAGAAAATAATATTTAAATTTAGAATCTTGTACCTTAAGGATATTTAAACTGAAGTTTTATTTTCTATAAAAATTGCCATATTAAATATTAAAATGTTTCAGCCTTCAATGGTCTGCATAATATTCTATGTTTGGTTACCTATGATTTTAGGAGAGCCATTTTTCTTCCAATTAAAATCTTATTGTGAATTGCATTAAATAAACAAACAAAAAAGATAAAAAACTGAAATACCCTTTAAAATTGCTAGCAAATTTAAACTACTAACATAAAATATTTTCTCGTGTTGTTAGATTGACATATTAATTTTAACTTCACAAAGTACAAATTTCTTAGATCTTATCTTTGAGTATTATATGCTGTTGATTTGCTTTCATCTTCATCATTGTAGAAAATAAACCAGAGAATGGCTTATTTTCATGAATGTCATATGTTATGAATTCAGTTGATTTGCTTCCTTTATGGAAGCTGACATGATTTTTAATTTCTTTAATTAACGTGTATAATATACTTATTATAATGACTGACATGAAGAGAACTTATAATTTAATTCCTATCTGGTTTATCATTGAAGTTTTACATATTTGACCAGAATATGTGATAAGTTAGATGTTTCTCTTATTTTCTTTTTCAAGTCTGGAAAGTTTTTATTATTATTATCATTTTTTTCTTTTGCTCACTGTTCCTGATTCACTCATTCTGCATTCTACTTTGGGTAGTAATATTGCTTGCCCATAGTATATCATACATTTTAAACTTTGTCCTTTATGCATTTTACTTTTTCAGTTTTTATATCTTTTATGTTATTTTTTTCTCAATTCTCTATTTAATTCTCAAACTTTTATCCAATTTTCAAAAATTTTTCCATATTATTTATAATCTTTTACTTTGCAATGCATATCAGCTTTCAATTATCTTCCTCCATTGTAAAT
>NW_012133937.1:68823-69596 GCF_000956105.1 Propithecus coquereli | reverse complement strand
GGATATAAATCAATTGTGAAATGTCTGTTCTAAATATATGATCAAACCTAGTATTACTGTGAAAGTTAACTGAGGTACTATTAATCGTTATCCCAAGAAAACAGAGTTAAACTGGGGCTGTCCTGGGAAAACTAGCATATATGGAAAATACTAAGTGTCAGTGAATTCTTGCTATTATCTACAGAGGAAATTTGCTTTAGTACCATTATTGGTGGGGGGCTGGGAGAGGAAGTTCTCTGACATGGTACATGTTTTAATGAAGCTTAATACATTTTTTTGTTTTTTTCCTGGAAAATCAGCAATGGAAACTTTGACAGAATATTTCTGGTAATAACAAGTAAAAATCATTTATTACTATAAGCATTTATTTTGGTTACTAGAAGAAGAAAATATCAGATAAGCTTACACATTGATTTCTTAAAAGATGTTTAAATAAAAATATAATTTTAATAAAGTTATCTTACCACTAACAATCAAATCTAATTCTCTATTTCTTAATTTAGGACTGCACATCAATCCCTTGTATGAATGGAGGCATCTGTCAGAAGTCAATACATGGATTTACTTGCATTTGCCCACATGGATACACTGGTGCATATTGTGAAAAAAATATTGATAGTTGTGCTGAGCCTGAACTGAATTCAGTCCTCTGCCTTAATGGAGGGATTTGCATAGATGGGCCTGGACACACTTTTGACTGCAGGTCAGTGTTTATTTATTCACAAATAACCAAATATATATTTAGGAGAGCGTAGAAACATCTCATTAGCAAT
>NW_012133937.1:43373-57708 GCF_000956105.1 Propithecus coquereli | reverse complement strand
CAGGCAATTTTTTTCATGGTGTTCTCTGCCTTTGCCTTTGCAGAGTGCCTTTCCAACCCCATGATATTCCCACTTTCAGTTGCAAATCTCCATCTAATCTGATACTATTTTTTTCCAGACTGATTCTCCTTGATCACTGCCTCCATATTATTGAAGTATTTCATATTCTTGCTCTTCTCATTTATCTAAGCTTCATTACTCTTTCTGCCCTGAACTGAGGATAATTAGTTCACACTATTAATATATTATGTTAAAAGATCAGTATGCTTAATGTTTGATTGCTGCTATTGTTACATTTCCTTTTCAAAAGATTTTAAGAAAATTGGTAAAAAATAATTTACTTTTAATTATAGGATTTCAGCGACCACAACATACTGTTAAGGAAGAATAAATTCTATTTTCTTATATACTTCATAGAAAAATCAAGAATAGGCTCAGAGAAGTTAGGTAACTTATGATGGTTACAGGGTAAAGATATTGATTCTGTGATAACCCATTTTTAACAATCATCAATCAACTTTTCTACAAGTTGATTGGTTTTATAACTTGGAATAAGATGTTGGTATTTTAGATCAGACATGGAGGCTTATGCCTGTAATCCTAGCACTCTGAGAGTCCGAGGCAGGAAAATCACTTGAGGTTGGGATTCAAGACCAGCCTGAGCAAGAAAAAGACTCTATCTGTACTAAAAATAGAAAAATTAGCCAGGCGTGGTCATGCATGCCTGTAGTCCCAGCTACTCGGGAGCCTGAGGCAGAAGGATTGCTTGAGCCCAGGAGTTTGAGGTTGCAGTGAGTTATGATGGCACCACTGCACTCTAGCTAGGGTGATAGGGCAAGACTCTGTCTCAAAAGAAAAAAAAAAAAAAACTATGTTGGTATTTTAATAGCCATAGTTAGGTGACTTTTCATTACATAGAGATTATGTTTCCAAAAATATGAAATAGACCTTATAATACTCTAAATTTACTACTTTTTTCCTCTCTAAGAAAAACAAATTGCACTATTTTACCTTATAAAGTATTGCAAGGGATAGGATAGTAAGCAATACTCACTTTTCTTAATAGCTCTACCATATGGACATCATCTTTATTATTTTAGCATATTACTTTAAAACATGAGGAGACTCAAATTTAAAATGTGAGCTTATGCAAAAGAACGAAACAAAACCCCTGTCTCTTGCCATATGCAAAAATTAATGCAAGATGAATGAAAGACGTAAATGTAAGGCATGAAACCATAAAAATTCTAGAAGAAAATGTAGAAAAACTCTTCTAGACATAGGCCTAGGCAAAGAATTTGTGACTAAGACCCCAAAGGTAAATACAACAATAAAAATAAATAAATGGGACTTGATTAAATTAGAAAGCTTCTACACAGTAAAGGGAATAATCAACAGAGTAAATAGAAAAGCTACAGAATGGGAGAAAATATTCTTTAACTATACATCTGATAAAGGGTTGATGTCCAGAATCTACAATGAATTCAAACAAATCAGCGAGAAAAAAACAAACCATTTAAAAAGTGGGCAAAAGACATGAACAGAAGTGTTTCAAAAGAAGATAGACAAATGTCCAACAAACATTGAACAAATACTCAACATCACTAATCATCAGAGAAATGTAAATTAAAGCCACAATGAGATACCACCTTACCCATGTCAGAATGCCATTATTAAATAGTCCAAAAACAATAGATGCTTGTATGGTTGCAGAGAGAAAGGAACACTTATACATTGTCGGTGGGACTGCAAATTAGTACACCCTCTGTGGGAAACACTATGGAGATTGCTCAAAGAAATAAATTTAGACTTACTATTACATCCAACAATGCCACTACTGGGTATCTACACAAAGGAAATGAACTCATTTTATCAAGAAGTCATCTGCATTTGAATGTGTATATGTGTGTGTGGAATACTGCACACACCATGGAATACTGCTTAGCCATAAAAAAGAAGGAAATAATGTCTTTTGCAGCAACTTGGATAGAACTAGAGATGATTATCCTAACTGAAGTATCTCAAGAATAGAAAAACACCTCATGTACTCTTTAATAATTGGGAGCTAATCCATGAGCATCCATGGACACAGAGAGATGTAAAAGTCATTAGAAATCAAGAAGGGGGAAGAAAGGAGGAGGGAGGGTAAAAACCTATCTATTGGATCTAATGAACACAATTCAGGTGATGGGCACACTAAAAGCCCCATCTTAAACATTATAAAAGGTATCCATGTACAAAAACCTTTGTGCCCTTTAATATTTTGAAATAAAATGTGAGCCTATTTTGATCATATATGTAAATTGTTATTAATAATTATGATGTAATTTTAAATGTATATTTTATTCATCAAATTTTAGGCCTTTTGCTATATTAAATGTAGGATTCTATTTCCTCATTTATTTCTATTTCATTTTATGATAATGAGAAAACCAGATGATGTAACTTTCTAATAACTTTCACAACTCTTACAACTACTCACTAAATATTTTTCTTTTTTCATGCTTTATTATTTGATAGGTAAATAAATAGAAATACTAATATATTATCAATGGTGAGAATTTCATTATAGTTTGCCTTTCAAAATTTCTGGCAACAACTCATGATTAAATCATTACTTTATGAAAGGTAAACCTAGATTATTTTAGAGATAAAAGCAATGTCAAATACAACAAAGGAAATGGTGTATTTTATGGCAAATCCAAAGAAAAATGTTTATGTGTTAATTTTAAAAATTGAATGAGTAATAGAGAAAACCTGTTTATTCAATATAATTATCTGATTCTATAAAACACGCATAGAGTTTGCTCAATAGCAAGAAGTTAAATTTTAAATATGTGAGCCTTTATTCTATTTGGGATACACTTAAGGTCATTTTATTGCCATATATAGAAAATAAAATAATACCACTCTTATTTAATTCACCAAATACACTCACATTATAGAGCATTACTAATGTACACTTATACAATTATGATGAAAATTGGTAATTGCTTTACTTTTTAGACAACTGATTTCAAAATAAGGTTAGAATTTGGAAAAAAAGTTAATTTCATGGTTAATCTCATTATTATATAATTTAATTCAGTAAATATTTCTTGGAAAACTACCTTGTACAAAACAATACCCTTGCAGTTGGAACCTCAATATTGAGAAATCAAAGCCCCACCTATATTTCCTTATATAAATTCCTGCAAATTATACAGATTTTATCAGAAGATAACATGTATATGATAGATTTTTGTAGGGTGATTGTGACATTTCAAAATTACAAATTAGTTTTAATCTCAAATTATAAATGTGTGAATTCTTTGCGTATATTATAGTATCTTCACAAATAGTCAACAGAAATGATAAATATGCAAATATAATCAAATCCCTTTCCGTAGGATGAAGTAGAAATAGTATTAGATGGGTTAAAGTGTCTCTATCATGTGTATGTGGTTTTGGTATGTCATCAGATTCAAAGAAGCCAAAAAATAGCATATATGATGAGAAAATAAGTAACATAAGATTCTGTATTTCTTGGAACCAACGGGAGAAAGAGAGAAAACTGTATTAAAGAGATTCATGACACTGATAATTCTGAATTTATGATGGTCTGTCAGGCATGATTGCCATATAGTTAATGAGTTTGGGGGTTTTCTGCAGCAAGATGAGGGTATAGTAAAAAAATGTTCACCATTTAAATGTTGGTACGAATAAAAGTGAATTGGAATTGTTATATATCACATTTCTTTTAATTGTCCTCATATAGTATGAAAATAAGTAAATATTGATGGCCAGTTCTATGTTCTACTGACTTCAAAATTAACTACATAACACTTTACTAATTCTCCTAAAAGTTCATCTTTAGTAATACTAAACAAGTAATTCCAAGTAGACTAAATTTTCTAAAGGAAGAGTTTAAAATATTTTAATTGATAAATATCAAATGGGTGCCTCAGTGAAAATTTGATGACTTTAATAAATAACTACAATGTTATTTCAGTAAATCAGATACACCCAGGTCATTTAGCCAAAATTGTGGTGAATCAGTCTAGTCTCAGTAGCCTTTCACTAAGAGGTAGGTAGGTAGGTAGGTAAGTAGATAGATAGACGAAATCTCTCTACGTAAAACAAACTGACATCTAACTGACTTTAACTAGGGTGCCCATTAGTAGCCTTAGTCTTTAGGTAGTTGGTTATTAATAGAGAATAAGCAGAGAAAGGGTGATGCTAAAAAGTAACTTATCTGTGTACTTCAATTTTTAACTAATGGTTTAAATAAGTAATATAAAAATGATAAAACATTAAGAAGCAATTAATTTTATAAGTTAGGATAAAATAAAATCAAGTTTCTCTTATTTTTATTATTGTAGAAGGTTGTTAGCCATCTTATAGCATTTACAGAAGGTCTCCTCCATCTGAAAAGAGAAGGTTACCTAAGGAAAGAGCAAGGCTTATAGAAATAGTGAGAATTACACTCAAAGCTCTTGTTCAGTCACTGTGTAACTTTGAACAAATCAATTAACCTCTCTGAACCTTAGTTTTTTCATTTATTAAATAGCATGGTATGATGCTAACCTGATCAGACTGTGGTTAGGGCTTCATGAGGTAGACGTAGATAATTTATATGGAGGACTTTTTAGCAACTGGTTAAGAGAGATAAAGTACATTTCTTTGTACCCCTCTGCATCATGCAGTCGCACTTCCCAATCTGTGTTGTAAGTAACTATAAACTAGAATAAAAATATCGAATTATGCTATTCTCTGTACTCTTTTCAATCTTTGATGTAGTTCTGACATATGTATTAGTCTTTTTATGTTAAGCAAAAAAGAATTCTAATATATAAACAAGGAATTGAAAGAAAGAACACATTATGGTTAAATTGCTGTAGAATGTTCAATTAACCAATAAAAATAAAAATTTATACAGTCAATTGTAACCCAGAATATGTAGCAATTTCAGCAGGTATTTTCTTTCTTTTTAAAATTTGATACATAGAAAAGCATATGTTAAAATATAAGTAAATAACTTTGAGTATGAGACATTTCACTTCTTTTATGATCTGTGTAGGATATGCGCTTAACGAATTGATAAAAAATGCATTTTATCAGTACATATAATTTAGCAACTCTTCTTAGAATGATGTAGTTTTTAATCTGCATTTGAGTTATCAAGCAGGGAGAATAACATAGTTTGACACTTTTTTTCCCTCAAAAGTATATTTTTGTTCAATAATTTTTGGTTCTTAATGCTTGTCCTATATGAAAAACAAATGTATGGAAATTTTCAGAATGCAAATATGCCATTATTCAATCCTTTTGACTACAGCCTGGACCTAAAATCATGATTTTGTTTTTTATATTCTGATGTTTTCTGGATATGCCCTTCTGAAAGTAAGGATTATTTCCCATAGCTCAAAAGTTATAACAATTGAAGTGGATTTATTTTCAAAAAATACAGGCATAAGGATTCCATATTTTAGGAAGATAGTATATTGCAATGAGGGGGAAAATAAATAGTGATTTTGAATAGTTTAGTGTGTTTCTATCAGAGTAGATTAATCTGATATTTGCAATTATAAAAAATAAATGTTCAAAGTTCACATTGTTTTGTTTATTGTTTCCAAAAATACAACCTATGCTTACAGCTAGATTTTTAAATTTTAGCTACATTTCATTGATAAATTTTATTCACATAGAAAAGAAAAATGTTCTATGAACATTATTTTAATTATTTAAGTAAAAAAGCTAACTTTAATATAGGAAATCATATGATATTTTTTCTGTTATTAGTGTTTCTAATTTATAGACATACCTAATTATGTAATTGTGTTAAAGCAAAAAATGGGCCAGAAATCCAAAAGATTAAATAAAATGGAAAGGTTAAACTTTAAAATTAAAAAGCTTGCTCTGAAAAAAACGCAGACTAAACTGTCCAATTATACTTTATTTATGTAGATATGCAGATATTTTAATACACGAAAAAAAGACTACAAACATTTCCTTTTAGCTCTTATAACATTTTTGGTTTGCTTCAGTGGTTTAAAAGAGTTTTTTAAAAAGTTACAACTTTTCCACAATAAAAGCTACTGTCAGAATTTGAACTCTACCTACCTGATTCGATAGAATTAAACTTTAATGCCACATTCTGGAGTCTAGGTTGATAGTACTTTTTCATCAAAGACATTGGGCAATAAGGAAAGAAAAAAACATTGCTCATGCTTCTTATTGTCAGTGGAATTACTGTATCTCTGCAGGTCAGGGCATCAGTATATTTGCAGCATACTTTAGTTCTTTAGCAATACCTTTTGTACATCAATTTATACAGCTGAAAACTCTTCTTGCCTTCCAATTTTAAAAGTATGATTTTAATTTCTTTTTATCCATAAAAGTTTTCCAAGCCTCTTCCAAATATTTTAGGTCCAGAAGAACTATAAACCTGATAATGAGGTTTTTGAAGATAAAGGGATTATTTAATAAGTAAGTTAAACTGAAAGATCAATGCATTTATATATATATATGTGTATGTGTATACTTGTATATATGTGGATATGTGTGTGTATATGTGGATATATGTGTGCAAAGAGAGAGAAAGAGAGAATATTATTAGTTCACATTTCTTCAGAAATAGACACTTATTCTGAAAAATGCAGACTAACCTATCCAATTATACATTATTTATGTAGGTATGTAGATATTTGAATACATGAAAAAAATGAAGTTGCAAATATTTCCCTTGACTCTTATAACATTTTTGGTTTTGTTTTGAGATTATATATATGTGTGTGTGTGTGTGTGTGTGTGTGTGTGTGTGTGTGTGTCTTACATATATTCAGAATAGCACAGGTTTAGATTTTGTTATATATGGCCTACTCACTCTACATAAATACATTTTTCAAATTAATTAACTCAAGTGTTTATTCAACAAACATTTATTAGGTGCTTTCAACTCAGCATATACAAAAGGCATAGAAACAAATCAGATAAATCTCTCAAATGAATAGGTTCATAGTCTGTTAATGAAACTTGTTAGCAAATGTAACAGAGTATTTAAGAATGATGCACTAGAAATACATAAAGCTTTGATGAAGGAATAAAGAAGAAAGTAACCTACTGTATTTTGAGGGATCTTGTAAGATTTCAGCAGGGATGTCCTTTGGCCTCAGTCTCAAAAGGTGAACTTACCACATTGATTTATTTGGTATCAAAGCAGCAGGAAAAAAAATTAAGGAAAGGTGAGATTTGGTGCATTACAAAGATGTCATTCTCACTTAAATAAAAAATGTAATAGAGGTAAAACAAAACAGGGTTGGTGAGGCACAATGGAGCCAGACCCTAAAGAGACATGTAAAAATGCTTATGGAACTGATCGACTTAATTTTATAAACAACTAACAAGGGAGAGTCCTTTGAAGGCTTGTAAGCAAGGGAGTTAAATGGCTAAATTTGTATTTTAGAAAAATAAATTTGGGGAGTGATTTATCTGGTTAAAGAGATAAAGTGAGAAAGGTAAGGGGGGCATGAGTCCAGCAGAAATAGTGACACAGGAAAAGACAGGACAGGATTAAGAGAGATTTGGCAAGTAAAAATACAAGATTTGCTATTGATTAAATGAATAGAATGAAGAGTGAAGGATAGTTACTTTTTTAGGCTGGGATGATTGTATGGATTCAAATGCAAAAATGTCCTAAGCATTTTGTAATAAATCATTGTCTCCAGTCCATGTGGGAAGACATCTTCAGTCTCTTGGCTTAGTCACCACTTATCCCAAATCATTTTAACTTAAATGATGCAAAAACAAAACAAAACAACCCAGCTAGAATGAATCCTCAAACCAATTCTGCTCTGTTGACCTAGGGACACAGTAAGTTTTGGAAATTGGGTGCATAGAATTATTATAAATGGATAATGTGGTATTTCTCACATGTGCGTTTTTCCTCCTCTTATCTTTATTTAGATTAATCACATTTCAAGAAATAGAATAAAAATTTATATAACAAAACACATGGAAAGGACTCTCTAGATCCATAAATAGCTTATTTTAAAACATTCTTTTTGCTATCTCATAAGCTTCTCATATCCCCATGAATTAAAATGATTCATCAAGTCATTAATTATGTTTTAACATCTTTATGAAAAAGAAGATAAAGATTTCTGAAAATTCCTAGGGATATATGAGTACATAATTTCAGAATTCATAAAGTCAATGGAGTAATTGATGAGTTAAACACTTTTTTATATTCTAAGTTAAATACTGCACAGGCAAACGTGGGTATGACAAGATTTCTCTTTGATGCCTACAAAGAAATTAACTTGAAAGAAGTTATTTGCTTTTGAATTTGGGGATTTCTAATATTTATTTGTAATTTAATATCAATGTAATTATAACTAATATAATGAACAAAAGAATGATCTTAATAATATGCATATATATGTTTGATTTATTCACAAAATTTTTGTAATATGTAAGATGTTAAATGGTATCCTTTACTTAGTCCCTCTTTTTTTTTTTATTTTATTTATTTATTTATTTATTTATTTTATTTCAGCAAATTATGGGTGTACATATGTTTAGGTTACGTGTGTTGCCCTTGGTTCCCCCCACCACCGAAGTCCGTGTTTCAAATATGTCCATCCTTCGGGTAGTGCGCATTGCCCTCCTTGTGTATACAAATACCCCTCCCCTCCTCCCTCTTCCCCCCTCCTCCCATCGCCCTCCCCTTTCCCCAGCATCCAATAGATGTTGTTCTGATATGTGCATTTATGTGTTGATTAGTTAATACCAATTTGATGGTGAGTACAAATGGGTCCCGTTCTGCTGCTCTTGTGGTGCTCCACTTTGGATAATGGGCTTAAGTTTAATCCAGGAAAGTGTAAGAGGTGCTAGATCACTGTCATTTCTTATGATTGAGTAATATTCCATTGTGAACATATACCAAATTTTGATAATCCACTCATGGATTGACGGACACTTGGGTTGTTTCCACATTCTTACATTAGTGAATTGTGCTGCCATAAACATTCGGGTGCAGATGTCCTTATCGTAGAATGTTTTGTGCTCTTTTGGGTAGATGCCTAATAGTGCTATTGCTGGATCGAATGGTATTTCTATTTTTAGCTCTCTGAGGTATCTCCAAATTCTTTTCCACAGAGGCTGCACTAACTTACAGTCCCACCAGCAGTGTAGAAGTGTTCCTGTCTCTCCACATCCTCGCCAACATTTGTTGTTTTGTGTTTTTTTGATAGAGGCCAATCTCACTGGGGTTAGGTGATACCTCATTGTGGTTTTGATTTGCATTTCTCTAATGATTAGAGATGAATAGACAGCCCACAGAATGGGAAAAAATATTTGCTCTCTACACATCTGATAAAGGGCTGATAACCAGAATCTATCTAGAACTCAAAAAAATCAACAAGAAAAAATCAAACAACCCCATCAACAAATGGGCAAGCGAAATGAACAGAAACTTTTCAAAAGAAGACAGAATAATGGCCAGCAAACATATAAAAAAATGCTCAACATCTCTAATCATTAGAGAAATACTTAGTCCCTCTTTTGAGAACATAACAATTGAAGCAAGCAGGTGTTATATAGGTATTGAAAAAACTCTCCTTTTTTTTTAAGTTTGAATGCCATCTGGCTTGTTGGCAACATGAATAGACAGTTTGCATTTGTGGATTTAGCAGTCTCATGGGTCTATTGCTTGTTTAAGATTTACATGTAGGATTTAGAGATTCAAGCACTTTCATCCAGGTACCATAGTTTAAACCTGTTAAAATGTCTTTTCAAAATTATTTATAGAAAATAAAAACATTATTGTCACCTTTAATTTTATAAATACAAGCCTAAGCTCAGAAAAAAAAAAATGTAGATAAGCTTTATCTCCAAAGTTGGTCAACCAGGTGATATGTTAGTATATGAGATGTTAAATATACCATTTTGTCATTATTTATTTTGGGGCATAATATTAGCATGCTTTAGAAAAACAGCAATCCTGGGAAAAGCATTTCTCTGAAAAATCACTCATTGAATTTCAAACCCATAGGTCCATGAACATGTATTTAAATAATAAACTTTTCAGGCATAAAGTGTCTGTGAACATTAATTTCATGTCTTTAAACTGGAAGCCCTTCATGGAGGTCAATTCTTTGTCAATTTTTGCTATAACTTTAATGTTTGATTCTGCTACCCTACACTCAAAGATTAAGGCTATTCCTATGATCATATTCACTTTGCTTTCTTTTCTCATATCTGATCCCATAATTTATTTATTTTTTTGGTCCAATTCTTTGCTTCTAGACCCTGCATAACATGTATCACGTTTGGTTATTTGAAAGGTAGAACTGGCTGATATTGATTGACCTGAATAGGATTTGCTAGGCAGAAGCTGAACTCCATCAGACTTTTCTCCTTGTTTCATATTCCACAATGTTTTGGAGAAGTGGATGTGTCTGTGACCATCATGGAGAGTATTGTCAATGACAGTGTAACTAGTGTGAATTTCCCTTCACCACATCCCAGTGAAAGAAATACTATATTAATTTCTTTAACTAAACACCAAATCCCAAATCATGAGGATGGTGTTTTGAACTTCAGTAATATGTTTTGGTATCTCTCATATATCCTTGGACCACACAAAAATTCCTGAGACTTAAATGGTGTCTAAGATACACAGAAGGACTCTTCATTTTAGTGCAAATGTTCATAATCAAGTCTACATCATTAATTTGAGAAGAGACAATTCTGCTTTCTGGCTCAACTTGCAGTGCTAGACAACATTTGGAAACTTATACAACTCAGAATACAGCCTCTGTATATATCAGGCTGCTGTTTCCTTCTGGGGTTCTGCTATTTCTCCAGCAAAATTGGAGAAAGTAGAAGCAGGTCCCTATTATTTTCAGAACCTGAAACTCAATTTTATATCAAGTAACTTGGGTGTCACAGTAAATCTTTTTAAGTAGTTGATTGCCCTACCAAATTTCTAACTTCTCTCTCCTACTCCTTCACATTATCTCTCTATAATGAACTTTTAGAAACACATTGCTGATCTCTCCTTCCTGGAAGTAGCTGTAGGAGAGAAATCAGTGAGATGTTTCCTTCCTTGCTATCTGTACTGCAACCCCTTTCTCCAATAAACCTATGAGTCTCTTAAAGAATGGGCTATCCCAGAAGCCCCATATAAATTTGGGGCATTGAGTGGATTCCAGAGATAATTTCATTCACATAAAATACACAGTCTTCCACTGTGGGGCAAGGTATCAATAACCAGTTATTTGAGTTGAATATAGTATGAATTTTCAGAAGCATTTTTAGTCCCTTTTATTTCATAAGTCAATTCATACCATCCAGACATATGCTTTTTCACTTTTTGTTTTATTTTGTTTATTATGTAAGCATTTTTAATTACCTTAGTTTCAGCATAGATTAGTGGTATATTCCAAATCAGTAGTTACTTCTGAGAGTCCAGACTTACCCTTGTATGCCAGTCCTGCAACTGGGTCAGCGCTCTTTTCTCAAAATCGTCTTTCTTCATGTCTGTAGATTATTCTCATTCTACAGTGTGTTCACCCTGAGTGAAGTCTCTTAGCAATTCTGGATGAGAGCCTTACATACAGCAGATATGAGTATGAATGTCCATGCAAGAAATACCACGTTTTCTTTTTTTCTGAATCAGATTGAATCTGATCTAAAATCCCATCACAGAAGGGAGTATTTAATTCCAGGCATTATTGAGTTTCCCTGTTAACTGAAGTTCATGGAAAGTGTCAAAGATTATATGAAATCGAAAATAATCATAAAAGGATCCTCTGGTCCTTCCAGGTGTTTCATCCATGTTTACATGATCCCTTGAGAGTAAAATATCAGAGGGCTAAATACCAATCCTCGATGATGAGATTATTCTTTAAGAAGTTCAAGACTTTGGTCCTCAGAATTCAATTCCGTAAAGTATCCAATAACATTCCTCAAAATTTGTTGCTGCATGAAAATGCGACTTATGATATGTGGGAATGTAACAAATACTACTAAGGAACAACCGTAGAATCTTCTCCTACCAAGAATTGTGCTCCTTCTCCAATACTTGGGATATCCACTTCCTCTCTGTATTCAATACGCTCCTTCATCTTGCTCTTCCTCAACAATATTTCCTTGTGTTGTCTTCTTCTAGGAAACCCAAATAACATACTCTGCATAGTTTGAAAATTAAAAAAAAAAATCTACTTCCATCCATGTAGCACTAAAGTCCAAGGTGCAGAAAAGTATAAATGCTTAGCATGGAGGGCTGTGTGTGTATGTGTGTATACATATATTTATGTCTGTGAGTAGGACAAAATGATAGAAGTCTCTATCTCAATTATTTCTCCTGTGATATTCTTTTAAATATCATAATAATGAGATTGATTATTTGAGTTGTTTCATTGCAAGAAATAAAAAGAATTTCTGCATATGACAGGATTTTCCTCTTCTTAAAGGCCAATTAAAATTCCAATGTATGTGCATACCACATTTTATTTATTTATTCATTTGTTGATGGACATTTAAGCTGTTTCCACATCTTGACTTTTGCAAATAATGCTACAATGGACATGGAGGTGAAAATTTCTCTTTAAGATTCTAATTTCAATTCTTTTGTATAAATACCCAGAAGTGGGATTGCTGTTCTATACCACAGTATGGATGAACTTTGAGGACATTATGCTGAGTGAAATAAGTGTGCCACAGAAAATAAATATTGCATGATTCCATTTATATGAGCTATATAAAATAGTCAAACTCAGAAACAGAGTGTAGAATAGTGGTTGCCAAGGGCTGGAGCAAGGGAGAAATGGGGAGTTGCTGTTCAGTGGGTATAAAGTTTTGGTTATGCAAAATAAATAAGTTCTAGAGATCTTGAAACATTGTGCCTATAACTAAAAATACTGTGTTTTATGTTTAAAAATTTATTAAAAAGGTAGATCTCGTGTTAAATGTTCTTACCACAATAAAAACAAGAAAAAAGGAAAAAAAGAAAAATAATTTTTCATAAATATATCTGTAAAAAATTTTTAAAAATACTTACAACTTACATAATAAACCAAGTGAAAAAGGAGAAATTTATTATAGTGCTTAGACGCCAACTATGAGCAACAACATTCACTGGAATATTTACTCCTGATATGCAAGCCATTGAACTTAAGAACATAAATAAGATGAAAGGTAGCTATCAAATGTAATGTATTTTTGATCAGATCTAATATAGGATCTAGTTACATCTGCAACAGCTAATTTATAACCTTTTATTAAAAATACATTTAGGCAAAATTGTCAAATATGCATTTGAGTTCTTTTTCAGCTGCTTAAAGTGCTCAATGTGTTTATATTAGCTGCGATTCCATAACATCCTCCACAATAGCACATTCCCAAAGACTGCAGAATATTATTCCTCCCAAGTCATAGTTAGTTCTTGAAATTTTATATGAATATATCAAATTCTTTCATTTTTAATTTGCAAGTATTTTATGGCATATAATTTACCCAAAATAAGTACTAAGATAAATCTAAAATATATCTAAAATTAGAATTAATTCTATTACGTTGGTAAATACAAGGTTTACGCCAGTTATGTAGTAATTTTCCAGTAAAGAAGCATTTTGTTCTTGGAGTGTTAATATTCAATTTATTCTCATAACTAGTACTAGGAGATGGGTTTCTTTCTAAAGTCATGCAGTGATAAGTAGCCATGCAAATGTTGAAAGATGATTCTGACTCCTTTATTAGCTAAGTGACTTCCATACATCAGTTTTGAAATATGCATGAAACAAATTTGTGTTTTGGTATAATTATAGATCTCTATATATCCTGGATATGTAGAGGTATTCTAAAAAATCAACTATAAAGATTTAGGTCATAATTGCTAAATATATTCCCTTAATGTTATTAATATATATAATAGAGATAGAGAAAGAAAAATAATAGAGATGGAGATAGACATAGAGATAGAGATAGAAGAGAAAGGGAGGAAGAGAGAGAGAGAAATCTTTTAGATATCTTTTCTTATTCTAAAGTCTACAACATAATAGCTGTCTATGCCAAATGAATAAATAAATTCTTTGCACAAGTATACCTGCTGCTTTTGATGCATTAAAAACAGATTTATCTCCCTAAAATATTTTAATTTCCCTGAATTTTGGAACTTTAGATTTCAACCTTACAACTCTTATCTTTTGTCAATTTTTCAAAGATAATTTATTTCACCCTAGAACTAGAAATTAATGTTAAGCCTAAAATTAACTCATCACATTTTGGTACTGCTTAACTTTAGGTAAGAGCTAACTCTCATTTCCTTGATACTGTTTTTTGTTTTTTTTTT
>NW_012133937.1:37842-41258 GCF_000956105.1 Propithecus coquereli | reverse complement strand
GTCTCTTCCAGAAGATAAACATTTTCTTAAAAAGATCTAGTGAGAAAATTAGTGCGATAATAAATGATTCATTGGTGATTTTTTGTAAGAATTTGTTAGTCTCACCTTTCTCATTAAAACAAAACAAAACAAAACAAAAAAAGAAAAACAAAGGACAACTCAAATGACAAGTTGCTTCTTGAGGATAGGGCACCAGGCTCCCAGCCCCCCTGGGGCAATTCCCACCCCACAGACCTGAGCTGGGACGGAAGGCACCATATTGCTTCTCTGCCTACCGTATGCCTTTGCCCTGCTCAGGGGGCTTCAACTCCTCAGGTTTCATCTTCCTTCTTCCCACAGACATTTTCCAACTATGGCCCAGACAACAGGAACCACAGAGGTCCAGTGGGTCCTGGGTGACCTGTGTGACTCGAGTGCCTGGGCATTCTGGGCAAGTGGCTTTCTAGAGGGAGGAATGGGCATGACCACAGTGCTAGCTTTCCTCCTTCCAGACTCTTTTCCTCCCCTTCCCCTCCCTCATTCATGGCTGCTGAGAACGACAATTGAGCCACCACACTGAGGCTTCCACAGAGAGTAGGGTTCCGACCTTTTCTCTTGGGATCCTGCAGTGGACTGAGGGGTAGTCAGACTGTGAGGTCCCTGACTGTCAGCTCTTTCTGGTGCTGTTTGGGGGGTAACTCCATCAGAGTGGGGCACGCCCCAAGGCAGAGGGACATTGAACCTGCTTAGGCACCCTGTGGACAATCACTTCCTGCCTAGTTGGCAATGAAGAATGCACCACTGAGTACATGGACTACAGATACTCCTGGCACAAGGGAATCATCAAATCATTTAACTTTCGCTGATGGTGGATTGGGGTGGTATGACAGTGAAATGGGAGTCCACTAACTCTGCAGTTCCCAACGCCTGGGCCACTCACCAGTACAGGTCTGTGGCCTGTTAGGAACCAGGCTGCACAGCAGGAAGTAAGCGAGTGAAGCTTCATCTATATTTAGAGCCACTCCCCATCACTTGCATCATTGCATAAGAATCAGTGGCAGCATTAGATTCTCATGGGAGTGGGAACCCTGCTGTAAACTGTGCATGCGAGGGAGCTAGGTTGCCTGCTTCTTATGAAAATCTAATGACTCATGATCTGAGGTGGAGCTGAGGTGGTGATGCTAGTGCTGGGGAGCAGCTGGAAATGCACATTATCATTAGCAGAGAGGTTTGACTGCACAATAAACGTAATGCACTTGAATCATCCCCAACCCTCCATCCACTCCGCCTCTTATCCATGGAAAAATTGTGTTCCATGAAACTGGTCCCTGGTGCCAAAAGGTTTGGGGACCACTGCACTAACTGGCTTGATATTGAAAAGCATGAGAGAAATAGTAACTTCAAGAGCAATTGTATTGTATGCCACTGCCAAACTCTATTGACCTCTAGAAAAAGGATACACAAAGGCTAAGGGTGATTAACAAGAAATTGAAAGCCAAGGGTGAAAGTCAGCAAACCATCTTGGAAGCATATAAAAAGAGCCTCATCTTCTCTGGGAGGGCAGAGAAGCTGGGAATGAGCCCTAGAATTTTTCATTAGGGTAGCCCAGCTCCAAAGAAGGCTAAACTTCTAACCAAAGCACAGTCTGTTACGTCAAAGTCAGGGCCCTTGAGGAAGGCAGAGTTTTAAAATGGTGTTGAGAAAAACATTTAAAGTTTTGAAGAAAGTAAAATTTACAGATAAGACATAAGACAGATTTTGTGATATTTAAGCCTGGCGTAAGTGAGAATCAACGGCACTAACTAGAGGCCAGCCAAGACGATCCCATGGGGGCTCCAGTGTGGTGGCCAAGAAAGGTAGAGTGAATGACATAATAGAAACTAGAACTGGTAAAGAATATGAAGTCCCAAGGCCAAATCTTGCCCTAGCCAAGTTAAATGTGCTATTGTAAAACTCAGATTATATTCCGTTAGAATTTCTAAAACACTGTTATTCTCTCAACCTGTGATTTGCACATTTATAATTATTTACTCGATTATTTGCAGATTTTAGTGCTTTTCTTCCCTACTTGACTGTTAAGATCTATGTAGTAGGAATTCCTATTTTATTGACCACTGCTGCACTAGTACATAGAAGGAATTCTAGAAGTGTTTACTGACATTTTGAAAAATTGAGTTGGGCCTGGGTTAACTTGGATTTACTCTTCTTGACAGTTTCCTCTGTCAGAAAATAAGATCCATGATGACAAGGATTTTGTCTACCTTATTTAGATTTATACCTCTAGCAAATAGGACAGTACGTAATAGCAGTGCTTGATAAATAGTCAAAGCCCAAAAAATATTTGTTGAATAAATGAGCGAGGCTTTGACCATACCGGCAGTTATCACGCTATGATATTATGATGTGATATTAGTTGTCAAGACGGTGAACATGTTTCAAAAGGTGAAACATGTTTAGTTTGGGATCATAAGAACAGTCTTAGAATTGGCTTAAAAATAGTGTTTTCATGAAAATAAAGATGAATGTGATTACAATGAGAAACTCTGACCTGCTGCTGCTCAGTCTTTGGTCTAACAAAGGGCTGTAGAAATCCTGAAATAAGAGAATTATGATTGCTTTCAGAGGATGACTTTTTAATTTGTCCACATTTTCTCAAAGAAGTAAAACCATTTCTACATTTCTACACTACCAAGATTTAGCTATATTGGGTTTTTTTTTTTGTTTTATTGTTCTCTCTTTTTTTTTTAAACACAGGGTCTTGCTCTGTCACTTACTCCTGCAGCCTTGAACTCCTGGGCTCGAGCAATACTTCCACCTCAGCCTCCTGAGTAGCGAGGACTACGGGCACACCATGTTCATTTTAAATCAAGACTTAACCAAAGAAAGATTGTGAGATTTAATACAACTGATTAGTACAAACACATGAACATGCTAGATAAAACATGATAAAGGAAATTTTGACACCAACCTGAGCTTAAAGAAAGAAATTCCCAGGGCTAGACCTAAAAAAGGAAATTAAAGATAGATAGAATATTTAGGCTGAAACAACTTAAGTAGTGACAGACTTTAATGTATATTTGTATATTCTCTAGAAATTGCAGCTCAGGATTTATTTTTTATTTATTGATTATTTTAGAGATGGGTTCTTGCTATGTTGCCCAGACTGGTCTCAAACTCCTGGGTTCTAGTGATCCTCTGCCTCAGCCTCCTGAGTAGCCAGGATTACAGGTGTTTGCCACCACGCCCAGTTTACTTCAGGATTTTAATAAATGTACAGGGATAGAAGACACCCTGGGTTTTCCCAAGTCAGGATGGAAAAAAATGGCCCTCAATATAACTCTTCTCCTAAGGGATACACAGTCTATGGACTGAAGACCTAGAATCACTTTACACACCAGAACTGAGTAATATTAATATTAAGAAAACTTTCTATCCAA
>NW_012133937.1:36505-37158 GCF_000956105.1 Propithecus coquereli | reverse complement strand
GGAGAACATTTTAAAACATTTTGTTTAAATTTTTGTTATTAAAAATAATTTGTTTTCTTAAAAAATTTCTGCCTCTAAAATAATTTTCAGTTTGGGGAAACAGGCTCAACTTGAGTTTCTTAAGTAGAGTGGAGGTATAGAAAGTTAAAATCTACCTTTGTATATTTAACAGTTTGGAATGTAAAAAAAATTTTGATTATTAAAGACTTTTAAATTTGCTGACAGCAAAAATTTAATGACTCTAATGGAAGGCAAAGTCTTGGCTAAAATTGCAGCATTTCTTTTCTGCTATAGTCACTTATGTTTTTAAATGACATAGCCATTGAAAAGTTGCTGAATTCTGATTCCTTTTTCATTTACATAGAACACATTTTACAATTCGCATTTATGTATTAGCACAACGTGTTTAATAATTTTAGGTATACAATGGCCACATCAAAAAAATAGAAATATAGCTTTACATCACATTTTTAAAAATTACTTTTCCTTTAGTGCATAATGAAGAGATAAATTGTATACAGTAGAGCAGTCCCCCCTCATCCATGGGCATAAAACCCCAGTGGAGCCCTTGGTTCCCCCCCCACCGAAGTCCGTGTTTTAAATATGTCCATCCTTCGGATAGTGCGCATTGCCCTCCTTGTGTATGCACATAC
>NW_012133937.1:34533-36455 GCF_000956105.1 Propithecus coquereli | reverse complement strand
TCGCATTTCACCCTACTGGTACTATGTTCATCATCAGATATATCTACCTGACATCATGCCACAACAGTATGAGTAAAGGTTTCCTAGTAATTTTTTGAATACACAAAAGTGTGATAAAATGAGTTGTTTTAAGGCAAAAGAGTATACAGACAGGCTGACTTCAGCAGAACCTGCACCATGATGGCAAGAATATAGGAATGTAGTGAGCAGTGGGTTTCATTCAAAAAGAATGTTTGGACCACATAAAATGACTGTTGATTTAAACTTTATTAGTTTGTAGTTCTGTGAGTACTATATTAAAATGTTGCTATGATCATATAATTCTATAAAAACTATAAGTATATAGAGTTAATGTAATGTTTTATGTTTATTCTTATTTAAAATAATTCAGTGCAATAAGGTGGAACATGAGAATACTGTTTCCCTTAAAATATGTCTCAAGCTTGAGAGACCTTGAATTAGGTATTTGAAGCAATTAGTCAGTCATTAGTCCACATTTTTTATACAGATTTAAGATTATTTTAAACAGAAAATAAAACAGCAAGTGATTGTAGTTTCTGCCAACAATTAATTCATCACTAATTCAAAGTTGCAGGTTGTCTTTTTCTAGATTTGCTCTTTGGTTACACATTCCTGTCCGAATAACTGCTGAAATGTAGGTACAATTTTAAATAACACATGAAAATGTTGCTTTTTATAGTAGATTCCTTTCATGTCATGAAGTTTCCTCTTAAAATTTTGGGGTACTTCTCTCAATTAACAAGAAGTAAAAAAATATTTATGATACCTAGTGCTTGATGCCATTTCTGTATAAATAATGTGCAGAAACGGTAAATTTTAGATCTTCATGAATGAACACCTAATATGTGTGTGTGCATATTAATTTCAACAACAATTATTTACCAACTTTAAAGCCATTGAATAGTATGTACTTTTATTTTCTTCTTACTGAGTGACATTTGAAGGCTTTTGTGGGACTTATAAATATTATATACTTTTCATGGTCTTAGGCTAAAATGTACTAGGTACATTACATATATTTTTTGCACATTATCCAAAACAATGAGCTGTGATGAAAGGAGAATGGGAAAAGCTGTAATCCATGCAAACCCTCCTTAGGGTTTCATTTACAGGAAAGGAGAGATATAAAGAGAATAAGTAAAAACTGATATTTTCAGCATGTAAAATATTCTTCATAATTTTGCAAATGAAATCTAAAATATAACTTAGAAGATGTTTTTAAATTGTGTAGATATGCCACTTTCCCCTCCATTTGCATTCTTCTTCTATTAAGGGAAAGACAAAATAAATAAATAAATAAAAAGGGATAATAAGGGGGAAAAAAGCTGCTAAATAATTTCCCATTCTGTTCTTCCTTTGCTCTTAAAAAAGATACCAGTAGCAATTGTATTTATGAAATGACAATGCTTTTAAAAGTTAAGCTTTACATAGCAGTAAGAAATAGTTGAGAATAAAATTTGATCATGTTCTTATTTCCTTTGTCTACATTTTGCCTTAGTGAAACTGAAGTAGGATGATTTTTACTCTGTTGTTTAAAAGCTATAATGAAGGGTCTATTGCAATTTGTCTTGGTTTTAGTGCCACAAAACCTTTATTAGAAAATCCCACTGAATGTATTCCTCTCTAGGATGCGTGTCTGGCATAAAAAATGGTCAATAAGAAAATATTTATTACCTTCTTTCCAGTATCTTCTCAGGAGATTGCTAATTGATAATTAGGAGCAGCTATATTTTTCTCCTGCATGTCTTATGACTGACGTAAATTTGAATGTATTACATTTAATTTGGTCATAATTTAAAACCACAAATATTATATTTTAATATTCTTGAAATTGAAAAGATATTTAAGAGCCTTATTCTATTCTTTACCTCACATTTAATAGTTTTTGGTGACTATAAACA
>NW_012133937.1:30565-30977 GCF_000956105.1 Propithecus coquereli | reverse complement strand
TCATTGAGTGTTATTATATGCTAGATTCTCTTCTGGTTCAGAGGATATGACAATGAACAAAGAAGACAAAAATGTCTTCCCTCAGGGAGCTTACTCTACTAAGGATGAGAGATAATAAGCAAGATAATAAGCAGACCACATTATCTGTCCACAGTGCAATAATATTAGTGTCTGTTCCCAAAAAAATGTAAAAAAAATTCTTAAAGTTTGATAAAATAAAAATCAAGTTATGCTCAAAAAAATCAAATATGCTTAGATCATTTGGGATACAGAGAAAACAATATAGGAAGTAGAATTTATAATTTTAATGCACATATTAAAAATACGAAGTACGTACAACTGCACTATTAGGCATCTACCCAAAAGAGCACAAAACATTCTACGATAAGGACATCTGCACCCGAATGTTTAT
>NW_012133937.1:27380-28950 GCF_000956105.1 Propithecus coquereli | reverse complement strand
TATACCTATGATACAGTTTAAGTTCTAGAATAACAATAATAATTTTACAAATTAAGTTATTAAGTATGAAATGTCCAATTTCCTTAAGAACTGAGTTTGACGGTTGATGTCTCTGACATTTCAATTTACAACTTCTTGCTTTATTTTTATTGTGAAGGTACACCCTCAGTATTTCAAACTCATGTTTTGGCTTGTGATTATCTTTCACATTTTTTAAAGCAATTTTTGTAAAACCATGGATAAGATAAAAATTCGTGTCATTTTCAAATATGAGTTCTGTCTTGGAATCAATGCGGCACACATGGCTCAGAATATCAATGAAGTGTTTGGGAAGGATGTGGCTAATGAATGCGCAGTATGTGGATGGTTTTAGAAGTTCCGTTCTGGTGATTTTAATCTTGAAAATGAGCCACACGGGTGACCTGAGAACAAGGTGGATAATGAGGAGCTGAAAGCTGTAGGGGAAGCAAATCTATCTCAACCTACCTGTGAATTAGCAGCAAGTTTTGACATCACTATTCCAACAATATTGGACCATTTGAAACAAATTGTCAAGGTAAAGAAGAGGATAGATGGATTCCATGGATGAGAAATACTCTCAAAGCTTGCCTTTCTTTGCTGTCACGACATAAAAGCAAGTCGTTTCTACACTGTGTAATTATGTGTGATAAAAAATGGATTTTTTTTGACAATTGCCAGTGTTAAGCACAATGGTTGGATAAATACACAGTTCCAAAACATAGTCCAAAACTGAATATTCATCATAAAAAGCTAATGGTGTCTGTTTGGTGGTCCAGTGCTGTTATTATCCACTACAGCTTCATGAAACCTGGTCAATTGATCACAACCAATGTCTGCTGCAACCAGTTGGAGGAAATGATGAAGATTCTTGAGATTAAGCAACTGAGATTGGTCAATAGAGACAGGCCAATCTTCTTGCAAGACAATACTCCACCACATATTGCACAAACGATGCTGCTCAAACTACAGCAGCTGGACTTGGAAACTCTGTCATCTATCGTATTCACGAGACCTTGCACCAACTGACTACCACTTCTTCCAGGCTTTTGACCCCTGTTGCAAGGAACATACTCAATTCTCAACAAGTTGTGGAAAAATACCTTATGCGATATCATTGCCACTGGCTCTCCAGGCTTCTTCCCCACTGGCATAAACAAGATACCATTAAGATGGCAAAACTGTGTTGACAGTTTAGGCTCACACTTTGATTACTTATACTGCTTCTTGTTTAAGATATAATAAACTACACTTTTGATTCCAAATTGGACCTTTCATATTGAATGACCTCATAGAACAATTATAACAATATACTATAATAAAGATAAAACAAAGGTTTCTCGAACACAAGCTCTGTGATACCATGATGGTAGATCTGATAACTGAGATGGCTACTAAGTGACTAATAGGCATGTTTACAGTGAGGATTGGAAGTACAAAGGGATGATTCTTGATCCAGGTGGGAAAGAGCGAGACTGAAATTTGATCACACTACTAAGAATGGTGTGCAATTTGAAAGTTATGAGTTGTATATTTGTGGAATGTTTTTATT
>NW_012133937.1:15643-16145 GCF_000956105.1 Propithecus coquereli | reverse complement strand
TGATCACAACCAATGTCTGCTGCAACCAGTTGGAGGAAATGATGAAGATTCTTGAGATTAAGCAACTGAGATTGGTCAATAGAGACAGGCCAATCCTCTTGCAAGACAATACTCCACCACATATTGCACAAACAATGCTGCTCAAAATACAGCACCTGGAGTTGGAAACTCTGTCATCTGTCGTATTCACCAGACCTTGCACCAACTGACTACCACTTCTTCCAGGCTTTTGACCCCTGTTGCAAGGAAAATACTCAATTCTCAACAAGCTGTGGAAAAACACCTTATGCGATATCATTGCCACTGGCTCTCCAGGCTTCTTCCCCACTGGCATAAACAAGCTACCATTAAAATGGCAAAACTGTGTTGACAGTTTAGGCTCACACTTTGATTACTTATACTGCTTCTTGTTTGAGATATAATAAACTACACTTTTGATTCCAAATCGGACCTTTCATATTGAATGACCTCATAGAACAATTATAACAATATACTATAATAA
>NW_012133937.1:14549-15593 GCF_000956105.1 Propithecus coquereli | reverse complement strand
AAAATGGAGTGTTAACTAAATCCCCCATGTGAAAAACTTAAATGGTTCCTAATTTTCTATAGATCAAATCCAAAATCTTATTTAGGTCTATTTTTAATATTTCCATCCTCACTTTCAGCTATCCACTATCCGATATACTGAATTTTCAGTCAGCCACAACAATTTCAATTTCTGGAACTATCAAAACCTTTCAGACTTCCTTATCTTTGCACTTTTCTTCCCTAACTTGTGCAAGATGAGTATATGGCCATAGCTTAGGTGGCTGTGCTCTTTGGGGTGGTGGTGGGGGAGGGAGTATTTTCCTCTTAACATGGAGATAGCCAAGATCATTCTCCTGGTAACAGGCAGAGCATCATTTAACCCAAGGCTTTTAACTCCAAATATGGCACCTTTTATACCGTAGACATTGACCTTTGGATTTTTTTCTGCCAAGCAAATTAGTTCAAACTTACAAACATGCAAATATACAGGTTTATTCTCATTTACCAGTTCAAATGTTTGTGGAAATCTGAAACTATCTTAGTAATGATAGCTTTTCTTTATAATGGATAGATAATAGGTTTTACTAAAGAATTAAATGCTATGGATAATAAATATGTGCTCATCTCCTCTACATCCACTTAGCACATTTTACTTCTCCTACACATAACCATAGTTTGTTTTCATTTCCAATTTATATCTCTTTACCCCACTAAGAAATATAGTTTTTGAGGATGGAAAATATGTCTTATTTATTTTTCCAGTCTAACAAAGTTTTTCATATAGGAGGTAGTCAATAAAAATTGAGTAAGTGATCAGATAAGAATTGAAAAAAAGGTTATACTCATCCCTAAAATGGCATGAGCATAATTAAAATTTCTGTGATCTAAAAGTCATTTAACAATATTTTAATGCCTCAGAGTCATTATAGTGGATAATAATGACTACTAGGGTGCATATTTCCAGCATAGGAAATATAGATAATTCTCAGGAATGTATTGTCCAATTATTTGCAAATCAGCATATTTTGATACTTTCTTCTCTTTTCTCCCTTCATTCTCTTAA
>NW_012133937.1:13076-14499 GCF_000956105.1 Propithecus coquereli | reverse complement strand
AGAATTAATATATTTATGTGTATGAATTAGGAGATAGACCTGATAAATTTGAAATCAAGAAAAGTAATTATCCATTACTGTCTTGTGCAGTTCAGTTTAAAAATAAGCAAAACTTTTAAAAATGTGAAGTGCACTTTTCCTGGTTTAAAAATTATAATGAAAAAATATGTATTAGTCTATAGTCAAAGAAAAGCCTCACTCAAATCACAAAGAGTGTCAGTCTCTAAAAGAGGGGCAGTATTTGAGGGATGTTTCTGTGCCCATTGTGCAAGCTAAATTTTAATTAAAATTCATGAAAGTTTAGTTGTTTCTGCTTCATGACCCTAAATAGGCTATTGATTATTTCTGCAAGTAGGCTGAAAGCAAGACACATTTATTTACTCTAAAACTGAGTTTCAGTGTTCTGAAAAGTTCACAGTGTTATCAGCAATTGCAGACAGCAAATTTGTAATCTACATTTAATTGCATTTAAAAATTCTCCAAGTGACAAGTATGGAGCATAAATATCTATGATAATATATTTCCACAAACCCTTATTAAAATATGTGTCTCTAATAATAATAGGCAGAAGACATTGACCATCTAATAACTTATGAGTATCAATCTTAGTTTTTCCAAGGACATTGTAAACACAAAATCTTACAGTTTTTTAAAACTAGATAGTCAACAAGGCAAACCATCAGTTTTACTGGTGAATAAATTGAGGCCAAAAGAAATCAAGTGACATATCCAGGAAGTAATTAACTAGATTTCCTGATATAATCAATTTCCTATCCATTCTACCACATTTAGCATCCTCAACCATCTCATATGTTTTATGAGATGAAACATGATACACATTATATTGGAAATTCAATTTCTCACATAGTAGTGAACCAGTTTTATAGAAGGCATTATTTTTATTTTTCTTTATATTCCCTGGTGACTTTGCACATGAGGAAGTTATTGGGGTAGTGGAGCTTGTAGCTTGTTTTCCAACGGGAAAAAGAAGGCCAGGGTAAGTTTGAAAACTTGGTGGCAATCCTCAACCAACAGAGATTATCATGGCTAACAGGATATACAAGGCCGAGGTTTATTCATATCTGGATTTGTTGTGTGGCTGTGGCCTCATAAATGTTCATGTGTCTTATAGGAGGTTTGGTTACAAAATAATCATTAAGCACAGTGATTCTCAACCTTGATTGCCTATTAGAATCACCAAGAAACTTTAAAACAAAATACATACCTTAGTCCCTACCCAGAAATTGTGATTTACTAAGTCTGGGGTGAGGCTAGGATATCATATGAAAAACATATGCTTTTTTGGGAAACATGTACTCAAAAAATTATTCATTATTTACCTACAATTCAAAGTTTACTGTATATGCTCTATTTTGTTTGCTAAATCTAGCAACTCTGCCTGGAAAGCATTTCCTATCCTCTC
>NW_012133937.1:11805-12304 GCF_000956105.1 Propithecus coquereli | reverse complement strand
TGACAGCAAAAATTTAATGACTCTAATGGAAGGCAAAGTCTTGGCTAAAATTGCAGCATTTCTTTTCTGCTATATCACTTATGTTTTTAAATGACATAGCCATTGAAAAGTTGCTGAATTCTGATTCCTTCTTCATTTACATAGAACACATTTTACAATTTGCATTTACGTATTAGCACAATGTGTTTAATAATTTTAGGTATACAATGGCCACATCAAAAAAAATAGAAATATAGCTTTACATGACATTTTTAAAAATTAATTTTCCTTTAGTGCATAATGAAGAGATAAATTGTATACAGTAGAGCAGTCCCCCCTCATCCATGGGCATAAAACCCCAGTGGATGCCTCAAACTGTGGATAGTGGCAAAACCTATATTTACTATGTTTTTTTCCTATACATATATACCTATGATACAGTTTAAGTTCTAGAATAACAATAATAATTTTACAAATTAAGTTATTAAGTATGAAATGTCCAATTTCCTTAAGAACTGAG
>NW_012133937.1:6392-6726 GCF_000956105.1 Propithecus coquereli | reverse complement strand
CACTGAAGGGTGAAAATATGAAGAAAAAATTGTTAGTTTATTAAATTTAGTTAATCAATTTCATTTGATACATAAAAGAAGAGTAATAAATTTCATAGCATTCTATAATACAGTAGTTCTTCACTGGTTGTAATTTTGGCCCCCAGGGCACATTTGGCAATGTCTGGAGACATTTTTTGTTGTCATAGGTGGGAGAGGTGGTTGCTATTAGCATCTAATGGGTAGAGAATAGGGTTGTCACAAAACATCCTACAATTCCACATGAACAACCCACCACGACAAAGAATTATCTAGCTTCAAATGTCACTAGTGTTGAAGTTGAGAAAGCATGCCA
>NW_012133937.1:0-313 GCF_000956105.1 Propithecus coquereli | reverse complement strand
AGTATTATACTGTCATATCATGTAATACTGTAGTCTTATCATCTAGTATTGTATAATTTTGACAGTTAAATAATTTTAAAGTAACACAAGATTTTTTAGATGAAAACCACCAAATTTATGACACTTAAGTAGCTTCCACAAATTCATAAAAATTGCAGTGGAATGAACAATACACTGCATTCCTTATTCATATTTTGTGGTGACAGCTATGTTGATGATTATGGTTTGCACATTGATCATGGGAGTAGACCACAATGCATACTGAACCTCCAACTCATTAATTCTTTCTTTGGCTATTACAATCATGATATTT
>NW_012133936.1:3214-3846 GCF_000956105.1 Propithecus coquereli | reverse complement strand
ACAATTACAAAATCTTTTGCCAATAAGTTTGATAACAGTTGAATAACTTTTATTAAAAGCAAAACAATTTTAAAAATTACTTAAGAAGAAATAGAATATATGCATAGCTTTAGATTTGTTAAGATACAGAATTTTAATTGATTATCTTCCTGGGGGAAAAAAATTCCAGAGTCAGGTGCTTTCATTATTATTTTTAAATAGGGGCATATTTCAGTGGTAATTAGTCAAGTGTAGATTCTGAGATTTCTACATAATTTTGTCATGTAAAATAATTATATTTTTTAACTTCAAAATTAAAAGAACTTAACCTATTACAATTTTTTGTCCTCTACTAACATTATCATTACTTAGGAAAATTTAAAAAATGTATTAATTCATTTTTAAAATGTATTAACAAAAAAATTAAATGCCTACTCTGTGCCACTTAATATGCAATTCACTGGGGATATTTCACTTAATAAACAGAAAAAAACTTGAACCTTGATTACTTCATTGTGAGGGCACATAAACCATAGAAGACTATTAGTAGTAATATAAAAAATAGACAAAAGGCAAATTTTCACAATAGACAATAGGCAAAAACATTTACCCTCTTGCTTAGAATAATGTGAGAGTAAATAGAAGAGATAATA
>NW_012133936.1:1273-2037 GCF_000956105.1 Propithecus coquereli | reverse complement strand
TTGCCAACTGCTTGTCAGAAATGATTAGTGAGAAATTCAGACAGTATTATATTTCTGTTTCAATGCACTAATCTCCACTTATTGTTTTGTATACTTAAATATTATACAGTCAATTCATAAGGACTTTCCAAATTTAAAGGTAGCAGTTTTTCTTAGCCTCAATTTTATCATCTGTAATACATCAGAATGTCTTGTCATTAGAATTAAATATTAAAGTAAGTTTAAGACATCTTAAAGAATGTTTGACATATATTGTATACTTAATATGTGTATTTGTTTCTTTCCCTTCATTATTTGATTTATTTTAGACCTTATGCATCGGTAACTTTATGGCATCTATAACTAACCATCATGCATTTTTCTTGTTCATTTGTTTATTTTATGTACCTCACAAGTACATAAGCTCCTTGGTATCTGGAAACTTATCTCCTTATTTTAACGTATGACTCATGTCTTTAGCACAATTTCTTCTCCATAAATGTTTATCAAATAAATTAGTGTCAACTATGTGTGTGCTTTATTCATTAAACTATCAAAGGATTGATCAGCTTTAAGGTAGAGGCTTCAGTGTTAAACCATAGAATTTTAATTTTTTTGCAATATTTAAAAAATAATACATCTTTAGGAAATAATAAAAATCAATATTCATACTCACAGTGGATTATAAAACATTGCAGGTGAACCCCACACATTTTTGGAGAAAACAGTGAAATTAATTCTTAAAGTCTTTCAAATTTGTATCATTCTATTTATTCTTATTTTAT
>NW_012133936.1:0-400 GCF_000956105.1 Propithecus coquereli | reverse complement strand
ATCCCCTAATGTACTTGATTATCACTATCAATAATATGCTTATATTCTGAATATATTATAACATAAAAGCCACAGAAAGCTATAAATTTTCTTAAACAGAATTATAAAATCCTCGTGGTCTGTATTATGAAATCAATATTAATGTTAGACTAACATTTCGATCTGTCAGATTCTTAAAATTAATGAAAATTCTCTAGCTATCATTTTGAATCTTCTCTTAATGGGTAAACCAAGATTATATAGGTTTGCAACAGAGTAAAATGTAACATGCAAAATTAGTGCAATGGATTTGAACAAAATGTGCTATAATTTGGATGTATATAGACCTATATTAGATCTGCATATTGTGTAAGATAAAATATTCTAGATAATTGAGATAGATATTGGATTATTAGATTTA
>NW_012133935.1:1832-2877 GCF_000956105.1 Propithecus coquereli | reverse complement strand
CCCTCTATTCATTCACTGGGGTTTATCAAGATAAGTCCTTCTGCCTCACTCTAACAATAATTAATAATAAATAAATAAATACCCAAAGAAAATTTTAAAAAAGAAATCAGGTAGCATAAGTCTTTCAAATTTGTTCTTTTTAAAAACTGATTTGGCTATGCTAATTCCTTTGCATTTCCACATAAATTTTAGAAATAGTTTGCCAGTTTATTCCCTTTCCCTCAAAGAAGAAGCCTGTTGGAATTTGTATGAGTATTGTGTTGACTCTACAGGTCGATTTGCAGAAAATACAATTTTTGTATTTGACATCTTAATACTGTTGAATTTTCCAGCCCATGAGCATGGGCTTGGGCATCTTTAATTTCTTTCAGCAATTACTTGTTTTCACTGCATAGATCTTGCACATATTGTGTTAAATGAATAAGTACTTCATGTCTTTGGGTGCTATGATATTCGATTTTTTAATTTCATTTTTTAATTGTCACTAGCATATAGAAGTATACTAAGCTTGTATCCTACAACCTTGCTGAATTTATTCCTTGGTTCTACTAGCTTTTATGTAGATTCTCTATGACGTTTTATATTCTTATCCTGTTGTTTATAAACAAAACAGTTTTATTTCTTCCTTTCAAACTTATAGACTTTTTATTACTTTTTTCTTGCCTTATTACACAGGGTAGTACCCTCAAATAGCATGTTAAGTTGAAATGGTAAGAGAGAACATCTTTTCCTTGTTCCTGATCTTAGGGGAAGATAGTTCAGTCTTTCATCATTAATTGTGAAGTTAAATTGGTGTTTAGTTGGCATTTTTGGCCAGATTGAAAAAATTTCCTTCTATTCCAACTTTGCTTTTTTTCATAAATGAGTATTAAATTTTGTCAAATTCTTTTTTAATATCTATTGAAATGAACATACAGTTTTTCTTATATTTTCTTAAGATGGTAAACTACATTGATTAAGTTTTTATTGTTAAAATAACTTTGTATTCCTGGGATAAAACCCACTTGGTCCTGATGTGTTACTGTTGGATTTGATTTGTTAATTT
>NW_012133935.1:494-1782 GCF_000956105.1 Propithecus coquereli | reverse complement strand
AAAGTGCTGGCATTAGCAGGTGTAAGCCACCAGACCCAGCCATATATTTCAGTGATTTTAAAAAATTATTTCAAACATTGCTGCCTCCACGTCTTTAAAAAAATCTAATAACATCACTTTATAAATCAAAAATTACTCTTTTCATTGAACTAAAACATCATTAAAAATGTTTGTGCAAGCCAAGTCTTAAGAATTAAATGTGTTTAAAAACTTACATTAGAAAATCAGATACTAAAAATTAATAATACATCAGCAACACTCATTTCTTCCTACTTGCAGAATGAAAAATCCTTGCAGTGTTTAAGCAATGCCATTCTTTAGTAATCATTTTCTCATAGTAAATTATCAATGATATGAATTAGTATCAATGTAAGTTTCTGTCAAAAGCCCTGAAATGAAGCTTCTACTTGTAAGGTCATTCACGTAATTCATAATGAAAAATACTTAATGGTGCCATCTTGCTGTAATATAAAGGTTAATTAAAATAGCATTTCTACTAATCTGTACTTGTTAAAATAATTACGTATAATCCACATTTTGTTAATTGCTTACAGCTTAGGTTATGGAGAACTCTTCTGATACTAAAGTTTAAAATCATTATGCTGTAAAACTAAAATCTTCTTGACAACGTACTTGGGAAGAGATATTCCACAATCTTTTCAGTTTGGTCTACTGTTTACTGTTCTGGGAGTCACCTCCACTCCCAGGCGCATCTGGTAAAGAGTTTGCAGCTCATGGAATGGCCTCCACCTAAGTGGTACGGTTACATAGTCTACAACCTCTGGTTGCCACTACCTCAGTTCAGGTGAGACAGTATGCTTAGACCAACATCACCACAAGAGCCACAAGAGCCAGGTCAACAAGCCATCAGACCTGACAATGTCAGTCCTCCTCAAAGATAGAGAACCTTGAAACCTTATAACATGTTTTTATGAGCCAATGCCCAGAAGCATAATCCCCAATTTGTACTCTCCGACACACTCTCTTCAAAAGATCCTCAACTGCAGGGGTCAGCACACTACAGCCTGACAGCCAATGCTGGCCCACAGCCTGTTTCTATATGACCTATGGGCTAAATTTGCACGTTTTTATTTCTTAAAAAAGAAATCAAAAGAAGAATAACATTTTGTGATATGTGAAAATTATATGAAATTCAAATGTAAGTGCCCATAAATAAAGTTTTCTTGGAAAACATTCACACTTGATCATTTACATATTTTCTACGGCTGCTTTTGTACTATAGAAGTAGAATTGAAATTTTTACTACAGAGACCTTGTAGCCTGAAAA
>NW_012133935.1:0-444 GCF_000956105.1 Propithecus coquereli | reverse complement strand
ACACTTGATCATTTACATATTTTCTACGGCTGCTTTTGTACTATAGAAGTAGAATTGAAATTTTTACTACAGAGACCTTGTAGCCTGAAAAAAAAAAAATTACTATTTGGCCTTTTACAGAAAAAGTTTGCATACTCTGGTATACTGCATTATCGTTCACATAAATTTCTATATTTCCCTTCCTGGATAAATTAGTCTCAGCTCCTTTATCCATTTCTAAAACCCTTCCATTGCATACTCTGAAAAGGCCTCCCCTGATCAACAAACTTGACTAGATTTTCAACCTCTTAAAAGAAACCAGGCTTTCCCCTTAGTTCACTGATTTTCTCAGAGCCCTCCCCAGAGGTGCGATTTTATTCTCTCATATTACACAGTGTCAAGTTTGGACAGTGGTGTTACAATGCTATTTCAACATAATTTCTCCCCAACCCTCTTACTGAACAA
>NW_012133934.1:19390-20243 GCF_000956105.1 Propithecus coquereli | reverse complement strand
GCAGTACCTGGCACTTAGCATGGGGTCAACGGATGGCTGAACGAGTGATTGGATGAACGAAGGAAGTAAAAGTTGTTTATGCAGAGAGATTTATTGGGTTTTGAATGCTAAAATATAGAGGGTTGTATGAAAGGGAGGGAAATATACACAAAGTGGACAAACTGAATAAAAGTATTTATCTTTACCCTGATTTGATCATTACGCATTGTATACCTGTGTCAAAATATCACACGCACCCCATAAATATGTACAACCATTATGTATCCCTATTATTAAAAATAAAAGAAACTTTAAAAACCAAGATCGTTAAAGAGGTGTTTTAAGTTTATGGCATATTTCACAATTACACAGTCAAATTTATCAATATTGTTATTCATTGTTTCTGGTCCCTATGACAACGCTATTTTTAAAATGTATGTTCCGTGTTTCAAGGGCTACTTTCTCTCTTTTTCTCTTTAGCCTTTAAGTTCTTTTTCTATCTGGAATTAATGCTGTTTAAGAGAGTGAGGTAGGGATTCAATTTATTTTTTCCCCAAAGATTAGCCAGTTATTGAATAATCTATTTTTTCTATTGTTTGAAATTTTATCAATTTTTATAAATCCAATTTTATCAATTTTTATAAATCCAATTTTGTATACAATTAGTTCTATTTTGCAGTTCTTTATTTTGTTACACCATTTGGTCCAATTATCTCCAAATCAATATTGAACAAATAAAACATATGTTCAAATAAATATATTGAAACAAATGTTTGAAAAACACTGTGATCAAATTCTCTTCTTTTATGTGGTAGACAGAATAGTGGGCTCCTAATATCTCCACATCTCCATCTCTGGAACCCGTAAATACGTT
>NW_012133934.1:4146-5175 GCF_000956105.1 Propithecus coquereli | reverse complement strand
GTATTTTATATAATAGTAGATTTAAGTGCAAGTTGGCTGTGTTCAAAATGTGACTATTGACATATCAGAGAACAAAATGTTGATGATAAAGAATACAAAACAAAGGATGACAATACTTATCTTGATGTATTCCAACCACCACCTCAAGACCAAGATTTAACGTCACTTCAATGCTGTCCACAATGGGAAAAGCATAATTTGAACATGATATTCTGGGTCACTCTTTTCCAAATAATGTAGTTTTCTGAATTTATTTGCACTACTTTTCAGTTTTTCCTTATGTGGTGTAAAGTTATAAAAATGCCTTCCAGTTGATTTCTTAGGTAACAGCAGAATCTGTTTTCTCAAACAGTAGCCTGGGGATTCTTGATATACCACCTTCTAGAGGTACTGAAAGTAACTGGATAAATGTGCTGAAATCTGGATTTATTCACAAATTCATGAGAGCTGAGTCACAGCAATGTATTTAAGAGCAAGCCATTGTTTCTTTTGTGGTGGTTGTTGGTGAGCCATATCCATCTGTGTATGTGACACTAATTTTGTACCAAGCTTCTTTATACCAAGCCAGAATTCATTTTCCCTGGTGGTTTTATTTTAAATGTGTGAGCTGTATTAAATAGCATTCAAATAAGTAATAGAAACCCAACTCAAAGAACATGGAAAGAAAAGTCACTCAGCACATGGAGAACGAATTGGAATCTGGCACCTGACAATGATTAACAGGTTGAACAGAGTCGACTAGACTTAAATCTCTGTAAGTAATATCAAAAGACAGAAAATCTTTTTTTAAAAAACAACTTCAACAATTTAACTTACGAGATTTGAAAAAAATTGATGTTTACCCATCATCAATCAATATTAGGATAGGCTGGAAGATTTTTAACATATCATACAAAAAAGGAAACAGAATTAGTCAACGATCCCCAGACCTCGTCTTATTAAAACCAGAATTCTGGGTATTTGGAAACACCAAATTATTGATGAAAAATACCCATTTTGAGTACATATTTAATATCTTATATATTCTGC
>NW_012133934.1:0-403 GCF_000956105.1 Propithecus coquereli | reverse complement strand
TGCATAGCTGTAGTTGTCCATCTTCACTGATGCAGAGTGTGAATATATATTAGTTTATAAATCAATTCTATTGCTAGTGTGTATTTGTGAGTTCCAATTGCTCCATCTTTATCAACTCTTAGAATTATTAGACATAACTTTTTGCCAAAATAGTGAATTGCAAAAATATGTCAATGATGGTTTTCATTATCATTTCTGTAGTTACTCATGAAGTTAGCATTTTTTACAAGTTAACTGGTCATTTGTGTTTTAAGACTATTTTTAATGTTTTTAACTTGATCATACATATTCTGTAATATAGATTTTCTGAATATTAATCTTTTGTAAGTAATATGTGTTTTCTAGATATTTTCCCCAAGTTATGGTTTGCCTTTCTACCATATTTATTGAAGCATAAGTTTCC
>NW_012133933.1:6789-7462 GCF_000956105.1 Propithecus coquereli | reverse complement strand
TTTGGGTAGATAGCCAGCAGTGGGATTGCTGGATCGAATGATAGGTCTACATTTATTTCTTTGAGGAATCTCCATACTGTTTTCCACAGAGATTGTACTAAATTTTGGTCCCACCAATAGTGTATATGTGTTCCTTTCTCTCTGCATCCATGCCAGTATCTACTCTTTTTTGACTTTTTAATAATGTCCATTATGATAGGGGTAAGGAGGTATCTCATTGTGGTTTTAATGTGCATTTCCCTGATGACTAGCATTTTTTCAGATATTCGTTGGCCATTTGTCTATCTTCTTTCAAAAAACTTCTTACTTTAGCAGGATACAAAATTCTTGGCTTAGCATTTATCTTGTTTAAAGAGAGTAAAGACAGGACCCATTCTTCTCTGGTTTGTAAGAAGTGCTGTTAATCTGATGGGTTTTCCCTTGTAAGTTACTTTATGTTTTCACCTCACAGCAGATAGGATTTCCCCCTTCATGTTGACTTTGGCCTGGTGGTTCCCTCTTTGCAATGAATCTCTCAGGTGTTGATTGAGCTTCTTTGTATCTGGATGTCTAAATCTCTAGCAAGACCAGGAAAGTTTTCTTCAATTATTCTCTCAAATAGGTTTTCCAGACCTCGTGCTTTTTCTTCTTCACTCTCACTGATGTCTATGATTCTTATATTTTGCCATTTTAC
>NW_012133933.1:3840-4296 GCF_000956105.1 Propithecus coquereli | reverse complement strand
TCACATTTTGTTAATCCATTCATGAATTGTGGGGCATTTGGGTTGATTACACATCTTTGCAATTGTGAATTGTGCCACAATAAACATTTGAGTACGGGTGTCTTTTTGATAAAATGACTTCCTTTCCTTTGGGTAAATACCCAGTAGTGGGATTGCTGGATTGAATGGTAGGTCTACTTTTAGTTCTTTGAGGAAACTCCATACTGTTTTCCATAGAGTTGTGCTACTTTGCAGTCCCACCAACAGTGTAGAAACATTCCTTTCTCTCTTCATTCACATCATCATCGATTGTTTTTGGACTTTTTAATACTAGCCATTCTAACTGGGGTAAGGTGATGACTCACTGTGGTTTTAATATAAATTTCTGTGATGATTGGTGATGTTGAGCATTTTTCATACATTTATTGATTATTTGTCTATGTTCTTTTGAAAATCTTCTGTTCATTGCCCATTTTG
>NW_012133933.1:0-535 GCF_000956105.1 Propithecus coquereli | reverse complement strand
TCTGTGAGAAGATAAATTTGCTCATTCTCTTTAGGGTATCTGGGAAGCAACAGATTCAGGAATTGGTGGACTTTTTCAAGTGCAAATAGATTGACACCATCTGTAGAAGAGTGGTTACTCTAGTGAGAATGTCATTAGAGACACTCAGATGTGTATTTTCTTGAGTAAATCTATCCTTGATTGGCAGGCTTTCAGAAGTGAGGGCCTAACACTGCTTGGTTGCTTACAAAATTAATTCACTGTGGTGAATTGATCAATTGAGTAAGTTTAAATCTAGTTTTGCTGACTACTATTTCTATTGCTATAGATCAATGAGTCTTTTTCAATGTTTGTGAATGCTTTTTTATTCATTAGTCAACAACATAAGAAATAACATCAACATTTGTCCTGATCTTCACTCTTGTAGTTTATTTTAATTGAAAATGAAGTTTCATCTGTGGAGATTTTATTTCCACTTTACATAATGATCAGCATAAATTTATCATTTTTAATATTGGAATCATTTTTTGAAACACCCGATGGGACTGTAACTGTG
>NW_012133932.1:19787-21303 GCF_000956105.1 Propithecus coquereli | reverse complement strand
GCTAATCCAAAAACATAAACCATTTTCTTTACAAGGAAAATTAAAATACCGATCGGAAACAAAAAGGATCTATGAAAAAAATCATTAAAATTAAAAGCTAGTTTGGCAACAATTGAAAGAAATGTCATGATTTAACATAAAAGCTAAATTAAAGCTTTTAAAAGTAAACAAGATTTGAAAAGAGCCCTAACTCAGTTATTGGAAATCTAAAACTGCATCAAAGCAAAAATAGTAAAAACAGAGTTAATTGAAAAAGGAAAGGTATTTAAAAAGAAGTAACCTAATAATCAGTGATAAAATACAATGAAATGACAACAAAATAAGCATTTCTAAATTAAAATACAAAAAAAAAACATAGTTAAAATATAATGGTAACTATTTTTTGTACGTTATTCAACAAACATTGACCCTCTATACGGCCTAGAACAGGTGTGAGGAGAATGAGCTACAACAATTTGCCTGCTTTCCTAGAGTTCATACAGACGGGAAACAGGTGGTAAATAACTAAACACATAAACATAAAATATGCATTTTTGGCATTTCTTTTGTGCCACATAAAATATCCCCCATCCTACTCTTATTTCAGTCACTGCTACAGGGACCAGTTGTTCCCAGACTGCCAACGCTCACTTTCAGGTGCAAACTGATAGTATCTCCTTCTGTCCCCTGTGCCTCCTCCAAAGACCCATTTCTGCGCTGGGGTTTCTCTAAGGCGGTGGAGAGAAATGCCGGGAGCCTGACCTGCATTCCCACATGCACGGCTCAGAAGTGCAAGGGACTTACTGCCTGTGTGGCCACCCTTGAACAATGGGGGCAAGAGCTGATGTGGACATTCTCAGATACATTACACAAGGGTTCTCAGAAGTCCCGTTGGGATCAAGAGCCTCCCAACCTGATAACATAGCACTATTTCGGCTTTCTCTCCACTCCTTTTTCACCCCCTCATATCACTCACTTTACAGATAAATTTTGGGGTTCAAAGATAATTTACTGAAGGTCACCCTGTTTATAAGGAATAGCAACATCCATTTTCAATGCCTTTCTTTAGAAATTAGGCAGTTTCTTTAAAAAAACTCTTTTTTTTAACCTCTTCTTAAACCTGTCCTCCTTTCTTTCTTCCTTTCAGTCCTCCAGTAACTTTAAGACATTCATACCCCTTCTGATATGAAGATATCACCAGTGATTGCTTATTATATATAACCTTCTCAAATATATTCATATGAAAAAATACATTATTCCAAAGAGCACATAGTTGATCCAAAGGAACTTCATCTCTGATGATGGAGTTTTAGTCCTCTTCATTACTGAAATTGGTCAAGTCGCTTTTCCCCCAAAATCTTTTCTGAGACAGGGTCTTGCTCTATCACCCCAGCTAGAGTACAGTGTTGTCATCATAGCTCAGTGCACCCTCAAACTCCTGAGCTCAAATGACCCTCCTGCCTCAGCCTCCCATGTAGCTGGGACTACAACTGTACACCACTACACCTGGCTAATTTTTGTATTTCTTTGGAGAGAC
>NW_012133932.1:13044-13626 GCF_000956105.1 Propithecus coquereli | reverse complement strand
ATTAATTTATCCTGCGCAAAGGGATAAAAATCCTGCTGATTCTCCCATAAAAATGCTGGTGATTGAAATTTACAGACAAAAGACATAAGTGCGAGTATAGAATATAAGAAACAAAAAGGAGGAGAGAAAAAATGTATTTAAAAGGAATGAAGTGTAACAAAAAGAAGCATGAAAACACTATTCTGGTTTAGTATAGTAACCAATTCCACATCCTGGGAATAAAGAAATCTAAACTCAAATAGTAGGCCTAATTTCTCTGGGGTTCCTTTTCTCCATCTCAGAACAGAGAAGCTGGGGTCAGTAGAAATTAACTCAGAAACAGTGAAGATGTTCAATATCATCGTTTTATTTCAGGTGCAGGCTTTGAAGTCAAGTCAACTTTCTTCTGATTTGTCCACTGAACTGGCTTTAGGGCCTTAATCAAATTAACTTGTTTGCATACTAATAAACAAATAAATGCTAGAATGAGTAGAGGAAACAGTGCTCAGATCAACTTCTAGAAAGCTGCTCTTGTCACTGAGGAGCTGCTGGGAGTGGAAAATGAAGACAGGCAGTGAGTGTCATGTTGGGTCTTCCCCATTT
>NW_012133932.1:0-1049 GCF_000956105.1 Propithecus coquereli | reverse complement strand
CTACTACTATAAGCTTCAATTCTATTTTTAAAATGACAGGCAGCATTACCAGATAATGTTGGAACATTCAAAAGAGTACCTGTGCCAAAAAATAAGGAAGCAGCCAATAAATAAATAAATAAGATAAGATAAGATGAGATAAGATAGTATGTCAAAGGGACACAGGAGACTACTTGCAAGAGCTCCCAAAGACCAAGGCCAGAACAATTAGAGGAATAAAATAAATAACATAGTACTAGATTAGAATCTAAAGTATAAAATAAATATACAAGGCCAGACTGATAGAAATGACTGGATAGATAAATAAATGGGAGTAAAATGATAAGTCATCCTTACAGAAAGATTCCGAAGAACAGCACAGGTAGATACTGTCCCTGCCAGTATGCAGGATGTGGGATGTAGTTCCCATGCCATGACCCTCCTGGAGTGGGGCCAGGACTTAGTGACTCACTTCCAAAGAATATAGTATGAAAGGAAAAGGGAAGGTATTTTTATAATGGAGAAACCAGGTAAATGCTACCTTAACCAAAGCAATAAAGGTTAACATCACAAGTATAAGTCATGTTGATGTCATGATCGCCCTGTTATTCTGTGAAGAAGGAACTTCTTTTCTGTGATATTCTTCCCTCCAAATTCATAACTCCTGTCCAATCCTAAGAAAAACATCAAACAAACCCAGGTTGATGGACAGTCTACAAAATACCTAACCAGTATTCCTCAATCTGCCAAGGTCTTGAAAAGCAAGGCAGGATTAAGAAACTGTAGTCCAGCCGGATCTAAGGAGATGTGCCGAGGAAATGCACTGTGGTGCTCTGGGTGGGATCCTAGGACCAGCAGTGGGGCAGGGGACTCATTAGTGGAAAAACTGGTGCAATATGAATAAGTCCGAAGTTTAAACTAATAGATCGATGTTGGTTTCTTAGTTTTGACCAATGTATCACGGTAATGTAAAATGTTAACATTAGGGAAAATTGGCTGGTGGCACAGGAAATGTCTGTAATGTCTTTACACTCTTCTGTACAACCAAGATTATTTCAAAATAAAAAAAA
>NW_012133931.1:4871-5634 GCF_000956105.1 Propithecus coquereli | reverse complement strand
ACATATATTATTCTTATTTAATACTCAGAACAACATTAAGACATTAATAACATTATTTTTTTCCTTCTAGAGTTGAAGGAATAGGGTTCTAGGGAATAACTTACCCACGATAGTAGCTAGTGAGGTTGGAATTAGAACCCAGTTTTCTGACTTAACTTTGTACAATTTCATTACACGAAGCTGCCTCTGTGTAGGAAAGCTAATGGATTTGGATCTCAGCATTGACTTTAAGGAGATTTTAGGATTTTCAAAAATAAGTGTTAAGGATGTGGGTATAGGTATTTGGTTTGGTGTTTAAGGGAATTGTCAAAAGTGGAAAAGAGGCCTTCCCAGTCCAGGTACTTTTTATTCTTTCCAGGTGGAAGACACAGAGGATAATCCAGGTCTCCTTTTCGTTAATGAGAAGCCTACTCTGTAAAGCGTGGTATTTAGTATAAACTCTGGAGGCAAACCTGGAATAAAACCCCAGTTCTGTCATCTCTTAGCTACGTGGCCTTGGGCAAGTGAATTCACATCTCTAAAAATCAGTTTCCACATATGCAGAATGCAGATGAATAAAGAACCTGCATGAAAAGGTTTGTTATGAAGGCAAAATGAAGTGGTTTATGTAAGACACCCAACAAATTTACTGTTATCATCTTAACGTTCTATACCTCCAAAGAAAGTAAATCAAGTGTGCATGTAATATTTTAATGCCTTATGCATTAAGACAGAATCTCAGTATATGAAACATGCCCAAGTTCAAATTGGCACAGATTATCAT
>NW_012133931.1:2382-2711 GCF_000956105.1 Propithecus coquereli | reverse complement strand
TAATAGATTCTAAGCCTAGAAATTTGAAATTGCTGGAACAGGAAGCTTCTACCTCTAGATTAGTCATGTCTTTTCAGAACCCAGCATTGGCTAGATTGACCTGTGAAGAGGCTATTGAGGGAACAGAGGCAATTTCTCTTGTGGTTGCAGGAAGGCGGGCATTTCTCAGAGCACAGAGGAGAACACAGCCAAATGTCATGTGTGCTTGAAGCCTTTTCCAAAGTGCTTTCCCCGCAACCAAAATGACCTCCTCCCCAAATGAATGTTTGGGGATAACAGTTTTTACTTAGAAAACAATGTTTATTTCTACTGGAGGTGTCCAAAATTTG
>NW_012133931.1:0-467 GCF_000956105.1 Propithecus coquereli | reverse complement strand
TGACCTCCAGAACGGTAAGAAAATAAATTTGTGATATATCTAAGCCAACACATTTGTTACAGCAGCAATGGGAAACTAATTCAGTTAACCAATCCTATTTTTTTATGCTTACCGACTCCACCCCTTGTAAGGGATTTACTACATATACTTGGCTATGCATATGTCCTTAAACATTATATATGTTTTTTTGTAAAGGAAAAAAAACTAGTGTGATTATGGAGGCTTTTCCTAGGCTCCTACTTGGCTTTCCAAAACTATTAACAGGAAACAAAGCCTTTCTCTTAATTCTTACATAAAAAGTTTAAAATATCAATGCTTGCAGAGAGCCTTGGCTCATTTTTGGTAATATATAACAAGTATGAAAGAATGCTGGCAAGTGACTTCCTGTTTTATTGGGGGACTACCCAAGAGTGGGAGGGCAGGAAACGTGAGGGCTGTGAGACAGGCACCAAGCACAGGAATAAGAA
>NW_012133930.1:14594-17519 GCF_000956105.1 Propithecus coquereli | reverse complement strand
GAGATACATTTAAGAATCACATATCTTATAGAGGAATTGCATCCAAAATATACAAAACATTTTTAATCTCAATCTAAGAAAACAAACAACCCAATTTAAAAATGTGCAAAAGATCTGAAAAGATATTTCACCAAAAGACATATAGTTGTGTCAGGGTGCAGTTAGGGAAGGAGGCCATCTCAGCAAGGAAGTGGGTCAAGGGTGGAATTTCTCCTGCCCAGCAGTGGTTGATTAAGCAAGATCAAACAAATGACTCTATGGGATCAAACAACAAGGAAAGGAGTGATTAACCACAACAATGGGAAGTTGTGGTTAAGGAACTTTCCCCTGCACAAAGCATATACACTAGTAAGGGCAACCAAGAGTAACCTTATGATGTGGCCATATTATTATAACCTCATCTATATTGCAACTTCACCCCCCAGTGGATTTTCAGAGAGGATTATAGGAAATCGTGATGCAGGGAGGTATTGCCGCCCTAGTAGCTACAACCCATCCATCCATAGGAAAATAAAAAGAACAAACCTTGTATTCCACAGGGTCATCTCTAGTAACAGAGACTGACCGACCTGTCCCTTCTCTGGATGTACTTTACCTTTGCAATAAAAGGCTGCTGTGTGACTTGTAGGTTTGTGGCTTGCTAATTGTTCTATCTACTATTCCTCTAGCCATGATTTGGGCTGGAGGTTAAGAACCAGTTATCACCCTGATAGTTGGAAAATAAACATATGAAAAGGACTTCAACCACTATGATATTGTAATATATCTTGTTCTTCAATCCCATTTCCTGGCATACAACTTCTAAAATCCTTCGAATCTCCAAAGTAATGTCTTTGTATTATAATCTCATTTAAAGGTTGTGGGGTGTGGCTGAAAGTCCCAATCCTCTAATCCTGCTTTGATCTTTCTGGTGACCAGCCCAACTCCTGAAGCCACCTTGGGGCTCCCAGCTATCAGTCAACTCCTGCAGGCACTATCTCCAGGCAGATAGTTGAATTAAATTAGAAGACACCGTGGTGGGGTCTGCTAGAGAATTGATTGCTTGCACATATGGTCGCAGAAGTCTTCTGTGTTGATTCTTGTGGTATGAGAGCAGAAGACAAACAGCTTGTGCTTTTTCCACTCACAACTGCATTTGTCACTAGGGAGTTGCAAATAAAAACAGCATTGAGATACCATTCCATACCTAAATGGTTAAAATAAATTTATAACCCTGTCAAATGTCAATAGTAGGTAACGATGTTGAACAACAAGAATGCTCATTCATTGCTGATGGAAATGCAAAATGGCACAGACACATTGGAAGGCGGTTTGGCAGTTGCTTACAAAGCTAGATATTGTCTTACCATGTGATCTAACAATTGAACACCTACTTATTTACCCAACTGACCTAAATATATGTGGCCCCACAATAATCTTCGCATAGATGGTAATTGGATTAGTGTTCATAATCACCAAGCCTGGAAGCAACCAAGATACCCTTCAATAGATGTATGAGTAAACAAACTGTGTAGCAATCATACAATGGAATACTATTTACTGATAAAAGGAAATGAGCTAGCCATGCATGCAGAAATATGGAAGAATCTTAAATAAATTTTGCTTAAAGAAATGATTCAGTCTGAAAAGGCTACATACTATAAGATTTCATTTATATGTTTCTTTTAGTTCATTCAGGCTGTAGTAACTAACTACCATAAACTGAGTATCTTAGAAGCAGCAGAAATTTCTCAGAGTTCTGGAGGCTGAGAAGCTCAAGACTACACCAACAGATTCAGCGTGTGGTGAAGGCCCACTTCCTGATTCATAGATGGCTATCTTTTTTGCAGTGTCCTCACATAGTACAAGAAGAGAGGGATCTCTCTGGAGTTTCTTTCATAAAATCGTTAATCCCATTTATGTAGGTAGATGACCTTATTAGCTCCCAAAGACTGAACCTCTTAAGATCATTACCTTGTAGGTTAGGCTTTCAATACAGAATTTTGGGGAGACAGAGACATTCAGTGCAAAAGAGATGACATACTGAAAAAAAAACAAAAATAAACTGATGGTAAAAAGATCACTGCTAGCTAGGAGTTGCAGGGGGAGAGCACTGGATATGTGAACTACAGGGAATTTTTCAGGACTGTGGAACTATTTTATATAATGTTGTAATGGAGGATATATGGCACTATGCTTTTGTTTAAATCCATGCTTTATACCATATAGAGTGGACTTTGATGTAGTCAAATGACAAAAGAAATATTTATGTATTCAGGAGATCCCAGGATAGAGTACAGAGTATGAAAAAGAATCTAACTTTATTTCATATGTATAAAATAATCTTTACCTAATGGGGTCAGGGGAAAGAAATGCTGACCTAAATCACCTTGGAAATGAATAGAGACAGTAAAACTGAAAGGAACTATGCAAAAGCACTGTACTCTAGTTAATAAAGTTGTTTCCCATGGAACTATTGGCTAACAATTCTGAAATCACTATACATGTACACTAAAATTAAAATATGGATGGTGGATGGAAGGAGACAGTTGTTTCAATGTTAGAGTGGGAGGTTACAAATAAGCAATGAGGCATGTCTGAAATGATTCATGTGGTAAATGATTAGAGATGAGGCATCAGTATGAGCTCATATTTAGCTTAATATAGGCACAAATACATACATATAGAAATATTTATAGATATGTACATATACATGGGTTACTATATATACATGTGTCTCCTTGTTACATCACCTAAGAGGACATAGAAGCCATGGCACCCCCATAGCAACTTAGCTATGGGGACACATACTGTGCGGACCTTAGTTTCTATATGCCATTCTGCAATAAAAGAAACCAGGTCTCCTTGGAGACATAGCTGATTCTACGACCAGGGCAGGATATATCCAAGATAATCCTGGCACATCTTGTAGTGCTTGGATTAAAT
>NW_012133930.1:6247-6759 GCF_000956105.1 Propithecus coquereli | reverse complement strand
ATGTGGAAATATTTGTATATACATGGGTTTATTATACACAAGTATACTTTTGCCCTGTCAGCTGAGAGATCCTAGAAACAATGGCCCCCAACATCAACAAGCACATGTAGTTCCCAGATCTTGGTTTTTGATACCATTCTACATAAAAGGAACTATGTCTCCTTGGAAAAATGTCTGATTTCTAGGATTGTGACAGATAATATATAAGATTAGCCTGGAACTTATTATAGAGCTGGAAAGTAAGGAAATGCTAAAAAAAAAAATAAAAAAAAAGAACTTCATTGCTGAGGGTCAAAGGGACATAGGAGCCACCTGAAAGCCCCTCCAGTGGTTCCAAAGGACCACTCAATCTGAAACCATTTGAACAACAAAATAAATATATTAACATTGGATTGTAACCCAAAGTATAAAATAAGTATTCATGAATCTATACTGATATAGATAAGCAATTGAAGAAATAAATAAGTGAAACAGAAGAAGCATTCTCCTTTGTAAAATAATTTCAAATAATT
>NW_012133930.1:0-697 GCF_000956105.1 Propithecus coquereli | reverse complement strand
CTATCATGGAGGCTATTTGATAAATGGTTTCTCTTTCTCATTATTAAGAATAGTCCTTTCCTTTGTAATATAGTTTCTTTTTGTGTTAATAATTTTAATTTTAATGATTTTAGAGCACACAGCTATGTTGGTGTATGAGAATGAGTATTGAAATTTAATCCTCTAATTCTCGTGTTCTTTCAAAGACATCAATTGTCTGTCTTGAATTTTTGAAGGCATTAGGATTAAGATAATGTCTAAAACTTTATTCTGAAAAATATATTTTGGCTATAGACTAAAATATTAGTAAGAATATGAACTTAAGGAACACAAACTTAAGGACCATGGCAGAGTTGATGCAGGGTGGTCATTGCAGAGAGACAATTTTTTCTTCCTGGGCATCATCATGTTTTCCAAAATCTCTTGTAGTTCCTGCAGTTAGAAGCCATGTTACTTAGTTCTGGACAATAGAATGTGAGCTGTAGTTAATATAAACCAACTCTAGTCTTGACACTTAAAATTATCTTATACAATCTTTCAGCTCTTTCTTCCCTTCCTAGAATATATTCTCCCCCTTGGATACCTTAGCATACATGTGTTTGAGATCATACAGCCAGAAGATGAGAGGAGTCTGCATCTCTCAATTAGTTTTTGAAGAACACCTACCCAGGAGAGTCACCTGACCCCACTGGAATATAATGTGTGGGAAATTAAACTT
>NW_012133929.1:18600-19954 GCF_000956105.1 Propithecus coquereli | reverse complement strand
TAAATCTTACCTTGCTTCCTTAAGGTACAGCTTACGTTTTATTGGTCTTTGTATCTTTTATGCCCTCAACTGTAAGGTCTTATTTATTAAATTGAATTTTAAAATATCCATTGGCAATAACATGCTGCTGGAAAAAATAGCATATTTAATTACTCAGAATTACGCTTTTTAGGATGAAGCTAGAAAATGTTAATAAACACTAACTATGGAATACTTACTAATATAGTTGCCATTATTGCCATATGTGATGATTTGAAATTAGGAAGCTGGTTTTAAATAAGAAAGTGATTAGTAAATATAAAAATTATCCAAAATGGAAATATATCTATAAATGTCCAGTTTTATAATCAAGCTTTTATGACTCACGGCCACATCCATTTGAGTTGCTTTGGTATTCTAATTTCAGGAATAGAAAAGTCCCCCTATCATTTTTTTCTGATTAAGAGATATCTGATATCAGTTCCACAGGGCATCACTGAAATCCAGGAATGACAAATTGAAGTGCACATGACTAGATGCATCAGCCTCATTAATGTAAAGGAGCCAAGGTGTCATCTCTGTTTTATTAAAGCTGCAAGAAGCTACCCTCCCAGTGTTTCCACAATCATGTAGAGAATGAGTCCCCTTTATGTGAGAGGAAAATGCTTCTCTATTCTTCACATACAAATTTAAATTATTTTCATGGTCACTCAATTTAATGTTTACTTTATCTTCAAAATGAGTGATGCTTTGGAAAATAACATTGGTGTGCAGAGAAACTGAATTTGGGTCTGATAATTACTCTTTTTATGCAGCGTTTTGTGGGTTTGAAAACACGGTCAGCACTGTGTTGTGCTGGGGCTCACCCTGCCTGGGGTCCGCCCTCCTTTGCACCCCTGGGACACTCACAGAGCACACCGCCCAGTTGAGAATTCATCATACGCTGTTCCTCTGTGTGTGAAATTACCAATCCAGTTAGATGTGTAGTCTTCCAAGGGCTTAGATTCGGTCTTAAATAACTTCTCTTTCTTCCGTGCAGCGGATTCTCAATAAATTGATTACTTAGCTATAATGTTATTCTGGAATATACCTTCCTGTTCTATAGTTTAGGAAGTTGCAAATCGTTGTGAATGACGTCGAATGTCGTCAACGAAGACTATGGTGACCACTAATTAAAAAGAGTTACTAAAGCAGCGTCAAAACAAAGTATGAAAATGTGTACTATAAAAGTTTTAATCAAAGGTCCATTATTTTGAAGACACTTATTCTTAAGTCTATGAGTGGCTTTCAAACCTGCTTGCATATCAGAATCCCATCGTTAAAATACAGACTGGCCTGGGTGTGCGAGCGCCCACCCAAGGATTGATTTCTGCAA
>NW_012133929.1:3326-5305 GCF_000956105.1 Propithecus coquereli | reverse complement strand
GAGCATCACTCAGGCTAACAGCGTGTCACAGGGAGCTTGGGCTTGTGTTTATTTTCTTTTTCCAAATGATGACATCAAGAGATGCCCAGTGTAAAGCTACCAGCCCTTCCAGGTTCTTGAGATCATGTTCCTCTGAAATATGGCCAGAATGAGTGCATTCATGCTGATAAGGATTATTTTTTTTAGAACTATTAAAGAACCAAAAAACAAAAAACATAAAGAAAGTAATAAAAAAAAAAAAGAGCTGTGTTCCAGCCATCCAGAATTGACACCTATGACTTCATCACATTAGCTTCTGCTCTTTTCAAGTAAAGAAAATGTCATTGGTAGGCAGCATCAAAGATGTTCTGATTCTGACTTCCAGCCCCTTCTCACTCTCCAGAAGCGAAGACCAGTGGGAATTTGGCGGGTTCTTTTCTAGGTCATTTATTAAATATTTATATACGTATATATATATATTCCTCCATGCGCGGTAAATTTCAAATTCCCGATTGCCTTCCACATTTTCTCTGTAAATAGCTGCTTCGAAGTCTTTGGACAGCAACATCTGTGCTGTCTCTGTTTTGATGTGGGCTGTCTCTTCCCATACAAGTTGAGATTTTCCCTTTTTGTACGGCGAGTAATTTGGATGTGTCCTGCATTTTGTTTCCCATGCCTGGGGCCGGGCAGTGGGAGGAGAGAAAGAGCAACGAGCAGCGCTAGTCTGTCCTGCTCTCCAGGACGGGCATCCTCACGGACTGGAGGGGAGAACTCCGTCCCCCGCGTTTGACGCCTGTGGGCTGTCCTCACCCTGCAGGCTCCGCTCCCACCTCACCGTTGCCGGGGGCTGCAGCCTGTGAGAACAGCGATAAGAAGGAGAAGAAATGTGGTTTGCACACCCTGCTTGAGCATTAGGATTTTCCTTTCCCCTCCTGTACCAGAACTAGAGGACACCTGGCGCTCTCTGTCTGAGGTGACGCCCAGTTCTATCTATGAGACTGTGCATTCATGTGGGGACAACAGGACGGACACAGTGGTCAACTCACTGCCCGTTCAGGCGTACTTCAAATCCTGGTCTCCTTCCCCAACCCTGCCGCTGCTGTACGATTTTCAAAGATCTCAAGCAGTTCAAGTCTCATAGCTGCGTGTAGCAAAGGCGTGGGTGGAATGTACTTACTCTGCCTCACCTGGGAGTGAGAACTTTTAGTTTGTGTATCAGTGCCCATGTACCATGCGATGCTTACAGGCTTCCGTCACCTTTGACTTTGCGTTTCTCCGTACCAAGGACCAAATGCAGTGAGTTACGGATAGTGGTCACTTTATACATTTCTTTCTGGTTGATAAATGATAATAATATGAATGGTGTCCCAAGCATAAGTAATGCTCTGAGCAGAAGGCACAGATCAGAGGCAACGCAAATACATATTGTAGGAACAGCAAGTTGCCCCGAAGGACATAACTATAAGGTGGGATTTGACAAGTGATGGACAAGAGGCTGGTAACGTGGGTCCAACTAAGACTGTGGCGACCTCGTCCCCAAGGTAATGAACAGGACCATGCTCCCTTCTGTCTTTTTCTGCAGTAGTGAGAAACGGGAAGCAGAAACACCATGTATTCCTGTTCTTAAATTTTCCTATATTTAACTCTTCGTATTTAACTCTTCATACTTTTGAACTGTTTAAATGTGTTTTATGCATATTTGGATTAGTAAGAAAAAAGCTACTTGATTTATAGAATTAACAATGATCAATCTAAAAACAAGTTTATTTTAATTAGTGTGAATTTCACATCTATAAATCTTTTTTAAGAAACAGTTTGGTTATCTTTTCTCATTAAATTAGGTGGCTGAAAACGGTTAATAAATAAAAGCAGTTCAATATTATTGGCTATTTTCTCCTATTTCTTTATTTTCTTTTTTCATTTTTTTGAGACAGAGTCTTGCTCTGTTGCCCGGGCTAGAGTGCCATGGCATCAGTCTAGCTCACAGCAACCTCCAACTC
>NW_012133929.1:0-342 GCF_000956105.1 Propithecus coquereli | reverse complement strand
TAGTGAACTCATTTACTGCATAAATTTGAGCCAAGAGCCTTTCTTCTTTCCTTATTTTTTGTTCTTGGCTATGTCCTGGTCAAAATAAGTAAACTTCAAAATCTGGATTTTTCTGAAATTTGATTTGGAGATAGAAAAAAATAAATATTTGTAAATTAGAAATATTTTCTATTTTTTAAGCTTGTACTTTTGTTTGAGAATATGGAAAAAATAATGAAGCAATAGGGTCCAAGTCATCAACACAAGATATAAGAGCAACATTTTAAACACAGCCTCTGTGGCCACATCAGGCAGACTGTCTCCCGGAGATTATCTCAGACGTGGACACATCTAAGGCACTCA
>NW_012133928.1:11311-11883 GCF_000956105.1 Propithecus coquereli | reverse complement strand
AGTCTTCACATCCTTAAATGCATTAAAAATTCAGGTTTTTTTTTTGTTAGAAATGGTATATTTCATTTTTCTTTTCATAGCAAAAAGAAAACATGACAGTAGGTCTTCTATACAGGAGCTCTAAGAAGTCAAGCAGCTATTTACAAACAAATTGCTTTGAGAAGAAAAATGATTCACATAGATAGTGTAGAAGAACAAATTCATACCTTTTATGTTGAGATATAATGATGGAGAATGTAAAATGACATGCTTATGAGAAGTGAAGGATAATTAAAGTATTCAAAATGAAAACATAAATGTCAACCTGACATTTTCTTTTCCACTCCTTTATCTTTTTTAGATTTTTGAAGATGTTTTTATCAAGCTGCTGTTTTATTAATCACCTGAATAGGTGATAGTTCACCAGTCCAAATGCAAATTTATTCCATAATCTGCTCTATGGCCTGAAAATGCAACCTTCAAATATTACAAATCTTCTAAGAATGAGATAACAGAAAAATAGAGTAACATATGAAATTATCTTTTGAGAAACACTTATTTGCAATTTAGTATTTTAAAATAAAATGTCATCA
>NW_012133928.1:5595-6936 GCF_000956105.1 Propithecus coquereli | reverse complement strand
ATAAAGATAAACAAGTTACAGAATTTTTATTTGACTCTTTGCCAGGTAGAACAAGTGGTCTATTTTGAGTTCCCTCCCTTCAATTTCATGCCATCTCAGGGAAAATTCCTTCTCTCAAGTCACCAAAAGCTCAGGAAACAAAGGGCTTTTAAGGACATACATAAGATAATGAGCTCTGCTGGTGGCTCCTTACCCTTTGTTGACTTTCTCCATTAGAGCAGCAGAATTGGACCATTGGACATGTCTTCTTCCTTGATTACAGGTTTGTTTCCATTAATTTTCCACAGAGATAGATTTCTAGAGATGGTTGACCCTACCATATCATTTGGATCTGACCTTAATTGCTATGCCATTAGTCAAATTCATTTTTTAAAATTAAGAGGGCTTATTGATTAAATAATCTATGTTAGCATTCCCTCATGGAGATAAAAGCTAAATAGGTAATTATTTTCTATTACCAATGGAAGATAGTATTTTCTATTATTTGTTAGTTTTATTATTTATTTTTTTGATTTCCCCTATATGTTTCTGGGAGGAAGTATCATGGAGTGTTAAGGGGCAGAGGCCTGGCTTTGAATACAGCTCTACTAGCCATTCATTCTGGGACTTTGGATAAGTTACTTAAACATTTTATGACTCAGTTCATTCATTTGTAAAGTAAAGGTATTGATAATATTTATTTTACAAGGTTATTGTGAAGTATAAACCAAAAAAACTTGGATTTTTGCCTAGCATAGTATCATTTACTAGATCTTCAAAAAATAAGTTTCTATGATTATAATAATTGTAATTATTATAAATATTAATTTCACCTTTTCAGTTAAAATGTTTCTCAGACCTCACTGGATAGAACACTGAGAATTTAAGTCTGAGAAGAATCTAGTGATCCAAACAGTATTATGGAGGTACTTGTTCCTTCCTGGAATTGCTGATGTTTGGCATTGGGTGGCAATGATAGAAAGAATAAGGTCAAAGTGATCACAGATCTGAGCCTTCCTGCCAGAGTTCTCATAATCAATATTTAAATGAGAATTTACCATGCATTTAATAGATTATCTGTTTTTAAAATTTGCAAAAATGAATTTCAAGGAAGACGCAAGTGCTCTACTTCATCCAATCTAAGATGCTATCGATTTTAAGATGCATCATTATTTTATATAACACCAAGAATAAAAGAAGAAACACTACCAAATGAAGTATCACACAGTGCTAAGACATCATCTATTGTATGACCCCCATTTTGATTTCAGAGTTGTTTCAATAAGTGGTGCTGGGAAAACTGGATAGCTACATGCAGAAGACTGAAACTAGACTCCTACCTCTCACCTCTCACAAAAATCA
>NW_012133928.1:0-1403 GCF_000956105.1 Propithecus coquereli | reverse complement strand
AAACCCAAGATATAGAAGAGATTCGAGGATGTAGCCTTTTTCTAATGGACTGAATTTTGGTATAAATTGATACCAAAAACCACAAGATTTTAAAATAGTCATTTCAATTTGTACCAAATGGAAAAAAGAGAGTACAAAATAAAATGAGGTCATTGAGTCCCAAAATTCTGTGGAAATGAGGCATGTGAGAAAAGTACTCAGCTGCAAAGAAGACCTACTTTGTATGGAAGTGGAAAGATCACCAGGAAAGCGGCAAGAATCTAGAGGGCAGAGCCACAGGCCATGGATAGCAATTCCAGGAAGTAGTGTGCGGTTTGGCAATCTCATTCCGTGTTCTCAGTTCTTGGTGTGCTCATGGCTGAAGAATGACCAGACATATCAAAGTAAGGCAAGCATGAGGTAAAATTTATTGAGGGAGGAGCAAGATAGCATTATAAAGCAAGAGCAAGACACAGGTTTACAGAGCAAGATACATAACACTAGAGGTGACGACTGGACCCCTTGTCATAGCAAAAAGAGATCTTGGTTATGGTCTGGGTTTTATTCTATGGTGTCTGGATAGGGACCTCCCCATGGCTCAGACATCACTGTGGAACCACTTTGGACAGTTGGGAGTTATATGACATGAGTCTTACCACTCATGCAGATCTCCCATGAGCCTCTCTGAAAGCTGGGTGTTCTAGGTCACTTTTCTAGACTATTGTACCTATGCCACTTGGCACCCACTTTTGTCTCTAGGAGACCCGGAATCCCTTGCTCTCTATCTGACAGTAGAACTGAGACATCTTCAAGAAAGTGACAACATATGCCCTGCAGAAGTTTAGAGTTTCTGCAGACCAATGTCTTCTGTGCCTTTCATTCTTTCCCTCCTTAGAATGGACATATCTATGCAAGATATTTGATCTTTTCTTCACTGCTGTGTAAAGGGGTGTGTTGTATACAAACATCTAGGCTTTTTAGATTATGGCCTTTAGGTTGAGAAGAATGCTATTCAAGGAACCAGAGAATTTTTACCAGTAACTAAACCTGATTTGTACGATGAGACCTTGGACTTTTCCTTGATTTCATTATGGGATAAGTTTGAGACTTTTGAGAGAGGCATGACTATATTTTGCATGTGAGAGGGATGTAAATTGTTGTGGTCAACGAGCAAAGTGTGTATTTTCCAAAAGTAGCCACAACAATATTACTTATCCCATGTGTTCTTCTTACAACCAAACATTGATACAATTCCCATAAAATCTGTCACTACTTCTTGATCTTGGGTAGGACTTAATTACTACTCAATAGTACCTTAAACAGAAATAAACATTTACAAATCTTTTGTAGAATCAGATGAGATATAGATATACAAAATCAAATAAAGACAGTAGCCACAACAATATTACTTATCCCATGTGTTC
>NW_012133927.1:4044-5693 GCF_000956105.1 Propithecus coquereli | reverse complement strand
TGCCATGGCACTCTAGCTCGGGCAACAGAGTGAGACTGTGTCTCAAAAAAAAAATAAATAAATAATTAGCTTTACATAAGAGGTGCAACGACTAGTCCACTGGGAGAACAAATACGGAAGTAAGATAGAGTGGGCTGCAGTATTGTCAGGGTGCTGTGAATAAATCGGTGGATGAGGATGCAGGAAACTGAGAGCTTCTATTTTGTTGTGAAATAGAAGGACATGCTATATAGCTTAGGTGATGGATAAAGTGGAGGAAAAGATAGAGAAGCAGAAGATTTGAGGAAAGCTGAGAGCATTTAAATATATAAATCAATAGAGTAAACTGCCTAGGGGCAGATAGGAAGCTAGCAGGGCTGTGTGAGGGTTTGATTATATGCAGGCTCCCAATTCCTCCACTATGTAACATATTCTCCAGCGAGTCTCGGTGACTCAGGACTAGAAGCTGAGAAGCCAGCCTATACTGGAGAGTTATCCAATTCAAGTTAATACTTCAAGTATTTATTAAGCACCTAGTGAATCTCAGGCAGAGTATTAGAAGCTGATGATACTGAACGAAGAAGAACGAGGCATGGTCTCAGTTGTAAGAATTTTATGATCCCTGAAATATTTACTAGATAAGCCTGGGGATTAAGTCAAGCACACACAAAACTTTAGAAAATGTAAAATACAAGGGTGCAATAAAGGAACAGATAGACAACTATGAGGATTCAAAGAAAGGAGTTTTAAAAAGATGTATCGAGAGCCCACTACATAATGAGCGCTAAGCCAGGAGTTTTGTATACAGAATTTAATCCTTAGCACAATTTTGTGTGTTTGGTATTATTATCCCCATTTCACTGATGAGGAAACAGACTCAGAGAGAAACATGAACTATAAGGACAAGAAAAGTATTCATGGAGTAGCTGGTATTTACAACAGGTTTTAGAAGGTAAGTGAGGCTTTGCCAGAAAGATAAAGAACTGGCAGCATCAATGCCTGGGTGCATTTGTGGAATGGCAAGTTATTCTGTTTGATTGAATTATAGGAATGAAAGAAGAAGCTGTTTTGGATTTGGGCCTTGAATATTAGCCTCAGGAATATGGTCTCTTATTTTGTAGACACTGAGAAAAGATAGGCTTTTTAACAGAGGTTGATATCTTCACAAGTTCAGTAGCCTCAGGTAAAACGCGTTGGATAACAAGAGACATTGGACATAGTGGGGCATAGAGGCCACTTTTTAAGTGGATTGAGCACTGAAGAAGCCAATTTAGAGATCACTTAGTTGCAGGTATTTGGCTTTATATCAGGGTTCTCTACTCTGTTACATTGAGCCTTGATCATATTTTGGGAAATGCACGAAGTTAAACGTTTGTCTTGGGTGATATAAGTTCGGTTTAGTAACCAAGTCTTCCTGGTCATAGAGGGTAAAAACTTTGCATAATATTTGACTCTTTCTCTCACACGTCATGCATGTAGTCTTTAAAAATATTCCACTTATTCTTTTTCCCCAAGTCCCTTTGCCATGGAATAACATAGCACAGTGATTAAGAGAATACTTTTTAAAAACTATTAACTCATTTTTAACCTTAGGCCTGCCACTTCACAGGTGTGGTCTTAAGAAATTTACTTAAACTCACTAAATTTCAGTTTCATATTTTATAAAATTT
>NW_012133927.1:3106-3384 GCF_000956105.1 Propithecus coquereli | reverse complement strand
TGGCATATGGTTTTTTATAGTAGTCTCTAATGATCCTTTGTATTTCTGTGGCATCTATTGTGACATCTCCTTTTTCCCTTCTGATTTTATTTATTTGGGTCTTCTTTTTTTCTTAGCTAGTCTAGCTAATGGTTGGTTGATTTTGTTTTTCTTTTCAAAAAAACAATGTTTTGAGGCCGGGCATGGTGGCTCACGCCTGTAATCCTAGCTCTCTGGGAGGCCAAGGCGGGTGGATTGTTTGAGCTCAGGAGTTCGAAACCAGCCTGAGCAAGAGCGAG
>NW_012133927.1:0-456 GCF_000956105.1 Propithecus coquereli | reverse complement strand
AAACAATTTCTCTTTCCATCATATACATACGTAAACAGAGGCTAAAAAGGTTAGGTAACTCACACCCATTAAATGCAAAACTAAACTTAAAGTGGGTTCTTCTTCATTAAGAGCCAACTAAATGTAACTTTAAAATGAAATACTTTTTTCCTGTCAAATTGGCAAATATAAGAACATGATAACATGTGTTTACAAGCCTGTATGGAAAGCATCACTGTCACGTATTCTGGTGGAATTATAAACTAGTGTAGTAAAACCTTCCAGCCTGCCATTTGATGATCTATCTCTATGAGATGACTATACTTTCCTGTCTCCTAGAAGTCACACTTGACCATATGACTTGATTTGGCCAATTAATTTCATTGAGCTAAAAAGAAACTCATGTGCATCACTACTCTCTCCTCACTGCCTCAATACCCAGCAGTGTAATGACTGCTCTGCCAGCCTAGTCCCAGA
>NW_012133926.1:125439-133353 GCF_000956105.1 Propithecus coquereli | reverse complement strand
CCGCCAGCCAAGAACAATTCTATGATGAAAAGTTGCCATCATGTTCCGCTTAGTGGATACGTTAGGGATCCAGTTAGTAGCCCAGAGAAATAGTTTTTAAAAATCACCTTCCTGGAGATAATGAGGCGTTGGTGGAATCTGGAACAGGGCGTGGGCGGGGGCTGCCGGACGGGCCTGGCCGGGGGCGGGGTGTGAGGGCTGCTGGCTGTTGTAGATTCCAGGCTTTGCACCTAATTCCTGCCTTCAGCTTCACAGGTAGTCCCTTTATCAGTCTTTCTTTGAATGGCCCCATTTGGATGTGTCACATGTGTCCTACCAGGGCCCTGCCTGGTATGGGGATCTTCACATTCTTGTCTACACCCCATGGCATCTCCTGCGCACCCTGCTTCAGCAGCAGCAGGTGGCTCTGCGAGAGTCTATTTACGCGAGTCTCCCTGAGGACGCTGGATCCCACAGGGAAGAGACAGTGTCCCCTCTCCGTGCTGCCTCTAACCAAGAGACTGTCTGGAGGTGTCCTTGTAAGTACAGGAGGAGATGAGAAGGTGGGTGTCTCCTGGGCAGGTGAGGGAGAGATCCCAAGTGATACCACTAGGCAGGCCTGTTCCACTCCTTAGCGGGGGTCCCCCCAAGCCAAGAACGGGGAGCCAGGGGGCCTAGAGTCCAGACACAGGCGCCTGCTGACTGTGGGTCTTGCAGGTAGTGCGTAGCCAGGAGCCAGACTGTCCGAGCTGTGTGACGTTGGGTACGTTATTCGACCTTTTTGTGCCCGAATCTCTACATCTATAATCTGGCATAATAATAGTCCCCTCCTCAAAAGACTGTTGTATGGATTAGATGTGATACCACGTGCTTGGCATATGGTGAGTGCTTAGTAATTGCTAGCTTAAAAATAAATAAATAAGCCTGGACGGTCTTGGTATGGCGCACACGCTGGGGCGCTGGGGGTCTGGTGTTCGGGTGAGCTGTGCTGTCTCACCTTGAGCAAGCCAGTTGGCTTCTCCGGGTCTTATGGTCCCTTCCAGAACCAGCTTTCCACTCGGTACTGAATAGTCTTAGCAAAGCTAATTCTTTGTGTATTTTTGCAGGGGAACCATCCTTTTCCTCTCCCTACGTTGCTGCTAGCCAGAACACCGGGAACTCGTACCCTGAGGCCCCTGACGGGTAGCGTCTGCCTTCCCCCTGTCCCTTCTTTGTTTCTCCCATGGGGCGGGGGCAGGGCTCCCCATCTCATGGCTGAGGTTTGGAAAGGGGCCACCACACAGGTGTGTCCTGTCCTCCGTCGCTTTATATTGGAATCTTGCCACCACCTGCCTCCTCTCCCCTTCTCTGCCTCCTGCATGAGCTGAGCAACCTGGGCAGGCTCTGCCCCCGCCGGGGTGTGGTGTGGAGGCCTGGGAGGCAGCCTGTGGAGGTCCAGATCCTCCACTTGCCACCGGGCACAGAAAAAGCACTTTGCCTTGGGTCCAAGTTCCAGTTTCTAATCTTACCCAACTCTACCAGTGACAGAGTCAATATTTTGGTTACTACGAGATTTGTGTGTCCTATAATATGAAACTGTCACCTTGAATCTTCAACATACAGTGTGCTGCCTGGGAAACCCTAATGAGAAACGGTCCATGGCGTGGTGAGCAGACTCCTGCATGGCAAGATTTGACGGGTGCAGCTGGTTTGGAAGGTTTAGACTATTTGGTGTTTGTGGTCTGTACCGTCCTGTATCACGGCTGATGTTTGCAGGTACGTGGTTGGTTTAAATGGGTGCTGGCTGAACACGTTTCTGTAGTATGAGTGGACCTCGTGGGTCAGTTGCTACCAAGCAGGGCTGTGCTTAGGCTCATCTTAGGTTAAGACGGGCTGGTTTGGGACCTCACCTTAGCATGGAGAAGTCTAGTCTAGGCTGAGTAGAGATTTCCTCTCTGGGTCTCAGGGAGATCTTTCTTAGGCAGCTGACGCTGAGGAAGCAGCCTCACTCGTTGGGACCACAGAGTCCCAGGTGAAGCGGGCAAGGCCTTTGCTTCCTCCTAGACTGCACGGGAGGCTGAGTCCTGGGCTTTGCTCCAGTCCCTGGGGCACAAGGCTCAAGTGCACGTGCCCTGATCTCCAGTGTTTGCAGTCTGTGCACTGCTGAGCGTGGGGGTAAAAGGCAAGTACCGCGGGGTGTTTTGGCTTGTTTTCTGCCTTTGTCCTTTTCCTCAGCTCTGGAGAAGGGACTGGTATCCAGGAGAAACCAAACCTGCTGAAACAGCAGAGGAGCAGGTGGAAAGGGGTTTTTACACTCCCATCGAGCAGAGAAGGTTAAAAGCTGAAAAGGCAAGATTTGGGGGCAGCGCACATGGCAGAAGACATCGCCTCTCTTCAGGCTTCCAGGGGCAGCCCAGGGCTGAGCGCGCTTTGGCCTCCTGCCTGGTTAGGGAGGAGGAGGACGTGGGAGCACTGCCGCGCCATTGATGAGGGATTCCTGCCACTTGAGTGAACGCGCGTTGGTCGTGAACTCCCGACGCCTGGCGTAGACGGGCCAGCGTCCCGGCAAGACGGAAACAAAGGAGGCTTTCTCTTTTCTCTGGAGATTTTCCCGTTTACTCAAGAGGCCGCTACGTCTCTACTGCGTCGTTTGCCGACAATAGCAACGTGGGAATGGGCGACATCGGGTGCTGCATCCCGACAAGCCGATGCTGCCTGGGACAACTGCTCCAGCGTCTAGGGATGGCGGGGGTGGAGGCCGGGGCTGCGGCCGCTTTCTGTGCCCTGTGGACTCTTGGGGTCTAAGATGTTGAGCCTGAAAGAGCTTCAGCCACCCCGGAAAAAGAGCCCAGACTGTGAGCTGCGAAAGAAGCTTCTCCTGCTCATACTCTGGGTGAAACCTAACGGCCGGGGTTGCCAGATTGAATTGAGGGGACGGGGAGTGAAGCAAAGTGAGAATTTGCATGAACTTTAGGCTACAAGGGAGGGGAACTTATGTTTTTGGACTTCATCTTTTCTTAGGAAATTAGAAGTGGGAGGAGGTCCAACGTAGGGACATTTATGTGACCGGCATTATAATTCTCAGGGAAAGTCTATGCTGTCATTAGCGCTTGTTCCCTGCGCTCTGCGTGGGCTGTCTAGACAGCGTGGCTGTGCGTAATTCAAAATTAGAAGTGGAGTGGCGACTGCCTTCTTAGCCTAAAGTTCGGTGTGGCCTTTAGCTAATCTGTTATTCGGATCATTCCAGAGTTCTCTGGGGGCAAAGGACTCTGCCCACCACTAGTCCCGAGGAGGGGTCGGTGTCTGCAGAGTGGCCACAGGAGAGGCGGAGCAGCCCTGTCTCGATGAAGGCCCGGTCTCCCTCCTCGTCCCATTTCACAGAGGACGCCATGCTCCCGGTTGACCCTATGCTTCCACGTGAAAGCCACAGAACGGAAAGTCACTGTGTGCAAGAAGAACCGATGTTCCCTGACCAGCCTGTGTCCCGGGAACTTCCGGAGTTTCGGAGGGGCTGATTCTTGTCACCCCAGTGGAGGCGGAATGACTCGTCTGACGATGAGATTGAGAAAGGGCAGAACCAGGTTTTCCTCCCACCGGCCCTTTTCCTGGGCAGGCTGCAGCTTTCTTGCGTGGGGCAGACCTGGCCCCTTGGTGGGAGGAGAAGCAGGTGTCAGTTGCTCTCTCTCTAACTGGGCGTGCATTTTATCGGCAGGGAGGAGAAGGAAGCCTGTTTTATTCTGTAGCTAGAAGCCATCGTACTGACACACTAGCCTCATCTGAATTCTGTGGCATCTCTCAATTGGTTAAAGCTGGAGAAAGAAGCGGACACTTTCTTAGCACTCTAAGTTCCAACCCGTCGTTCGAGTCTCTGTCCTGTGGCCACGGGCTTGCCCTAGAGCCACGCTAGACTCACACGGCTGCAGACGTGGTCTTCCTCCACCCCGCCCCCGCAGCCCTCCTTGCGCAGATCACTCCTCCGTGGAGGCCAAGGGTTTTGAGGGCGGAAAGCCTGTCATGCTGACGGGGCATCCTCAGAGGCTGGCACAGCGCCGGGCGCACCGTCAGCCCTCGTCGACTGTTTGTGGAGTCCAGTTGTTCCTTAGAATCGCTGGAGAGGGAAATACACTTAATCTTCCCTAGAAACACGTTGCAAGGCACTGACATTCTTCCAAACGCCTACCCTGAAATTTCTAATTATTTGACTTATTTTATCACATTAAGCCAACTCTTAAAGATTTTTTGAGAACTCCTTGATTAATTGCAGAAGGAACTTCAGAGACGGAAAAGGAAACAGCCCCCTCGCTGTGTCCCGCGTCCTCAGGGGCCGCGCACAGTCACTCCTGACTGAGCTGTGCTGTGGTATAGACGCGCACTGGGTTTGGAAACACAGCACTAAGGAATGTAAAAGATGTCATTAATATCTTTGCTACTGAGTGCATGTTGAAGTGATAACATCTGGGATATATTGAGTTAAGTAATACATGCCAGGGCTGTCCGGAAATTTTCCAGCCATTGTTGGATGCTTTCCGGACAGCCCTTGTGCATGTGTGTCTGTGTGTGTGCGCGCGCGCGTGTGTGTGTTGGTGTGTGTGAGTGTGTGTGTGCGTGTGTGTGCGTGTGTATAAAATTTGTGCTAATTTCACCTGTTTCTTTTTTGCCTTTTAAAAATGTGGCTGCTGGAAAGTTTAGAACGACGCAGCAGCTTGCACGTGCGGCTCATCCCACGTCTCCGCCGCACAGCGCTGCGCTGGGGCCTGCTTTTCTTTCTTCTCTGCCTCTCCTCCGCCTGGGACCAGAGAGGGCACTGGGACAGCGTGGGCTGGTGCGTCCTCTGAGGTCCCCGCCGCGCTTTGGCCTGTTTGCATCCCGCGAGATGGGGTGGATCCACGCTGTGTAAGGTCACTTCCAAATTTCTGTTTCATGACTTGCATTACAAGAGGGCCGGTTGCTCCATGGGCTTCACCAGAAGGGCTTTCAAATATTTGACGTCCAGTGTGGCAGAGCCACCTGCTAATCTTGGCGGCTCTTGAACAACGGGGCAGCCATGACGTGTGAACCGCTGACCACCAGCTGCAGTTCCCACCCAGTGTGAAAATCTTGTAAGCGATAAATGCAGAATGGGCTTAAATAGATTAGCCAAAAGGGAAGGAGCACAAATGTTCATTTCTCTGCTAATTTAGACATTTTGTTTTTTTGACCTTCACGACCGAACTGCGTCTTGACAACAATTAGAAGATGAACCGAGGCCCTGTATTTAGGCGAACGGCCAGAAAGGTGCTTGACACAGCACAGGAGGCAGATGCAGCGTCTGAAACGAAGACCCCTGTGCCCTGATCACTGTTCCTACAATTTAAATATGATACTCGGTCCTGGTTTTGGAAGCAGCAATTTAAATGGCTCAATTTTTCTTCATCACACTTTGCTTAACACAAACTCATTGAAGTGGAAATCTAGTTTGTACAGAATTATATACAGTTTGTTGGATCTTTTAAAAAGGGCCTGTTTATGAGAACACACATAACGGCTCCACTGAGCGGCCTCTGAAATCCAAATCCTTTATGTCGGTCTCATCTCATAAACCCTCTGCTAACATGCTCTGACATCTTTACCTCGTTCCTCTCGTCCGCCCTGCCTGTTGGCCTAATTTCTGGTTTATGTCCTCACAGCAGGCATTCTCTTATTTTATTTTTCCTGCCTGGCGTCTTACGTGGGAGAGGAAGCACACGTTCTGCCACAGAAGCCAGCGTGGGCAGATGCTTGCTGTCCCTCGCCCTGAGAGCTGGGATGCAGCCGTGTGATCCAGGCTTGTCCGAGCAGATGCTCGTGCCTGAGACTGTGAGGCTGGAGCCAGTGATGCCAAGAAGCAGGAGACTGTTGTCACCCCTCTAGCAGTGACGTCCCTGGCACTCGTGGTCTCTGGTGGGCAGTAGGCAGGCGCTGGAAGTAGTGACCTGCCTATGGCAGTGACGTCTCAGCTCAACGCCTTGCCTGGTGAGACCTCTCTGTCACCACCCTCTCCCAGCACTCACGCCCCCACCTTCCTCTTACTTTTGTAAAAGTCTGCATTTGCCATTTTCTAAGATACCATGCTTCTTATTTTCATGTTTATGCAAGCTTCATGGGGATGGCACTTGGTCTTGTTTGATGGTGTACCCCAAGGACCTGGCACGTGGTGGGCACTGAATCTCTAGTTGTTAAATTAAATATTTGTTGAAAGAATGAACGAAGTCTTCCTGCCATCTGGTGGTCTGGCCTCCTCTGTTCCCTCCTCTTTTTTCCAAATCCTGTTCTACAGCATTCCCTACAGATTTTACCAGTCATCCGATCCATTCCAATCCATTCCTTTTTTCCCCACTGAAGTTAACCAGAGTCAGTTTCAGCTGTTTGCGAGCAAGATCTGAGACTGCGATGGGGTCAGATCCTTTAACTTGCAAACTACTGGGGATGGTTGTGCCTCCAGGGGTTATCTGGCAATTTCTAGAGACATTTTTTGTTGTCTCAACTGGGAGGTGCTCCTGGCATCTAATGCCTAGGGGCCAGGGAAGCTGTTGAACATCTTACAATGCCCAAGGCCATCCCCTACAACAGGAGGATCTGGCCTCAATGTCAATAGTGCTGAGGCTGAGAAATCCTGCTGCAACTCCTGGGGATTGTCCCCGGCAAATCGGGCGGCACAGAGTTCAAAGACCTGGCATTGGATCCCTGCTCTGTCTCTGATCAGCTGTGTGAGGTGGGACAAGTCCCTGGCTCCTGGGGTTCCGTAAAGTGAGGATGGCAGCGCCTACTTCCAGAGGAGTTAGAGGCTGACAGGAGAGGCTGTGTGTGGCAGTGGTTCACAGACTCTGAAGGGACGTGCTAGCAGCCAGCCTACCCCCGACTCCTGGGGCCACACACCCAGTCCTAAGTCAGAGTGTTTCTGGGAATCTTGAACTTCACAATCAGATGTTCCTTTGAATGAAGGGAGAGGGCAGCAGGAGTCGTCCTGTCCTGCAGACAGAGCCCAGGGAACAGGACAGCTGGCAAGCGCGGCAGGGCCCGCTGCCTCCTGAGCTGTCACCTTGAGGGGCTGAGTTTGCAAGGCCAGCTCCCTCTGCAGGTACTTTATTGTTCTCTGTACGTCAGGACTGAAATCTGGACAGCGCTCACCTGGTAAGTGAAGCCTCCACCCATGTGGTCTCAAGGTCAAGCTCACCATAGGTGGAAATAGCAGAATCAGAGAACAAGTGGAGGCTTCCTTGCAAATTGGGTTTTTTTTTTATTCCTACGAAAGTGAATTTATTAATTTAACAAATATTCCTGAGGACCTGCCACAGGTGACCTTACTGTGAGCTGGAGACGCAGAGAAGAGTGCCCACTTGTGTCTTGAAAGAGCTGAGATTCCAAAAGGGAAGAAGTCTTGGTCAATAATAATGGAACTAACTTGGGGCAAATGACAACAGTGGGTTCATGCGTAATGTGCCTCGAGGGCAAAGGAGCAGCACAGTGTACGGGGGCCTGTGGAGAGGCTCACGGAGGAGGTGACGCTGGCGCTGAATCTCAAAGGACAGGCAGACAGAAAAGTCGTGCTCTGCGCAGGGACACAGAGGTAGGGCAGACATGCCCCGGTGGAGCCCCCGTCATCTCAGGGAGGTGGGAGCAGAGTGCCTGGGGGGGAAGGGAGGGAGAGGCGCCCTAGAGCAGGGCTTCTCAGCTGCTGTAGTTCCAATTCAATGTTCTCTATCATTAATTATTTAAGAATTTAAGCTGCTAATAGAAAATATTAATAATAACACTACATGGTTTAATCATTTTTTAATGATTTAACTGTGCCCTATTTGTCAAGATATTTATCATAAAGTCTATATAAAATCTTAATAGAAATAAGTTGTTGCTTGTATAATTAGGTTTAAAAAAATTTATTTCAATAGATTTAGGGGGTACAAGTGCAAATTTGTCACATGGTGGAGTCAGGGCTTC
>NW_012133926.1:122951-125284 GCF_000956105.1 Propithecus coquereli | reverse complement strand
GGATGCAGCGTGGTTTATTTAACTATTCCTCTAGTACTGGCTGTTTGTGTTGTTTCAGCTTATTATTATGATCCAAGAGGGGAATTCAGCTTTGCTGAGTTCATGTTCTGGGCCACACACATTATACAGATTATCTCATTCAAACCTTGGAGCATTTCTACGTGGCAGGCACCATTCTCTTTCAGCAGACGTGGAAATCTCGGTGCAGAGAAATCAGTTGGCCCTGAGTGCTACAGCCGGCGAGTGGTGGGGTTAGGATTGCACAAGCGATGATGGGAGGGCCAAGCGTGGGCTTCGTCCTCGGAAACCACCCTGAGACGACATCTGTGTGTGTCGGATCTCTCAGAATCTCTCAGCTTCCCGCCTCCACAGCTTTTCGGCACACTCTTCTCAGCCGCACGTGGACAGACCCTGCCGGCCTCAGGTAGGCACGTCCCACTGCACGTCACCTCGTGCTCCGGGCCCCGTGTCGGATCTGGGGTGTGGGACACTGTGGGACCTCTCAGCAGCCTCACACGTGCAGCCTAGGAGTACGAAGGATTAAAGTGGAATCTGACCAGTGGGAGGGGGAAGCCGCGGGATGAACCCTTTGCCCTTCCTCCCACCTGCCTGCAGGGGGCTGGCCACGGCCGTGGGCAGGCCGTCTCGTGACGTCACGCGGTCAGTCTCGCTTAATGCCACGCAACGGCCAGCTCGGTGATGCACCGGGGTTGGTCCTTCCTCCTTCCCTGCTTCCTCCCTTTTCCTCACGCCTGTTTCCCTGGCGTTGCACGCTGTGGGTAAAGTAGCACATACATGTCTGCAGTTCCATCCCAGCTTTCTGGGCGACCCAGGCTAAGACATCGCATGAAGTTTTCTCATTATTTAGATGATTTCCTTTTGGTTAAAAACGTTCCTACTTGGGATTACTGAGTTAAAAAGTATAAATAGTCCTATGGCTTTGAGACCAATTTAGCAGATTTACTGTCTGCCCGTCTCTGGCCCCCGGCTCACCCCCGGATGACTGTCTGACGACTTTGAGTCAGGCTGGCCCTGCTCGTTACCGAGCTGAGGGTGAAGCTAAGGTCCTCCCAGCAATGACTCACAGAAAAGGCTGTAAATAGAAACATTTATGACCACATTTATACAACCAAAGTTGGTTCAATGATAATGTATGGGGAAATATAATCTTTGCTGAAATGGAATTTTAACCATTTGTGTATTTGTTCCCTAGAGAACGGAAACCTAGGCACACAGCCTTCAAGGGTGTGCTGGCCCCTGGTAATTGCTCTAATTACCTGGGAGCTAATTAGGGACCATTATGTATTCAAAACTGAGATTTTCATCCTTCAAAATTTGCATTTCCAGCGAGAAGCTCATTCTCCGTGCATCAGAAGGTGAGCGTTCCCTGCTGGTTTCCTTTCCTCATATATAAGCTGGGCTCCCCCTGGGACTGCTATAATCAGAAGTCCATTAGGCAGAGCCCAAAGAAGCCAGGAAGGGGAGCAGGCTTCCGGAGCAGACAGATGGGTCTGAAATCTGTCTAGTCCCAGAAACAAGTATTTGGAGAGAGACTGAGAATTTGGACAGCTCCTTGCAGGGGCTGGGTTTGAGTTTGCTCAGTCCCAATCACGGACTTTCTAGGAGAAACCAAGTATCAGACGCCTCCCTGAGTGAGTGTGGCCATTGCCGCGGCCCTGATAAGAGTCCAGGAGGAGGCTGTCTGCTGGGTGGGGCCTGCGGGGGCGTGTGCAGTGGTAAACACGCGGCATGAGGGGCCCCACGTGGTCTGCAGGGCGCTGGCTGCTTGTCTGCTTCTCTGTTGACTTTCACCTTGTGTCTCTCATTCCCTTCCGGTGTCCCAGGGAACGGAGGTCCTGTCCTCGGTTTCCTCGTTTCATCCCAGGGTCGTGATTTGTCTCCGCCTTTCTGGGAGAAGGGAGGGAAAGGAGAAGGCAGAGATGGCCTCCTCCCAGTGGCCGGCTCTAACCAGAGAGAGGGGTCGTAGGAATGTGGGTTCTCAGGGTGGGTCTGTCCCCACATAGACTTCGGAGCTCACGGTATGAGCCATGGGCCTGGGGAGACTTGAGGTGTGAATCGGAACAGGATCAGTATTTTAGCTCTGTGGAGGTTGGTACGCTCCACACAGCGCCAAGAAAATTAGATTTGGGTGCTGGGGGCTTGTTTCCAAGTTCTAGTGTTTATTGACGTGCTGTCTTGTTCTTTGCCTGGGTCTGTGGTTCCCAAATGAGTAGGTTAGGCTAGAGTAGGTGCTATTTGTCATGCATGCCATCCCTGCAGGTCCTCTGCTCATGGCCTTGTTGCTAATCAGTGACAGATTCATTCCACCCTGA
>NW_012133926.1:120440-122901 GCF_000956105.1 Propithecus coquereli | reverse complement strand
GAATCTTTGGTGGGCAGCAAGCCAGCTCTTTCCCAGAGGGCCTGCTGGAAGAGACAGACTTCACATAGGGTTCTGAAGGACAAATTGCAATTAGCTAGAAACTCCAGATACTGACACACATTCCAGCGAGAGGGAAAATATTTGCAAGAGCATTCATTATGAGAAGATTTATGAAAGATTTAGAATCATCTTTGTCCATTAAAAAGCTCTCAGAAGCTTCGTATTTGATAGTGCTCAACAGATAGTTTATGATCCATCCATCTGTGTGGGACAAAGATCTGTAAACCAATTTCTGGGTTGAGTGATGACTTCAGTTTTCTTGCTAAGAAAGCTGTCCGGACGTGGGATTTGTTCGTGAGTTCATCTGAGGTCTGGGTAGAGTCGGACGGGTACCAGGCTCCTCCTCCAGGCTGGCCCAGAAGCTGAGTGAGCTGAGCATGAGCCTGGGCATGTGAGACCCAGCCGGGCTGCTGGGCGGGGCAGGCTTTGAGTTGCAGGCACAGCAGATGGGGAGGGTCCAACCGGCAGGCCAACTGAACACCTAGTCTTCCTGAATCTTGGTTTCGTGGTCTGTAAGACCACGCTCCCCATAAAGCCCTGCTTAACTCCCCTGGTTGCTGGAAAACAATAAATAGCAAATGAGGGAAGGTCCAAACAGATAAATAATGTAGATAGAGACATTTGGAAATGATTAAGTGTCATGCAAATTGATGAATTAGCTAGTTTACATTTCCATTCCACGGCATGTGATGAATAGTTACCCTGGGACAGAGTTAGGGCTGGCGCTGATGGCGAGCCGTGGACACTAGGCAGCAAACTTGGGAGGTGTCCTTCAGGCTGCAGGGAAACACTGAAGGCTTTCGGTCAACGTAATAAACAATGTTCTTTTAGGAAGATCCGCTGGTGGCCCTGTGGGGATTGTGACCCCATCAGTTCTATTTTCTGAATCACTCCCGAGTTTGTTCTCTCCCTTCCAGGCCTGTGGACACTGCCATAGTTCATACCTTAACATTCTCTTGTACAGAAACCTCCTAAACGGGCTTCTTGCTTCTAGCCTTGACTGCTTGGATGCATTCTCCATACGCACCCTAGAGAATTTTATCCGGTGATTTCCTGGTTCGTTAATTCATTTGTTCATTCATACATTCAATGTTTACTGAGCTCTGTCATGCACGAGGCCTGGGAACGTGGCGGTGGTATTTGCTGCAGTGGGGTTCCTAGCACACTGCTGCTCCCCGTCCCCATGCAGTGGGGTCGAAGGCCCTTAGCACGGCACACAGCACGGTCTGCAGCGCACAGCTCAGCATGCCTCCCTCTGCCTTGCAGTCGCCCCTGCATTCGTACAACACGAGTCGCTATGACAGTGCTGGGAAGGACTTTAGGATAAGGACTGGGTACAAATCTGCTTCAAAGGCTTAACAGGGAGGTGACCTTGGGTAAGTCACTTAGGCTCTCGGTTTTCTTATTTGTAAAGTGGGAATTATAGAACATAGACCCTAAACATCTACTGTAGAAATCCAAGGAGGTAAGGAATGTAAATTGACTAGCATAACATCCTGTATCAGATTGGTGTGAGTTTGGTTACAAGTAACAGAAAATCTGACCATCGAGACTTAGACAAATGTATAAGAAGAGACTAAAAGGAGTTTTTGATGTTGATTCAGTGGATTAAAAATAACAGGGATGAATTTCTTGACCTTTCCCTCACGCTGGCCACCTCATGGTTGCAAGATGGCTGTGGCAGTCCCAGACTTCACGTCTACATCCAAGGTGGAAAAAAGGGGAAGGGACAGTGCCTACCATATCACTCCCCTTTTTATCAGGGAAGTGAAGTTTTCCTAGACATCAAATGGGAAGTAACAGACTTCTCATTGGATCTTTTGTACAGAAGCAGATCATATGGCTCTCACCAACTGCAAGGGAGGTTGGAAATTTGGAGAAAAGAATTTTCCAGATCTGTTGAGACAAATCATGATTTGTCACTTGGGGATGAGCACATTTCCACCCTGAATACATTTGGAGTTCTGTTAACAAGAAGGAAAAATGAGTAGTATTGAGTAGCAATTTTCAGTGTTTTCCAGACTTCCCCCCCGAATGCCATGCCTGTTCCTGTCCCTAGGCATTCACACATGGTATTTTGTGTTGTCTGCGACACCCTGCTCTGACATTGTACCTATACAATTTTGTATCATTCTCTTTTCAATATCATAAGCAATTTCCCATTTTATTTATTCATTATCATCATTTTTATTTTATGTTTTAAAAATTTAAAAATGTTTCATTATTATGGGTACATAATAGTTGTATATATTTATAGGGTACATGTTATGTTTTGATACACAATGTGAATCGATCAGATCAGGGTCATTGGGGTATCCATCACCTGAGGAATTTATCATTTCTTTGTGTTAGAAACATTGCAATTCCACTTTTTTAGTTATTTTAAAGTATATCCTTTTAT
>NW_012133926.1:108350-109737 GCF_000956105.1 Propithecus coquereli | reverse complement strand
GTGACCCAGTGGTGTCTTTCTGTTGTCCTGTGATGCTCCTCACCGTGCTCCGCCAGGCTAGCGGCACAGCGGGGCGATGTTCTGCACCTCACGTGTGGGTGCAGCCACATCCAAGGAAAGAGCCCCCAGCGATCTGTTCTAGAATCCCATTGGCCCCAGTTGGGTCCATCATGAGGACATAGGAAAACCTGATGCTGGTTACTGTCCTCCTGGCGCGGTGGCCTGTTTCTTGGGAAGGAGGATGGAAGCGCCATGACTGACGCAGAGCAGCCAGATGCACCCCCACGCGGTTACACATGGGGGTCGGGGGAGCTGGCCAGAAGCTCCGCTCACTGGCTCTGAGTCCTCACCCCGCATCTCAGAACCTGAGGGCTCGAGGACAGCAGCTGATTCAGCTTTGCTGGGGCACCGACGAGGGAGCAGTTGGTGTCGTGTGACTCCTTCGGGTATCAAAGTCGCACATGCAGAAGGGCCTGGAGAGGGGCCTGGCTTGCCCCAGGGCAGTGACCAAACAGGGCAAAACGCGGGCATCATGTTTGTGGGTCAGTGTCTCCGACAAAACCCCACAGCAGCGAATACATGGGATGAACCTCAGAGCCCATTTGAGCCATTTTTTGCAAATAGGCTGTGCACTTTGAATAAAATGTAGATGAATGATACTCAGATAAAATGCCCTTTCTCTTTAAATCAAGCCTTCCTTTTATTCAGGCAAAAAAAAAAAAAAAAAATTCAAGCACAGAGCCTTTCTGCTTCTCCACGCTGTGGATCCGCACCATTGGTTCAGTCTCATTTTAGAGACGCAGGAATTTATAATTGGTTTTCCAATTGTCACCGAGGCACCTTAATGGCTTTTGAGAAATTATTTGTTGTACGAGCAACATTAATGGAAACCACACTGAAAAAAAATTACCCGTGCTCCAACCACTGCCACAAATCAAGCTGTTTATACCTGTCCACGCTGTGTTCAAGCCTTGCCCACGTGCACACAGAACTTAATCACAGGAAAGCCGTCGTTTATATTGGTACATTGTGAGTGTGTTCCGTGTTTATCGTGTCGTAGTCATAATTATACTTTTGATGGCTGCGTGGTCGTTAATGAATTTTTGAAAATGAAAATCGGCCATCTTTGATACAACCCCTCCTTCTCCCCTCCACATCCCACCCAGATTTGGAATTGGTTTGGGGTTAATTTTTCCTCATTCCTATTTAGGTTTAGCAAGAAAAGAGTTACTGCTGTCGGGCGAAGGAAGGTTTGCTATTCTAGCGCGGCATGAATTGCATGTCTCTAGAGGAACGACTCCTACTTTGGCAGAAAAATTTTTCTTACACTCTTGCTATTTTAATTGCATATATATTTTCTTGACTGTATTATTTAAGAATTACACTT
>NW_012133926.1:94062-96183 GCF_000956105.1 Propithecus coquereli | reverse complement strand
AGAGGACTAAAAATGAAAATCCCTTCCAGATGCAAACTCTCACAGTCCTACTAAAGAACTCAAGAAAAGAAGCATAAAAATCCAGATTACGGTGAGAGATTGTTCCTAAAAGTCTTAAAATGTGTCATCCCGTTTCTGGGAGTTGTGGGTGAAATCTGTTCTAACTGTGGCCCTTTCCTGGCGTGGCCACCTGGGACCCGGAAGGAGGCCTGTCCCTGCCGGGTGCTGGGGTGGGGGCGAAGCCTGGTCAGCTGGAGAAACACGGCAGCCCTTTTCGGCCCCAGTGTGCGTACACCTGGGGACCTTGCTAAAATACGGGTTCCGATTCAGGTCTGGTGGGGCCCGAGCTCCCCGGTGATGTCTGGTGCTGCTGGTCCGTGGACCACACTCTGAGTAGCGAGGAAACACAGTGTTCAGAGGGTGGCAGCAGGTCTGAGAGCATTCAGGTAAAAAGTAGTCGTCAGAGAGTAAAAGTGTGACAGGAATGCTTGTGCAGGTGGTGGAAGATAGTGATAGGGACAAGGAACAGGCGACGTTCGGATGGAAAGCCACGGCGTGGCATGGCTGCGTGGGATGTATCAGCGGGAGCTGGCGGGGGTGGAAACACGGGCATTGGAGTGATGGGTTGGGTTCGATGCTGGGTCTGCTCGTTAGTAGCTGTTTGACCTGGATCCACGTAGTCGGTCTCCCTGGGCGTGAGTTTCCACATGGGCCCAACCTTGCTAGACTGCTGTGAATGTTAAATGTTGCGAGTGATCATGTGCAAGGCCTGAGGGAGGAGAGAGGTCAAGGCCGGGGAAGGCCGGCTAAGGCTCCAGGGCAGGCTGTGGCAGAGAGTCCATGAGACGGGGCCCTGGACTGCGCCAAGAGTGGCTCTCTCAGCTCTTTCCTGCCAGTGTGGCTGACGGGAGCCACTTCACAACTTTGTTCTCACTGACACCACTTGTCAACTATACTCATGAGATGACTTTTAAGTGACAGACTTCTAAGGTCATCAAAAAGCTGTCTGTGCAACCTCTCACCCCACTGCAATTGTAGTCTTCTCTCTTGACTCTGCCGGATCAGCTCTGGAAAACTTTCTGCCAAATCCAACAGGCGCTTTTTAATATTTATGTCATTTGGCCTCTGGAAGGCTACTTGAATTTGTTGACTAAGCCCTCCAGCCTGAAACTCTTCTGCTCTGGTGTCCTCGATGGCCTTTCCTGGCGGCACGTCCGCTGCACATCTGGACGCCGCAGCCCAGCCGGCTACACGGGCTGCTCTTCTTCCAGCTGCTCCTTGTATGGGGTTCTCCAGCGCTCTGTCCACTGTCTCCTCGTCCTTCTCCATGACATGTCTCTTTCTTCCTATTCCTCCTTCTTCTCTCCCTTCTTCTTCAAATCAGGACACTTTTGGTTGTATGTGACATAAATTTCACTCAATTCTTTTCTCAAAATTTTCAATTGTGGAAAAATACACGTAACATAGAACTTACCATCTTATCCAGTATTAAGTGCGCGGTTCACTCGTGTTAGTACATTCACACGGCTGTGCGACTCATCTCCGGAACTTTTTCATCTTGCAAACCGAAACTCTGTACCCCTTAAACAGGGACTCTGGATTTTAGCTCCCTCACCTCCACCCCTGGAAACCAGCATTCTCCTTTCTGTCTCTGTGCATGTGACCACTCTAGTGCCTCACAGAAGTGGAATCCTACAGTTTTTCTCTTTTCGCGGTTGGCTCACTCTATTTAGCATAATGTCTTCGGGTTTCACCCACACGGTAGCCTGTGTCAGAATTCCCTCCTGTTTGAAGGCTGAATGATGTGCCACTGTATGTCTCCCCTCGTTTTGTCTGTCCATCCATCCGTCAGTGGACACTGGGCGGCTTCCAGCTTTTGGCTATTGTGAACAACGCTGGTGTGAACTTTGGTGTGCAAATGTCTTTTCAATACCCCGCTTCAGCTCTTTCTGTATATACCCAGAGGTGGAATTGCTGGACCACTCAATTTTTAAAACCAAAACAACAACAACAAAAACAAAAAGAGGAAGAGGAGAAGGAAGAATAAAAAGGGGGAGCTGTGGGCGCAGTAACTGGGACGGGTGGAGGGGACCTCGGGCTGGTGGCTGGGTCTGAGCTCAG
>NW_012133926.1:89082-94012 GCF_000956105.1 Propithecus coquereli | reverse complement strand
ATCTGCTAGGATCACCCAGCTCTTCCCTGCACTGGGCTCACACTGAGCTCTGCAGGGTCCTAGGTGACTCGTTTTCCAGAGGTTCCAGGCAGCGTCGTACAGCAGTACCGCCTAGTGTTTGCCGACAACTCGTCACCTTGAACCTTCATGGCGTAAAGTGGGGACAGGACCTTGCGACTGAGAACGTCAGAGGTGTCCTACGTGGACGCTTCCTTGTCTTATCAACTGTACCTCCTTGGTCCTCGTCCTGTTTCCCCACCGTCCCCTTTGTGAGAGCTCAGCCATCTAGTGGCTGTGTCCTTCCTCAGCACACGTCACCTTCTCCACCCCATGACAGTGACCCAGCGCCACAGCCCCCCTCCCGGCCACCTCCTCTGCTACCTCGTACTCTGCCACATGTTAAGGGCTTTTCTTGGCCCAAACTCTTGCTGGCTGGGAAGCAGGGACAGCTCTGGTCCTGCAGGTTGGGTGGGCGTGTGGACGTGAACGCTTTCACTGAGCTTCTCACGGCTGAGGATACCCAGGCCATTTGCAGATTTGAGGGCCATCGTTTTGGTAAAAATGAAGGAACACTGAAGTAGGGTTGCAAATGATCGTATTTTGAAATTTATATTTTGCAAATAAATACTTCCAACACAAAAATGTCCTATAACGAATCTATTCTGAAGAATTAACTCACGCTGTACTCTGGGGTCTGTGATGGGCCCCATGTTTAATGCTCCATGGTGAAGGCATCTTCTCCTGTTCCTGTCAGTGTAGCTCGGTGACTCTGTGTGTGACCTCTTCTGGAGATGACGTTGACACACAGACCTTAAGGCCCTTGGGAACACGAAACCGGGCCTAGTGGTCCGTCCAGCTTCTCCCATGATGGGCCCCGGTTTGGACCTACATTGTGGTCTCGCTTCTTCAGTGGTTAATGGCATCTGATTCCTTCCTGAAAGCCTACGATAAAATGCTTTATCATCTCAATATTCATTCTTCCAGAGACTAGCCTGGTCTCTTGTAAGGAAAGTACCTTTCTCATCAACACTACTTTGGCCCTACTTCTTACGAAACATTAATCCTGGTCTCCTTTCGGGTCTGGTCTCATTCTGAGAAGGCCCCGTATTGACTGAGAAAGCTCATCTGAAGCGTCGGGATGGCTGGGGCTATCCTCTGATAGCTTCTGTGTAGCTTCTATTTCTTCCCTAGGATCAGGGGATGTTCCAGGGCATCGCAGCACAAGGAACCATCTTAACAGTGCTGTCTTTTTCCTTCTTCAGAATGTATCCTGCACCTTCAGTCTGCTCTGAACAATGCCTGGTGTCAGACTGGGTGGCTTGAGGCACGTCCAGCATCCCTGTGTCCCCCGTGTAGTGTCCGACGGTCATCATCACTGCACATGCTGTGCTGGGCGTGATGGATTCTGTATCTTGAAATAAATGTGATCACTCTGTCACTGGAACAAATAGAAGTCTGGCTTCCAACAACTCCATGGGGGCAGGTTTTATGTACTGTGGTGTTTCACGGTTGATCGTGCTTTGGACTGTTAGCTTTTTTTTGTACGACTTTGGGACAATATACTGAGTTGGGGGATTATGTCAGTCACAGGGGTTAGGGTTATGCTGCAGTAGTGAATACTAAACACCTAAATCTCACTTGCTTAAAACAATGGAGGTTTGTTTCTTGATTATGCTACATGTTCATCCCAGGTTGGCCGGGGGATCGGTTTCATGCCTCCTGCAGAAAGGGAGGTGGCAGGGACTTTGCAACCCGTCAACTTCTGGTCACCATAGCAGAAAAAAGGAGGGAATATGATGAATTGTGTGCTGAATTTTTGTTTTAATTCATTTCGCTTCTATTCATCTTTATTAGGGTATGTATAATAAATTACCCCTTTATTCGGGTATAATTGAAGCATCACACACTGTATATTTAAAGTGCACGATCTCATTCAGATGCCCTCAGCATGATGAAGAGAGTGAATGTTTCTATCACCCCAAAAAGTTATTTGCCCCCTTTGCTCCTTCCCTCCATCCCTGTCTGGCAAACACGGACCTGCCGTCTGTCACTACAGATTGTTTTGTGTGTTCCAGAATTTTTTTATAAGTGAAAACATACGGCAGCCCTTTCTGCTGGCTTCTTTCACTGGTGCGATGATCGCGAGAATTACTGTGTCACGTGAGCCCCAACAGTTCACTCTGTTTTACTGTGGGCTGGTCCTCCACTTACGGATATGCCACAGTTTGTCTACTCACTCACCTGTGCATAGAAGTCCGGTTTGTTTCTTGTTTTTGGTTATCATGAATAACGCTGATTAGAACATTTGAGCACACGTCTGTGTAGACATAGCTTTTATGGATCTTGCATACAGACCTGGGGTGGAGGTTCCCAAAGTGGTCGTCCTGTTTTCCATCCCCGCAGCAGTTCGTGAGAGGTCCGACTGTTCCCCGTCCTCACCAACGCTTGGTATGGGCGGTTCTAAAAATTTTAACCTTTCTAACGGGTGGGTAGTGGTATCTCAATGTGGTTTTAATTTTCAGTTTCCTGATGGCTAATAATGTTGAGCCTCTTTCACGTGTCTGTTGGCCACATTGTGAAGTGTCCTTGAACTGTGCTCCGCACTTTGGTGTGTCAAATTGGTAGGACTACGGTATCCAGTTTTTCCCAGTGAGGTTACGCACTTAGTCCGGGATCTAGGTACCGTAACTCCCGTTAGCGTCCCTGCTCCTGCTTTGTTTCTGTCGGAGCCCGTTTAGCCCTTTCTCCCCGCCCCCACCCCCATGGCGGTCTGTGGCTCCCTGTGAAAGGCCCCCTCTCTCCTGGCTCCTGTGCCCTGCCAGTCTCTCCAGACCCTGCCTCCTGTTCCCGTCCTGTCCGGCTGACTTGAGAGGCAGATGCTTTAGTTTAGGTCTGACTTTTCCTTCTTTGCCGGCCTCCCTTTCCCGTTTGGCATTTTTGGGCTGGGATTCCAGAGCTATCTTGACCCCGGAACCCTTTTGACTGAAATTTACGCCAGGCCCCAGTGTTACCTTGAGTCCCCTCCAGGTCTGCCGCCATCCGGGTCCCAGAGACCCTACCCCTTGCCAGAAACCAGGATGAACTACTCTCCAGGGTCACCCAGCCTTGCAAAGAAAGTAATATTAAGCAGGACAGGTGTAGACTGTAAAGAATTCACGTGAAAACTAAGGTGATACAAAATGCATCTGTTCATCTAAAAAGATTAACGAGCAGGTCTCGCTGTGGTTCCTCTCTTGTCTCCCGCCAGGAGCGTCTTGTCTGCCGGCATCAGTCAGTCTTGGACTGAAAATCGGTGCAGCGCCTCCAGGGTTCTGGCAGATTCTGGATGGTCCTGGCAAACGACTGACAAGACGATCAGTACGTGTCCCAGCAGGAGGATAGGCGGACAGCTAAGTGTCGGACATGGCCACTGAGATCAGAGGACCTGTCAAGGCAGGCAGGCTGCAGAGGGGCTCGGGTGCGGGTGGGTGACAGAAGCACAGGTCGCTGAGCCTGAGGATGGAGCGGAAGCCGCTGGGCCTCGAGGTCTGGCGCTGCATCGGGCAGGCACCAGCCTGGGCGACACGGAGGCCCTGGCGAGGTTGGAGCTTCCACAGCTCACCCTGAGCCTGTGAGCCAGGGGTGGGGTGGGCTCGGGCTGCCCCGGCTGTGGGTGCCGATGAACGAGCGCAGGAGCCGGCGCCAGGCAGCGCAGGCGAGTGTGATGCGGCGCGGCGGTGCGTGTTGACTTATTTATAGAGGACTAAAAATGAAAATCCCTTCCAGATGCAAACTCTCACAGTCCTACTAAAGAACTCAAGAAAAGAAGCATAAAAATCCAGATTACGGTGAGAGATTGTTCCTAAAAGTCTTAAAATGTGTCATCCCATTCCTGGGAGTTGCAGATGAAATCTGTTTGAACGGTGGCCCTTTCCTGGCGTGGCCACCTGGGACCCGGAAGGAGGCCTGTCCCTGCCGGGTGCTGGGGTAGGGGCGAAGCCCGGTCAGCTGGAGAAACACAGCAGCCCTTTTCGGCCCCAGTGTGCGTACACCTGGGGACCTTGCTAAAATACGGGTTCCGATTCAGGTCTGGTGGGGCCCGAGCTCCCCGGTGATGTCTGGTGCTGCTGGTCCGTGGACCACACTCTGAGTAGCGAGGAAACACAGTGTTCAGAGGGTGGCAGCAGGTCTGAGAGCATTCAGGTAAAAAGTAGTCGTCAGAGAGTAAAAGTGTGACAGGAATGCTTGTGCAGGTGGTGGAAGATAGTGATAGGGACAAGGAACAGGCGACGTTCGGATGGAAAGCCACGGCGTGGCATGGCTGCGTGGGATGTATCAGCGGGAGCTGGCGGGGGTGGAAACACGGGCATTGGAGTGATGGGTTGGGTTCGATGCTGGGTCTGCTCGTTAGTAGCTGTTTGACCTGGATCCACGTAGTCGGTCTCCCTGGGCGTGAGTTTCCACATGGGCCCAACCTTGCTAGACTGCTGTGAATGTTAAATGTTGCGAGTGATCATGTGCAAGGCCTGAGGGAGGAGAGAGGTCAAGGCCGGGGAAGGCCGGCTAAGGCTCCAGGGCAGGCTGTGGCAGAGAGTCCATGAGACGGGGCCCTGGACTGCGCCAAGAGTGGCTCTCTCAGCTCTTTCCTGCTGGTGTGGCTAATGGGAGCCACTTCACAACTTTGTTCTCACTGACACCACTTGTCAACTATACTCATGAGATGACTTTTAAGTGACAGACTTCTAAGGTCATCAAAAAGCTGTCTGTGCAACCTCTCACCCCACTGCAATTGTAGTCTTCTCTCTTGACTCTGCCGGATCAGCTCTGGAAAACTTTCTGCCAAATCCAACAGGCGCTTTTTAATATTTATGTCATTTGGCCTCTGGAAGGCTGCTTGAATTTGTTGACTAGCCCTCCAGCCTGAAACTCTTCTGCTCTGGTGTCCTCGATG
>NW_012133926.1:88471-89032 GCF_000956105.1 Propithecus coquereli | reverse complement strand
GCCCTTTTGAGGCCGATTGTGTCATATAACATAAATACGAGAGTGCTGTCTCCATATATTCACGAATTTGGGGGAATTCAGATGGAACATCTTTGGGAGGGCATTTTAGAAATTGCACCTACCATATTCTCATTTAGAAATATCACAGATTCTATTTGAACAAAGTTGGAATTAATGGGTTTGATATGATGAGGTTCTACTGAATCAAAGATATTGCTACATCCCTTCAACAAATAGTTAAGCACCTATTAGTACCAGGCACCTGAATACAGTGGCCCCTGCCTTCAAGAAGTGATAATTATGCAATGTTATAGGGCTCTTTTCAGTAGAGATGGGTACAAAATGTACCCATGGCGTATGTTCATGGTGGCAGTGAAGAAGGAATAACCAGTTCTGCTTGGGGCAGTGCCAGGGGGACAGGATTATTGGGGAAAAGTTTGCTAAGAAGTTGACATTTTGGTTGGGTATTAAAGGATGTCGTTGTGCCCCTCTGAAGTGTGTTTGGTGAGTAGCTTTTCCTCCCAGGGTCTCAGTTTCCCCTGAGTGATACGAGAAGTTTAA
>NW_012133926.1:75726-77442 GCF_000956105.1 Propithecus coquereli | reverse complement strand
CTTTGTTCTTGAGCATGTCCTTGAACCACTTGCCAGAACCGGAACTCGTTTCCTCCAGACATCTTGCAACATGAGGTGGTTAGACGCCTTCATTGCTGGGGCCTGTTATGCGTTGCTGCTTGCAGGAAACACGTAATAACCGCCGCACTGTGTAACCGCAACGCAACCTCCCCTAGAGAAAGAGAAGGGGGAGAAACATGCTGTGGCCACGGGTCCTGCGATGCAGGAAAAGCCACGGTCCCCTCTCTGGCAGGGGAGTGATTCGCCAGCCAGGGACGTCAGCTGCCCCTCCTTTTGCTCTTGGAGCAGATTTCTCTTGTCCATGGAGGAACAGGTTCAGCTGATGTGCTTTTCCTGATGTGATGGCTGGAGTTGCGGCAGGTTTTTTTTTTGCAGTGGGGGGACCATGAGGGAAAGGCCAAGAAAATCTCACCGACTTCGGCCATAACATCTTAAATCTGCTGGCTCAGTGTCGGCAACCCCCTACCTCCAGCCTTCTTGTTCCACAGGAAGAATGTGCTCTTTGAATCGAGGCTTCACTTTTATCTCTGTGTCTTAGCAACAGGCCTGCATGTTTTGCCTTGTAGTTTCCCTCAGACGTGGCTTTGTGGCCACACGAGACCACAGACCTGGGCAGTAAGGCCCTTGCCCAGGTAGCCTCGCCCTGGATGGGTTCGCGCACCTGTACCTGTCAGCAGGAGGGGTTTGGGAGGAGCCTCGTTTCTCCGCCTCCACCCGATCCGGTCTCAGTCCCGGTCATGTTTCCTGCTTCGATCCCGCAAGGCCGTGCTACGTCCGTCTCGGGTGGAGAATTTGGCGTTTGCACTTCCAGAGACAAGTGATTACCTGGTGGATGGTGGCATCTCGTCACTGACCACAGGCAGAAAGGCCTCTCTGGAGAAACTTGAGTCCTTTTCCTTCCACTTTCAGACAAGGCAGCTGGAACTGAAGCTCGTCCTTTTCTTGCAGATCTGGAGAAGCAGCCGACACATCACAGCGCAGTGCGCGCGCGCATGTGTGGCGTGTGTGTGTGTGTGTGTGTGTGTGTGTGTGGCGTGTGTGTGTGTGTGTGTGCGCACGCGCACGTGTATATTCCATTTTGTTTAACTTTTAATTTTGAAATAGCTTAAAATTAACAGAAAAGTTGCAGGAGTAGAAGGGAGAACACCCATGCACTCCTTTCATCCATGTTTCCCCGTTATTAATATTTTACCTCCTTTGTCTCTTCTCTCTGTCTCTGCCTCTGTGTCCCCCATGCATACATGCATGCATGTGTGTGTGCATGTGTGTGTGTGTATGTAGATAATTTTTTCTGGACTGTTTGTTTCATGACCTTAATACTTAGAGGAGTACAGCCTAGTTACTTTGTAGGATATTCACAATTTGGTTTGTTTGAGGCTTCCTCGTGGCCGATGTGGGCTATCACTCTTTCTTGTAGGAGTAACAGATACGATGCTGTGTTTGTCTTGGGGCTTCGTATCGGGGGACACAATGTCAGTTTGTCCACGACTTAGGGTGCTAACTTCTGTCACTTGGTTAGGATGGCACCTGCTAGTTTCTTCACTGCAAAGCTGCGGATAAGCACTTTATTCTTGGTGACGAAAACATATTTTATAAGGAGAGTCTTTTAGAATGTGTAAGCATCCTCTTCCTCATCAAACTTCCACTCACTAATTTTTGCACCCACTGATAATTCTTTCCTGAATCAGTTATTAC
>NW_012133926.1:64870-66981 GCF_000956105.1 Propithecus coquereli | reverse complement strand
ACCTCTTGCTAATGATAATCTGTATTTGCAGCCGCTCCCCAGCGCTGGCATCACCACCTCAGCCACACCTCAGGTCATCAGGCATCAGATTCTCACAAAGAGCTGCAACCCAGATCCCTCCATGCGCAGTTTACAGTGGATTCTGAGCTCCTGTGAGAATCTAATGCCGCCACTGATCTGAGAGGAGGCGGAGCTGGGGTGGCGATGCCAGCGATGGGGAGCGGCTGTGGACACAGATGAAGCTTCGCTCCCTCACCCGCTGCTCACCTCCTGCTGTGCCGCCCGGTTCCTAGCAGGCCACGGACTGGTCCGCCACCCGGCGGTGGGGACCGCAGGTCTAGGGTGCCGTGACCAGTGCTGGGTGGGACTGGGACTCTCACCTGGGGTGTCTGACGCTGGGGCCTACGCTCCTACCTACAGACCCTACTTGCTTCCCTTCCCTTTCCCGGGTGTCCCTGCCCTGAGCCGAGCCAGGTAGAAATTGTACCTTAATTTGAGCTTTAGAACACCCAACCGTGAGGCAACAGTTGCTACAGGTCACCCTCCACTGGCCGTGAGGGGAAGGAAACTGGACTGGAGGCCTTCTGGGGTCACTCCCAGCTCTGGGCCAGGTGACTTGCATGATGTTTCCTGGAACATGGTCTGGCACAGCGGCGGCTAACGGTCAGGGCATTGCTGGAGAGCGCGAACATCGCTGGGACATCTGGATGTTCAGTTTTCTGGGCTGTGCTGATCTCTTCATCAGTACTCGTGTCCCAGATGGCCAACGGCCGGCTCTGCTGTCAGCCACGTTTTGCACCTCCCGTGTCATAAGCCACGTCTGGCTCGTGGAACAGATGCGAGGCGGGGGGCTGCTCCTTAGCTTTTCTGCAACGTGTTCCGTATCCTCTATTCACAGGAGAGACGGTGTCTTCAGACCTCTTCTCTGGAGTGGAGGGTATGTTTCCTTGAACACCCGTGAACTGGTCCTGCTTACCTACCGGCTTCCTTGAACCCTGGCTTCTACGCAGAGCCCATATGTGGTACGCACGGCTTGTGGGTTCTTATGAGCACTCAGGAGTCTGGGAGTGTGCCAGGCAGCTCACGGGCGTGGGAGAAGGACGAGGGCAGGCTGATACACCAGGGCAAGTTTTTCATAAGGATACAGTAGACCAGACGGAGGTTGAAGCCTCAGGATTCCCTAGACTGCGAGCCTGTAAGGCCCTCTGTGTGGGGACATTTCTCTTTGTATCCTCAGGGCGTAGCATGGGGTCCATCTCGGAGTAAGGGGCAGGGTCACCAGTGGGGTGCTGGAGCCAGGTCCAACTCCGCCCTCTGTGAAATCACTTGGTTAGCTTGACATTGACCGCGCCGGAGTATTTATATCACGGGAGTCAGCACAGGCTACAGATTGTGGCTTTCTTTCCCTCAGAGCCGTTTGTAAACCACGTGCCGGAAAATCACCGAATGTGACGCACTGCTTAAGTGCACGGGCTCTGCCCTCACGCGGGCCCGAGTCACATCCCACCTGCAGCGCTTACCAGCTGTGTCACTTCCAGCCATGGTTTCCTCATCGGCACAGTGAGGGTGGTAACTGCAACACAGTAGGTTCAAGTGCGGATTAAATAAGATGAGGCATGTTTAGTATTTAAGAGAGCCTGACTCACTGTAAGCATCCAACAATTGACAGGGATTATTGTAGTAAAAAATGAGAGCAACTAATGAAAAGGAAAGAAGGCAGGACAGCCATTAAAATGCCTTTAAGGTCCGATTGTATTCGATCATATACACAATGTATTTAACTGTCCTTAACCATGTGTAACATGTCATCAAGACACAACCAGAGCACAAGGTTTTCACATTCCTAACATAAGGAGGTGCATCATGAGTCCTAGAGATGTTGGGAAGTGGGGAGGTTTTTCCTATTTGTGTGACTCCCGTGCATAATAAAATTGGTATGTCTTTTCCCCCTGTTAATCCATCCATTATGAGTTTGTTTTATATGCTCAAGTTATCAAAACTTCAAGGGAAAAATGTAAACTCCCTATAGTTTTCGTGCCGTGAGCAGGATAACAAATCACTGTGTTCGTTCTGGAGCCTTCCGATGGGGTCTTGAGGTAGCTGACGAAAAG
>NW_012133926.1:57540-64820 GCF_000956105.1 Propithecus coquereli | reverse complement strand
CCAGACTTCGCACGCACGGGATCTGAGTCCTGAGACAGCAGGAATTCCGCTGGTTACTTTGCTGCCACACACCATGCACTGCCAACCTCTCAGTCGGAATGGAGGGATTCTCGTCTCTCTCCACTTCCCCCCGACTCAGCCAGTCCCGTCCTCCGGCTGTTTCGTTGGCAGCACCTCACTCTGGTCCCCGTTTCTGTGTTGGTGAGGATTATTTGGTTTGCAGGAAACTCAAATCAAATTACCGTAAACAACACCAATAATAAACAGAAGCCGAGTGGCTCACAGTTGGCAAGTCCAGGGGAGAATCCAGCCAGGCCCAGCTGAATCGTGGTTCCAGGCTGGCGTCTGCACTTTGTCTTCCATCTCGTACTCTGGCTCCCTCTGCGTGAGGCCTTTATCCTGCAGACAGGCTTCCTGTTCCCGTATCAACCCCAGAGAAGATGCTGGATTGGTCTTCCTTGGATTAAATGCCCATCTCTGGAGTAATTACTGACCGGGGTGCTGAGATTGGCCATGTCTGGCCTGGGGTTGTGGGCGGCTGACGGCCACTCCCCACCATCACCTGCGATACTTCCACGTGAGGTGAAGCCGTGCGTCCACTGTACCAGATGATCTCAACCCGGTTTACTGCTTCAGATGTTAGCAATTCAGAACATGCATGTCTTCTTTTATTTAAATTTTGAGCATCATAAACACACCGCGAGGTTGGGTTTCCAGCCTCACTTTAGAGATCAGGAGACCGAGACTCATTGTGAATGGTGTCAGCAGGACCACACATGCAGGTCGGCCCAGGATCACACCGCACTCTACATGCTACTCTGCGACTGCAGGTGACGTCAGCATGTGTGGCACTGAGCGGTCCTGACACTCAGAAAGCACATCACCGGGCCTGGGACCCTGCACAGGGCGCACTTTGCAGCTCTTCAGCCCATTCGCATGTTTGAGCATCTCCGGTCACATGTGGAATGAACTTTCTGGAGCCGTCCTCCCCCGTCTGCTGAGCACACACGTTTGTGGTTTGTGCAGAATGGCCACAGATAGCGAGTTCTCTTCTCACACTGAAATGCAGATTTTCCATCTGCGGTCAAGTCCTCTGTCTCTACGTGCTCAATAGGAAGGTGCTTGGGAAAGAATTCCAGATGGTTAAATTAGGAGGCTGAGAAGAAAAAGTAGACCAGCCCGAGATTACTCACAGAGCCTGAAGCCTTTTAATTTTGTTATGAATGAAATGCATTTTCATTTAAGCGTGCGCTTTTAATACTTTGTTCTGAAATCGTCGCCAAACCCTTAACTGTAAGCCCTTGGCATCCCTCGTGTCCTCGGCCACGCCCGACTTTCCTCACGAATCTGTTTCCTTTGCCAGTTCAAGATGGAGACGCTCTGCTTAGAATAACAAGGCATCCTAAGACGTTTTCCTCTGTGGTTTGTCTTTTTGAGCGAGGTGGGTCTGTGTGGGTCCGGGCCTTGGGCCTGTTAAGATGGAACTTTGGGGGCTTTCTGGAGAGAGATCCCCCGCAGAGGACCTTCCCCAGGCTTCCTCTCAGAGAGTGGGCAGAATCTTCTGGAATCAGGGGGATGGGAGTTCAACAGGCTGACAGTGGAAGTGACACCTGGGAATTTCTCTCAGGGAAGGGGAAACACTCCCAGCAGGTCGTCAGAAATCATCCTCTTACTGGAGACACTCGGAGCCCAGGTCTCTCTGAGCGTGTGGGGGGCCGTGAAGAGCAGCAGGACGGGGAGAGTAGGAAGGAGGCTCCCCGCTCCGTGGCTTGGGTTCAGGGGACTCCTTGCGGAAGTTCTCGGAGTGTCGAGGGGGGCTGCTTAGATACCCCAGGACTCTGCACTGGAGCTGGCCTCAGAGCCCTGAGGCCACTGCTTAAGCCAAGAGACTCAGGCTGTCTCTGGCGATCGGCCATTGCGTCACAGATGGTGAACCCAGGGACCGCAAGGGATGACTGATCCACTGAGACCTCTACGGCTTCAGCAGCCAGACTTTCACCAGAATCCAACCCTGGTGCTTAGGAGAGTTGTGACCTCCCTGGGCCAGGTATCCCTTTTGTAAAAGATGAACGCCCCCAGACTTCCTGGAAAGCCTTCCCCTCACATGGAATGTGCCCTGTTCCCCGCGGATGGTATATGCAGATGTCTTCTTCAAAGTAGCGGTCAGAGGCCGGGTCTTTTCCCAACTTTGTAGAACAAAATGGACTGTTTCAGTCAACTCTAACCACATTGTCTAAAATAACACACTCGTCTGCACTCATCCCTACCCGGCATGTGTTCATCTGTCTCCTGCACTAGACAGTTCGGTCTCTGAGGGCAGCAAGTTTGTCTCCTGTTTTCACTGCTGTGACCTCCACTCCCCGAATCAGTGCCTGCCTCAGAGGAAGCTCTCGACGAGTATTATTATCGAATGAGTAAGTGAATGTATATGATTTGGGGAAGGATGAAAGTCTTTATTTGCAGGGTCAGGCTAAGTATAGGCAGATCTTCTCCAGCAGCTCAGGGCAGGGGATTATATGAGGTACTGGGACCATGTGGCTGTGTGAACCCAAAGGCAGAGTCTGGGTGACCCTACTAAGCCCTGGCGACATGCCTCATCCTAGCAGGAGGGCTGGGGCTGCTGCCGGGACCGCGGTGGCAGGAAGCCAACAGTAGATGCCAAAATCTTTGCAAGGCATGTATGACGTTCTCCTCTATGGGGTCACTCTGGGGTCAAAAGCCGAAAGCAATAACTAAGGTGATTGGGCTTGGGAGGAGGGTAATAATAAAAAATGCAACATTTATTATTTGTTTTCTTATTTATTTTTTATCTACCAGGCAATGTTCTAAGTGCATGCTATGTGATGCTTCACTCACTCCTTATGAAAACCTTGAGTCACTGTCTGTTACTGTCTCCGTTTTGCTGGCAAGAACATTCAAGGCACAGAAGGGGTGAGTGGTCCGAGTGCCCGTGGTTAGTTGGGGTTGGACTCGTTTCACTCCTGGGTGTCCTGGCTTCGAGTTAGAGTGGCACAGTTATCATGGATGCTCTTGCTCAGGCCTCCTCTTCCTGCAGGCCCTGTGTTTGGAGCAGGTGAGTCACTGGGGGTTTGTCACAGTTCATTATTTCATTTGAAATAATCAAAACTAGTCTAACGTTGGTTAAACTGGAACAGTTCTCAAAACGCACGTCCATGGTCCTTCAAAGCTCATTTGCTGAAATACTTGACTTCAGAGCATCCTGATTCAGAGTCTCTCAGAACCCGGGGCCCTTAGAGACCTCCTGGTCCAACCCCTTCACTCTACTGACAGAACCGAGGGAGGAGCTCCCTGCACCTCCCAGGCCTCTCCTTCTGTGGCGCAGCAGGGGCAGCACAGCATGGGGACGGAGTCCGGTTTCTGCTCATAATTTGCCGCATTGTGTCACTGCACGAGTGGCTTAAACCCTTTTAACCTCACTTTTCTGTAAGATGAAAACAATTTATCTCGTCCATAATGCATGTGCCAAGCACAAAGTCTCCACTCAGCGTCAGTAGCTCTGAAGACCTGGACTCTTGTGCCCTCTGGCTCTGATACCCACAGTAGATGGCTCGTCCGCTCTGGGTCCCAATGCGGCTGACACAAGCGCACGCAAGGTGGGCTGGCAGGAGGATGTGGATGGGACCTACTTATACTCAAAAGTTAGTTCTTGTTCACTTGGAATCCGGATTTTACTGGGTGTCCTGTATTTTCAATTTCTGTATGTGGCAACCTTGCTGTACATGTGTGCATCCGAAGTCAGCCCAGCGTGAGAATGCATCTCCCCACCCTCCTGGCACCAAGCGTGTCACCATATCATACCCAGCTCTGGGCAGAGGGAAAACTGAACCTCCTGCCCCCGTGGGGGACAGGACCATGTGACCTGGGTGGAGGGGAGTGGCTGGAACGTTTAACTGCCCGTGTGAGTGGTCTAGAATCCCTCGATGAGGTCATTGCAGAAGCAGGAGTCAGTTTGGGGCCTGATCAGCCTGGATCACGAGGCGTCTGTGATGAACAGGATGCGGCTGACCAGGGATGGGCATGCCGCATAGGGCAGAATAAAACCCATTTTCAGCCAGCAGTGGGCAAGCTGGGCCTGTGGGCCACTCTGGACACTCCTGTGTTTTGCATAAAGTGTTATTGCCACGCAGTGGGAACATCCGTGCGTTTACGAATTATCTGTAGTTGCCTTTTGCCACGTGGCAGGGCTGAGTAGTTGCAGCGGGAAACTTGCAAAGCCTAAGATACGGGGTATTTGTCGCTTTACGGAAAACGTCGCCACTCCTTGTTTCCAGCCACTGAGTCTTTGTTCCTGCAGCTGCTCCCGACTGCGGTGCTGAGTGCAACGTCGAAGAAGTAGGAAGAAAAATTAGTATAGCATTGTTTCAGTTTACATTGCTTTGATTTTTACTGGAGGCCACGTGTCCGTGCTGACTAGTTGTATTTCCCTTTTGCCATCTTAATCATTAGGGATTTTAGTGATTTTCTTACTGATTTGATTCAGTTCTCAAAGGAGAGAGGACGTTAATTCTTTGTAGTTTATGTTTAATTAATTCTACTGAGTCTAAGTTTAGAAAGGAAACAGTCCTTTCTCTTCAAAAGTTCAATAAACATTTCATTATATTTGCTCTAGTTTTTGTATTTGACCTTTTAAAGAAATATTTTAACCCATCAGAAATTTGTTTTAGTGCAAGAGATAAGATAAAGACATAAATGAATGCTTTTTTCTCCAAATTGCTAACCAATGTTACAACACTTATTGATAAACCGCCCCTTTCCTATTTTTTTAATGCTTCTCTTATAATTTGATAAAATGTTCTATATGAAATAGTTCATTTTTCTGTTTTTTTAAAAAAACAGGGTCTCAATATATTTCCTAGGCTGGTCTTGAACTCCTGGACTCAAGTGATTCTCAATCTCCTGAGCAGCTGGGACCACAGGTGTGCCGCTGCGCTTGGTGTTAAATGGTCCATTTTAAGGCTAGGGCTAGTTTTTATGTTGGATTATCCTGTATATTCTTGCAAAAATACTTTTGTTATAACATTAGGTGGAAAAACAAAATACAAAGTTTATATGTACATGCACCGTAAAAACAGACTAGAAGAAAATTTCTAAAATGTCATAACTATAGTGTTTGTATGAAACTCGTACAGTTTTCTCTGTCTTCCCATTTTTCAGTCATTTCCAAAATCTTCTCATATACACAATAGTGGAAACTAATTTATTTTACAGGAAAAAAGTATCCTCCTAAAATGGACTCTTGGTTTTTTAATTTCTTTGACTGTCTGTTGTATTTACTGCTATCTTGAGAGGCCCTGCTGTGGCTCTGAAATACTCCCCTGCTTTTCAATTTCCACGAGACTCCACTCACTGCCACGAGAGCGGTTACTCTCCTGCACCTGCTGTTTGTCACCTTATTTACTCCGACAAGACGCTTCTGCCCTTTTGCCAGCTTCTCAGGACTCAGTGCTCTGTTGAGAGCTGGGTGGGCCGGCGACAGGCTCGGCTTCTGCAGGAGGAAGCTCAGTGGCTGGTTGTGGGAGCAAAGACCTCCCAGACCTGGTCGCAGACTCACCTCCCCACCGCCCACCACCCACCTGCCACGTCCTCCTCAGACCCACCCGCAGCTCCCTGCACTCCCTGCAGCCTCCCATCTCCCGCTGCCCTGCCAGAAACTGCAGGTCCTCCTTGTCCCCGACGTCCCTGGCTGTCCACGTTGCCAGGCCCGCTCATTCCTAACATCCTCTGGAAACCCTCCTGGCGTCAATTCCTCCTCACTCAGTTGGATTTAGTGCGTCCTTTTCTCTCATCTAGTCTACTCTTATGGCCTGCCAGGGTTTTTTTTAATAATATTTAATGTACAAAGTTGATCACACCTGTCATCCCAGCACTCTGGGAGGCTGAGGAGGGAGAATCACTTGAGGTCAGGAGTTTGAGACCGGCCTGAGCGAGAGTGAGACCTCGTCTCTAATAAAAATAGAAAAAATTAGCCGGATGTGGTGGCACCCGCCTGCAGTCCCAGCTACTAGGGAGGCCGAGGCAGGACGATCACTTGAGCCCAGGGGTGTGAAGTTGCAGTGAGCTAGGATGATGCCACTGCACTCCAGCCTTGGTGACAGAGAGAGACCTTGTCTTAAAAAAAAAAAAAAAACACAAAGCTGAGATCGGCTTCTTAGCTGAGAATCCCTGTGGCAGACTCTGCTGTCCTGACATCCGCTCTGCTCTGGGCTCTTCAGATTCAGTGTTTATGTTTCATCTTCTCAGAATCCGAATGTCAGCACTTCCTAGGGAGCAGTAGCTAACCATGGCAAGGGCTTCTTTTATTGAACATGTTCACCTGCCAGGCACCAAGCTAAGAGCTTTATCTGCATTAGCATATGACGTGTTTCTCGTAACTCCGTGAGGACAATATTATTAATGTCTCTGTTTCATGGATGAGGAAACTGAGGCAAAGAAAGATTAAGTAGATCGTCTAAGGCAGCGGCCCCCAACCTTTTTGGCACCAGGGATCAGTTTCATGGAAGACAATTTTTCCATGGATGGGCCTGGGGGATGGTTTAGGGACGATCCAAGCACATCACGTTTACTGTGCAGTCAGACCTCTTGCTAATGATAATCTGTATTTGCAGCCGCTCCCCAGCGCTGGCATCACCACCTCAGCCACACCTCAGGTCATCAGGCATCAGATTCTCACAAAGAGCTGCAACCCAGATCCCTCCATGCGCAGTTTACAGTGGATTCTGAGCTCCTGTGAGAATCTAATGCCGCCACTGATCTGAGAGGAGGCGGAGCTGGGGTGGCGATGCCAGCGATGGGGAGCGGCTGTGGACACAGATGAAGCTTCGCTCCCTCACCCGCTGCTCACCTCCTGCTGTGCCGCCCGGTTCCTAGCAGGCCACGGACTGGTCCGCCACCCGGCGGTGGGGACCGCAGGTCTAGGGTGCCGTGACCAGTGCTGGGTGGGACTGGGACTCTCACCTGGGGTGTCTGATGCTGGGGTCTACGCTCCTACCTACAGACCCTACTTGCTTCCCTTCCCTTTCCCGGGTGTCCCTGCCCTGAGCCGAGCCAGGTAGAAATTGTACCCTAATTTGAGCTTTAGAACACCCAACCGTGAGGCAACAGTTGCTACAGGTCACCCTCCACTGGCCGTGAGGGGAAGGAAACTGGACTGGAGGCCTTCTGGGGTCACTCCCAGCTCTGGGCCAGGTGACTTGCATGATGCTTCCTGGAACATGGTCTGGCACAGCGGCGGCTAACGGTCAGGGCATTGCTGGAGAGCG
>NW_012133926.1:54836-57490 GCF_000956105.1 Propithecus coquereli | reverse complement strand
CATTTTTATCATGTATTTTGATGCCCAAATCTTTCTCTCTTTGGCCAATGGGAGACGTTCAAGCTGGGTCCTGTGTCCTTTGACACATTTTCATTAACCTTTGGGCCCTTCCTTGCTTTCTGGCATATCCGGGTATTCCAGATTCATTTTGCATTTTCCCTGGACTGGCCTGAACTCAGCCAGTTTTCTCCATGGAGTCTTGCTCGATATTCTAAAGCCAAAATCAGGAAGGTGTTGCATGTTTTGGGGAGGTCATGGCTTCTAGACCCTCTCAGTAGAAAGAGCCAAGGGACATATGTATGTAAATATATTTAAATGTACACACACATCCACACGGTGTCTATTTCTAGATTTATCTCTCTATAAAAACCCTGAATTCACATTGATGTCTTCGATTCCAATCTAGCGCCTCGGAATTTGTTCCTGTCCTTCCGCTTTTCTTATTCTACCTCCGTTTGGCAGTGAGCAAGCTCCAGTCACCTGCAATGTGATTACTTATTCGCTCAGTCTCTCTTATGTACCCAATCTCCCCGTGCTGGCCCTGCCGCACGGCACCTGCCACCAGCCGAGTCCCACCGCCTCTCTCCCTTATGTGCATATTTTAAACTAATGCCAAAGGTCCAGACTTCGCACGCACGGGATCTGAGTCCTGAGACAGCAGGAATTCCGCTGGTTACTTTGCTGCCACACACCATGCACTGCCAACCTCTCAGTCGGAATGGAGGGATTCTCGTCTCTCTCCACTTCCCCCCGACTCAGCCAGTCCCGTCCTCCGGCTGTTTCGTTGGCAGCACCTCACTCTGGTCCCCGTTTCTGTGTTGGTGAGGATTATTTGGTTTGCAGGAAACTCAAATCAAATTACCGTAAACAACACCAATAATAAACAGAAGCCGAGTGGCTCACAGTTGGCAAGTCCAGGGGAGAATCCAGCCAGGCCCAGCTGAATCGTGGTTCCAGGCTGGCGTCTGCACTTTGTCTTCCATCTCGTACTCTGGCTCCCTCTGCGTGAGGCCTTTATCCTGCAGACAGGCTTCCTGTTCCCGTATCAACCCCAGAGAAGATGCTGGATTGGTCTTCCTTGGATTAAATGCCCATCTCTGGAGTAATTACTGACCGGGGTGCTGAGATTGGCCATGTCTGGCCTGGGGTTGTGGGCGGCTGACGGCCACTCCCCACCATCACCTGCGATACTTCCACGTGAGGTGAAGCCGTGCGTCCACTGTACCAGATGATCTCAACCCGGTTTACTGCTTCAGATGTTAGCAATTCAGAACATGCATGTCTTCTTTTATTTAAATTTTGAGCATCATAAACACACCGCGAGGTTGGGTTTCCAGCCTCACTTTAGAGATCAGGAGACCGAGACTCATTGTGAATGGTGTCAGCAGGACCACACATGCAGGTCGGCCCAGGATCACACCGCACTCTACATGCTACTCTGCGACTGCAGGTGACGTCAGCATGTGTGGCACTGAGCGGTCCTGACACTCAGAAAGCACATCACCGGGCCTGGGACCCTGCACAGGGCGCACTTTGCAGCTCTTCAGCCCATTCGCATGTTTGAGCATCTCCGGTCACATGTGGAATGAACTTTCTGGAGCCGTCCTCCCCCGTCTGCTGAGCACACACGTTTGTGGTTTGTGCAGAATGGCCACAGATAGCGAGTTCTCTTCTCACACTGAAATGCAGATTTTCCATCTGCGGTCAAGTCCTCTGTCTCTACGTGCTCAATAGGAAGGTGCTTGGGAAAGAATTCCAGATGGTTAAATTAGGAGGCTGAGAAGAAAAAGTAGACCAGCCCGAGATTACTCACAGAGCCTGAAGCCTTTTAATTTTGTTATGAATGAAATGCATTTTCATTTAAGCGTGCGCTTTTAATACTTTGTTCTGAAATCGTCGCCAAACCCTTAACTGTAAGCCCTTGGCATCCCTCGTGTCCTCGGCCACGCCCGACTTTCCTCACGAATCTGTTTCCTTTGCCAGTTCAAGATGGAGACGCTCTGCTTAGAATAACAAGGCATCCTAAGACGTTTTCCTCTGTGGTTTGTCTTTTTGAGCGAGGTGGGTCTGTGTGGGTCCGGGCCTTGGGCCTGTTAAGATGGAACTTTGGGGGCTTTCTGGAGAGAGATCCCCCGCAGAGGACCTTCCCCAGGCTTCCTCTCAGAGAGTGGGCAGAATCTTCTGGAATCAGGGGGATGGGAGTTCAACAGGCTGACAGTGGAAGTGACACCTGGGAATTTCTCTCAGGGAAGGGGAAACACTCCCAGCAGGTCGTCAGAAATCATCCTCTTACTGGAGACACTCGGAGCCCAGGTCTCTCTGAGCGTGTGGGGGGCCGTGAAGAGCAGCAGGACGGGGAGAGTAGGAAGGAGGCTCCCTGCTCCGTGGCTTGGGTTCAGGGGACTCCTTGCGGAAGTTCTCGGAGTGTCGAGGGGGGCTGCTTAGATACCCCAGGACTCTGCACTGGAGCTGGCCTCAGCGCCCTGAGGCCACTGCTTAAGCCAAGAGACTCAGGCTGTCTCTGGCGATCGGCCGTTGCGTCACAGATGGTGAACCCAGGGACCGCAAGGGATGACTGATCCACTGAGACCTCTACGGCTTCAGCAGCCAGACTTTCACCAGAATCCAACCCTGGTGCTTAGGAGAGTTGTGAC
>NW_012133926.1:44693-50919 GCF_000956105.1 Propithecus coquereli | reverse complement strand
AAAAATAAAACCACAGATCGATACCCCTGATGAACATAGATGTGAAAATCCTCAACAAAATACCAGCAAACCAAATTCAACAGCACATCAAAAAGACAGTACACCATGATCAAGTGGACTTCATCCCAGGGATGCAAGTACCGTTCAACACACGCGGATCAATCACTGGGATGCATCAGATAAGCAGAATGAAGGACAAAAGCTAGATGATCATCTCAACAGATGCAGAAAAAATGTATGATAAAATCCAACATTCCCTTGTGATAAAAACTCTCAACAAATTAGGCATATAAGGAGCATACCACAACATAGTAAAGGCCATGTATGACAAACGCACAGCGAACATTCTACTGAACGGGGAAAAGCTGAAGCCTTTCCTGTAAGAACTGGACAGGACAAGGATGCCCACTCTCACCATCTCATTTGGCACAGTGCTGGAAGTCCTGGTCGGATACTCTGTTGGTGGAAAGTAAGAACAGCATGTGTACAGGTCAAAAGAGTATCTGGGGGAATAAAACATGTTCAGCACACGTCACACCTGTGTGTACATGTGTGTGTATGTGTGTTTGAGGAGGTGGGGTGGGGACGGGAGACAATGCTGGAGAGAGACGCCAGGGTGAGATTATACGAGGTCATAAGCCATGGAAAAAACTCTGAAGTTTGTTATAAGAGTAACAAGGAACGACTGGTGGGTGTCCAGTAAAGACATAAGAAGATTAGACTTGAGATTTTAAAAGTTACCTTGACCGCACGTCAGGAGATGGACAGGAGGGAGGAAGGAGTGGTGGTGAGGAGCCCGGCTAGCAGGTAGCTGCAGAAATCCAGTTGTGATGTAACGGTCACCTAGCCAGGGAGAGAAGGGGACTGATTCAAGGGGTAGCACGGACGGCACTTGGCAAGAGGGAGAAGGTGGAGAGAGATGACAGGGCATCTGGTCATACAGCTGACGGAGGTGGGGTCGAGAGGATGATGAATCATATTGTACTTAAGGAGGTGGTCCAATGTAGCCATTAGGAAGGTGGGCAGCTGGGCCTGCTGGCCAAGGATGGACGTATTCTGGAAGCCAGCAGCGTGCGGATGTTAACTGGAGTGCGCAGGGAACGAGAGTAAAGAGAGAGGGAGGAGAACTAGACCCGAACTCTGCAGATACCAACAGGCAAGGTCTGGGCAGAAGACAAGAGGCTCAGGAAGAAGACTAGGAAGAAGAGGACAGAGTGGTGTCACGAAATCCATGGTAAGAGGGCACTTCGAGAAGGAGAACGCAGTTGGCAGTATCCCGGCTGCCAAGCGGTCAAGCCAGACAAGGACTGAGAACGTCCGCTGGCTTGAGTACGAGAGTACAAGGAGGTTCTTAGTGATCTTGTGAAGATGGGGGGGGGCGGCGGGCAGGAGCCAGATTCCAGTAGACTGAGATTTGGAGCGGGGAGAGGCAGTAGATATATCCAGAGCGGGAAGTTTGGGTGAAAGGGGAAGGAAAGAGGCCAATGGCTGGTCGGACACGTGGAGGGGAGGGAGGATTTTGTTGGACGGTGGTTGTTGGAGGAGGCAAGCTTTGGAACTGGCTCAGAGGAAGCCATACGGGGAGGGAGGGGCTGTAGGCAGGGAGAGGGCGGGGACCCCTGAAACAGGGCGGGCAGGTCAGAGTGCAGGCAGGGCCACCGCATGCAGGAGGGACTGGCGGGAAGGAGAAGGGACCCAGTGTAGGTGCAGCTGTCGGTGAGTTTGGTAGCAGGAATCGAGGAAGATGAGTTATTTCTGTGATGTTGGGGGTGAGGTGAGGTTGGCTGTCACAGGAGTAGAAGGAGTGAGAAAGAAGGAAATCACAGTTGTGGAGAAGGGAGACAGGACAAAAAGAGACGTAAGTTGCCTCTCAACAATTTCTCTATTTTTTTTCCTCGTGCTTTTGAGCCCATAAAAATAAATAAAAGAAATTGAATTATCTTAATTCTTCCAAGAAATCAAAAATTACCTTTACATCTACTTCTGAAAATCTGTCCCTCGCAGCCAAGGACCGCCTGAGAACGTTGTACAATGTCCCACGAAAGCAAATGTTATCGAACAGTAACAGTCAAAAAAGTCTTTTGGGAACAGTTTAGTTCTTTAGCAAAAAAAGGGAAATCCTACCTTTTATGTTGAATGCCGCGTCCACTGAGCACCGGGTGCTCTAGCCATCGCCCCACTTTTCTGAGGCCAGTGTCACCCCCACTTCATAGACGCAGAAGCAGAGACGGGGGAGTCAGAGAATTCAAGACCAGCAATTGCTAGGGGCAGAGCCAGGATCCGGACTAAGTCCAGAACATTTCTGTTATGAAATGTTCGTTCAGTGCATTTGACACGGGGAGAAAATCCTTGTTTTCCCTGCTGTAAACAGGATTTTTCCTGTGTGTTTAATGAGCCATTTTGCATTTATGTTTCTCAACAGTTGATCAAGCATGGGTAGAATTTAATGTGTCGATGGAAGCTGTTTTTAGGTCTTAAAAGATTTTCTTGGGAAATATTTCCTCAACCAAAAAAAAAAAAAAGACTATTCAAAAATGATAGTGGGACGATTGGCTACCCATATGGAAGACAATCAAGTTAGACGTCTAACGAATGCCATCCATCAAAATAAATTCCGGAGGGATTCAAGTGCTAAGTGAATAAAGCTGAATCATAAAAGTTATAGAGGAAAATGAAGAAGGGTTATTTATAACCTGGGGCCAGAGAGGCCTTCCCACACGAGAGACAAGTTGCAAATGAGAAGATGGATAGACTTGATTTCATGTGCGCGGATGCTAATTACAGCATTGTTTACACTGAAAAATTAGAAACAATCTCAGTTTCCTTAATAGGGAACTATTTAAACACATACTGAACACTGACATCACAAGGGAGTCGTGAAGCCTCGCAGGTAAAGCGAGCGCTCTGATGCCGGACTACCCGGGGTTGAATCTCGTTTCACTATTAGCCGCGTCTTTGAGAAAATTGCCAAACTTCCTCAATTTCCTCATCTATAAAATAGGCATAATAATTTTATTTATCTCACAGGGTTGTTGGGAGGATTAAGTGAATTAATAATGTGAAGCATTTTGAATAGATCCTTAACATAGTCATCTCCACGTAAGTATTAGCTATTGTTATAATGTAGCACTTAAAAAGAAGGAGGTAGGCTAATGTACAACAACTTAGTACAATTTCAGACTTATCATTAAGAAAACAGGTTTCAGGACAATGTCTAGAGTGTGATTCCATTCTAATAAGAATATGTTCACGCTTACGCATGCACATGTGAAAATGAACAGAGAAAGACTATGGAATAGGATAACCCACCACACCGCAAATAGCTGTTATCTCTGGAGGACAGTAGGAAGGTTTGGAAGGAAATATTCACATTTTATGCTAGATACGGTAATTTTATATTGCTTCAGTCTTTTATAAAGAGAATGAGGTTTTATCCTCTTTGTGTTGAGGAAAAAAGGAAGGAGAGAAGAAAGGAAAGGAGGGAAGGAGAAAGAGAGAGGGAAGGAAAATGTGTTTAACATCTTCTGTGGATATAGGACAAGATTAATAGCATAACAGCACAAACACCCACCCTGAGGGGGCTGACCCATCTCCTTCGATACACAATTCCGGTCTTAGGAACACGCCCTGTGGCACAGGATTCGGAGGGAAGAAGGAAAGAAGCAGAAGTGGGTAGTGCAAAGCTTATGATCCAAATAGCCTTTATGATGAATGGAAAATCAAATCTGGGTGGCCGACACACAACCCAGGCATTAACTTAAATGGAATATTGAGTTTCATTGTGAATCAAGAACCAAGTCCCCTTTCTCAGTCAGACCACTCATGCTCTTCCTAAATCTTCTTTCCAGATTTGTGCACATTTTAAATAAGAAGAGGAGCTTTCTCATAAATTTCCAGGATAGTTAAAGGACAGCTCAGTGTGCGTCTGCGTGTGTGTGTTTTTCTAGTCACCCCGATACACTGCCTTGCTGTGTCATTTCTCTTCCTGTCTCCGTGGAAGAGACACAAGGTATGGAGGAAAACCCACTAGACGGAAGGAACCCAGGACTGGGAGGTAGGAAACTTGGCTAGTCCTCGTTCCAATTGCAGTAGTTGTATGACCTTGAGAACATCTCTCAACTTTTTAGCTGTAAAGAGCAGAGATTCTACCTGATAACTTTTGGTCCCTTCCAGTTTCCAAAATTCCAAGATTTCTGCATAATTTTTAGTTTAAAAAATAGATCACCCTCCAGAAAACGACTGCAATGAGAAGACATCTGCTTTGTATTAGCTTGTGTATTAGGTTTGATTAATGGGAGTATCTTATCAGTGTAGGAGGTGGTTACTTTTTTTTTTTTTTCTCATTAGTTAACTTGCTTGGAACAGTCTGTTCTGTTCCAGGCACTATCTTTGAAAGGGACGTAGAAAAACCGAAATGTGTGCTCAGGGCTGGGAGCCGGGCGAGAGGGACCATTTGCCCACGAGGTGAAACCCAAGCCTATGCCACGTGTGCATGTTGAGTCTAAACACACATGACACACCGGTGCAGAAAGCAGGAGGAGAGAAACCAGCACAGAAACCGACGTGGAGATGTTGCAACTCCTGGGGCCCTGGCAGCAGCTGGATGGGAGAACTTTTCATGAAAATAGCCCTGCAGTAGTCGGGCTCACAGCGAGAACATCACGAGCTGCACGAGAAAGCTGATCCACAGAGCATGCCAGAGGCCACAGCTAACAGGAGAATCGGCACCCGTTACAGGGAGGCGTGACAAGCTGTGTGAGAGACTGTAGCATGATTAGGTCCAAAGTGCCTAAGAAACAAATGAAGAAATGTGAATTACTGAAAGAACAGGACACTCGAAAAGTAATTTTGTAAAACCATAATTTTTGCAGCGAACACTCAGCTAATAGATGAGACGGATCAGTCCGTCACAGCTGGCAAGAGCTGGCGAACTGGAGGTTGCGTGCGAGGGATCACCCCGAAGGCCGCACAGGAAGTGAAGAGGTAGAAAATACGAGAGAGAAGTTAAGGGAAATGAGAGACAGTGTGAGAAGTTTTCCCAGATTCATCTAGTGGAGATTCTAGAAGGAAAGACTAAGGCAAATGGGGAAGAGGTAAAATCAAAGAGATAGTGGCTAAAAAATTTCCGGAATTGAAGAAATCAGTCCTCAGATTTAAGAATTCTAACAGGACCCGAACAGAATGTATGTATACAGATCCACATTTAGACACATCATAGCAAACCTATAGGACCTCAAAAATGAAAAGCAGTTCTTAAAAATTATCTATGTACAGGTTTTTGTGGGAAGATACATTTTCATTTCTTTAGGGCAAATGCCCAGGGGTGGCATTGCTGGGACATGTAATAAGTGTATGCTTAATTTTACAAGCAAAAGCCAAGCCACCCTCCAGAGCGGCTGTGCCACTTTGCAAATTCACCAGCAGTGCCCGAGAGTCCCCGTTGCTCCGCGTCCTTACCGACACTTGGTGTTGTCGGCACTTTTTAGTTTAGCCATTCTAAGGGGTGGGCAGTAAAATCCCATCATGGTTTTAATTTTATTTCCCTAGTGCCTGTGTGCTCAACATCTTTTATTTAAATCGAGAAATATTTCATACAACATAAAACCCACTCTTTTGGAGTGTACAATTCAGCGGCTTTTTTGAGCATATTCGCAAAGTTTGCCGCCATCACCATCAATTCCAAAATACTTTCATAGCCCTAGGAAGAAACTCCACGCCCGCTTTTCCCTGCACTCGGCCATGACAACTGACCTACTTTCTGTCCCCACGTGGTGCCTGTTTGGGTACCTCATTAAAGGGGAATCGGACGGTATGTGGTGGCTCTGTCTGGCTCCCTTCACTCTGCGAATTTGCAGGGGTGTTCCTGTCGTGCGGTGAGTCAATACAGCGTCACCTTGCGTGTTGTCTGAAATAAAACGTTGTGTGGGTAAACCTCTTCCTGTTTATGTTTTAATTTGTTTGATGGACATTTGGACTGTTTCTACTTTTTGTCTATTATGAACAGCACTGCTAGAATGTTTGTGTAGTTGCTTTTTTAAAATTTTATTTTATTAAAGAGGGAAGGTCTCACTCTGTTGCCCAGGCTGGAGTGCGGTGCCGCAGTCATAGCTCACTGCAGCCTCAAACTCCTGGGCTCAAGCAATCCTCCTGCCTCAGCCTCCCAGCCTCCCGAGTAGCTGGGACTACAGGCGCATACTGCCACGCCTGGCTAATTTTTAATTTTTTT
>NW_012133926.1:40138-40470 GCF_000956105.1 Propithecus coquereli | reverse complement strand
ACATTCACTAAGTTTTTTTTTTGGTGACCATAAGTCCTTAAGTATTAAAAAATCTTCCATATTGAGTTATAATTATAATTATTAGTAGTACATAACTGATCAGAAATACAAATATATATCAAGTTGTTATTAATAACCACAGTCACACATTGCATAATGACATTTTGGTCGTCATGGGCCACGTCTGATGGTCCCATAGGACTGTGATGGGGCTGAAAAGTTCCCAGTGTGCAGCGACGTGGCCACAGGACGTGGCAGCACAGCATGCTACTCAGTGTTAGTGGTGACACCGGGGCAAACAGACCTGCTGCACTGCAGTCACGTAAAAATAC
>NW_012133926.1:34999-36304 GCF_000956105.1 Propithecus coquereli | reverse complement strand
AATATATTTTTACCGAAAGCTTAGAACTATAAATTTGGCTTATTAAATATATGCAAAATACCTTCCATGTAATCTAGTTGGCAAAGTCAGTCCTCACTGTAAAACCTGTCAAGCAAATCATTCTCACTTTTTGTTAAAATAAAAACCTGACTTTTTCCCAATCCAACCAAAGATGCTAATAAGCATTTCAAGGACTCGTAAATACTAGAAACAAATTGTGGAGCCGTCTTGTGAAGTGGATAATAAAATCAATCAAGTCGGGATTAACACGATGCAGCACTAATGTGATTTATCCATTTTACAATGTTATGAGAATGAGATCGTAAATCAATGCGCAGCTTCTCTGTACTGAACTTGTAACGGGGTGATGCTGTGTGTACGTAAAAGGACGTTTATAAAATAAATCTGGTAAATACGAATGTGTGCATGTATCAAACATTGGATGTTGTTTTTTTTTTTTTGCTTTGGAGAATAATTAAATAAGAGTCAGATAAGAAGATGAGAAATAACTTCATTAATTTCGTGAGACAGCGTGATCAGACTTTCCTCAGAAAGTGAAAGGGAAGGATATTCAACTGCTAAAAACTGGTTAGTCTGGAAGTTATGACATACATTTCTCTTGTGTTAATAGGAGGTGGGAAATGCTAAACATTTGAGTATCTGGGGTTCCCGCAGTTTTTAGCGGGATGCCCTCCCTGGGTCGGGGCGACGGAGCCTGGAGCGCAGCCCTGGTGCCCGTGGTCTGGCGGACGCAGGCAGGTAGGAGTCTCGGGGCCGGAGCGGCTGGTGCCGGGCGCTGTGGACACTAGCGTGAGCAGCTCCCAGCAGGGTGGGTGTGGAGATTGGACCCTGCCCCTAAGGGCCGGGGCCCTCCCCGCCAGGGGCTCCCCGCCCAGTTCCCCATGACCTTCTCTTGCTCCTGGATTATCTTCTCAATATTTTCCTTGCTCAACAATTGCTCCAATTTAAGCCTGTTCATTTCATTCTGGACTGTCTGAGTCCGGTTTTGGTTTCTCTACCTGCAGATTCAGTGGCCACCAATTTCCCATGAACCTGGCCCAGCCTGGAAGCCCTTCTCTCTCCCCTCCGCCCTCCAGTCCAGAGGGGCTCACCTCGCCCGCAGGCCGTCTCCAGAGAATCCGTGTCTCGGAAACCTCGCTGCTCCCCGGCACCCAACTCCAGAAGGTCTGAGTGTCCCCTTCCTCTCCTGGGGTCAGCCCAGCCACCTGCCCTGCAGCCTCCCGCTTGTCTGTGGGTTTACGGGGCTCTCCTGATGCAAACACACGCCTGCCTCCAGCAGTCCCT
>NW_012133926.1:16059-34949 GCF_000956105.1 Propithecus coquereli | reverse complement strand
GAAACCTCGCTGCTCCCCGGCACCCAACTCCAGAAGGTCTGAGTGTCCCCTTCCTCTCCTGGGGTCAGCCCAGCCACCTGCCCCGCAGCCTCCCGCCTGTCTGTGGGTTTACTGGGCTCTCCTGATGCAAACACACACCTGCCTCCAGCAGTCCCTCCTGCGGTGGCAGTGTGGGTGGCAGTGTGGCTGAGGAGGGGGGCACCCTCTTTCTTTTTTAGGTACTGTTGTGCCCCTATGTACACCAGACCTCCCTAAGTCCCCGGTGGTCCTAAGGTGTTAGGCTACTCCAACCCGCTGTTGACCTCAGAGGGGGTTCCCGGCGATCGATGACCCTCAGTGGGGTGGGGGCTCGTGAGCACTTTCAGACAGACCGCATAGTCCCCGGTGGGGGGAAGGACCTGCCCTCAGGGCCATGTTAACTTTTAGACGTTAAAGCCACCTGGTCACTGACTGTCCCAGTGACCTGCCCCACCCAGTGTGGCCCCCCAAGCTTGATTACTGGCCCCCCTGGAAACTGTCTTTGCTCCCATGGGGCATGTGTCCCACCCCGGGGACAGTCCACTGCACCTCTCCTGCTGTTTCCAAAAGGCCGCAGCCTCAGCACGCAGAATTTCTCTGTGCGGAGTTCACCTGCGAGGACTGTTGGGTCCCTGAGAAGTCCACACCTCTTGTGCTCAGGGCTCAGAACAAATCCCGCACGTCCCATGGTGTGGGTTTAGGAACTTCGTTGGGAAGGGGAAATCTGGCAAAACCTGGGTGAGCAAGCAAAGAGACCGGGCGTCCCCTGACCCCTATGGGGAGGTATGGACACTGGTGGCTTCTTTCCCCGACAAGAGGGGCTGGACCTGCCCAAGGCCCCAGTTGCTGTCCAGCTTGCGGGTCCAGACAGCCCCTGTAAACAGCTGGCACACCAAGTCCAACTGCCAGGCCCCAAACAGCCTGTTCACTCCCCACGGGCAAGGCTGCTCTCCCGTGACCCACTGGCGGGGACAAATCCTCCCCTGGGGGTAGACCTGTGCGGCATGACCAACGATCGCCCAGGCCTCGGCCCACAGCCCACAGCGGGGTGGGGACCCGGACCCCTCTGCCCTTGCTGGCCCCGGCCTTGTGAATTTCCTCTTCTCCACAAAAGCCTGTTCCTTAATCTGTACCTTGTAACGCTAGGAGTTCGTGCAAAACGCGGTGCCTGGCAGGTGGAGTCGCAGCCGCAAACCACCCACCTTGCGAGGGGACAGCCTCATTCGTCTGGGAAAACCAGTGCACCTTCAAAGCTCGGGCTGACCCACGTGACCTGTCTCTTAAAAATACAAAGAGCGTCACAGCGTCAGACTTCACCTGTGCTCTGGGAAGTGGCTGGTTTCCTTTCTTCTTTTCTCCTCCTCCTCCTTCTTCCTTCTCTTCCTCTACTTTTTTACTTGTTTTTCAGCGAGTATGACCCCAAATGACCTCTTTAGTCTCATCTCTGGCCCTCTGTCATGCAGCCCAGAGCTTGCAAAGCAGAGGCCAGGGCACCGAAGTCGGCTGCGGACGTGTTGTACGAGGCCCACCGAGGATTTACCCAACAGTGCCTAAAATGATTAAGAAGGTTTTACAAATCTCTGAAGATATGGAATATTTCAAATATATTAAGACTTCAAATCTATCAAAGATAGGAAAACAACTTCTGTCTTTTGAAAAATCGGATTCGCCAACATTGGGCCACATCCCCAGTGAGCCAGAGCCCCGCCAGCTGTCCCTCTAGGCAGGGACCATCCCTGCCCCTCCCCACTGTGCCCGACGCTGGCACCGGGACCAGCAGTGCCCCTGCGGAGCTGCGGCCCCTCTGCCACCCGCCCATTTACTCCGTGATCCCACCCGCTGGCCTCCACAGACGCTTGTGCTCACAGCCCTTGATTCCAGAAATAATGAAGAGATTTGCAGTTTCCAGAATTAGTCCTGTGGCCTTTCTGTTTCCAGGCCTTTGCCAATGCCGTCTTCCGACCTGGGGGATTCACCTTCTTCCTGGCCAACCTCTACTCCTCCGCGCAGAGGCCCCTCCCGCCGGAGCAGCTTGGGTCCTCTGATGCTGGGAGGGCCTCCCTCAGCCCTCCTGCTGCTGAGGGCGCTGCTCTCACGCGGTGTGATAATTTCCCGTCGTCTTCCCCGCTGGAGTCAGGGCATTTTCAAGGTCGGGACATGCCTTGTTCACCCCGAGTCCAGGGGTCGGCAAACGATAGCCCACAGGTGAAATTTCACCTGCAGCCTGTTTGTGTACAACTCTCACTCTAAGAGTGGTCTTGACATTTCTAAAGAAAGGTGGACAGCAGAACGAAGCAGTCTGTGAGAGACGCTACATGGCCTCAAAACCTAAAATCGTCACTATCTAGACTTTCACAGACAAGTTTATTGATCCCCGCTCTCGCCTGCACCTAGCACAAGGTGAGCATTGATGAATGTTAGATGCATAAGCATCTGTTGTCCCATACGTGGCATTCTAAGTAACACACGGACCGGAGAGTTTAAATGGTGTGGAGAGGCAAGGTCTTTGCGTAGCTCTTCAGCATGTGATTGCTTAGAAAGGGGCCCACACAATGGAGCAAATATTTGCAAACTGACCGTCTGAGAAGGGGCTAATAACCAAAGAGCTCCAACAACTCAATAGGAGAAAATCCAATAATAAGATTAAAAAATGGGCCAAGGATCCGAATAGACGTTTCTCAAAGGAAGACGTACAAATGGCCGACAGGTGAATGAAAAATGCTCATCATCCTCAGCCATCAGAGAAATGCGGATCAAAGCTGCAATGAGATTTCTTCTCACCCCAGTTAAAGTGACCTTTATCCAAAACACAGGCAATGGCTAATGCTGGCGAGGATGTGGAGAAAGGGGACCCCTAGAACACTGTTGTTGGGAATGCAAGTTAGTGCAGCCACCGTGGAGAACAGTGTGGAGGTTCCTCAAAAACTGAAAACACCATCACCTCATTCTCCTTTTAGCTCGTTTTTACCAGTAAAGTTTCTGTCTGTCTCCTTCCATCCTTAACAGATCAGGAGCTGTTCTCTTGGACACGTAGCTAACGGTTGCCTACTCAGCGTGGAACCCACAGCAGAAACAAACATTCACCTTCTGGATGTAGTCACGGATTCGATATCACGACACATCACTCTCAGACACAGAGGCGTCGAGCAGCATTTTGTGAGTGGAAACCGAGCAAGAATTCAGGTAGCTGCGGGCAGATCTTCCACGCGGGGCGGACAGCTCACTGACGCCCTGCGCTCGGAACCGACTGGGGTGTCGGGGCGCCCTGTGCCAGCCGGAGTCAGTGCGACCCAGACCAGGCCCGAGAACCGGGCCCTGAAGCCAGGCACCCGGGAGGCCTCAGTCGCAGCGGCTCTGCTTCCTCTCCGTGAGTAGGAGTCGTCCGTTCATCACACTGATTTTTACGTGTGCTCGTTAGAGACGAATCAGACAGGCTCTGTCCTCCAGGAGCTACTGGAAGCCACGTCCGGAAGGAGCGAGGAGTGCGGTGCTGAGACCACGCACACAAGGGCTGAGGTCTGTGCCCTGGCTCTTTGGCTTCCTCGTCCTCCCAGGTGGACACTGATCTGGTTTTCAGACTCTGCGTCGTCCGCGTCCGGGAAGCCACTCTCCGTTCCTGCGCTCGGTACGGGAGGAGGCCGGACGCAGGGCACAGCGAGGCCTCAGCGGTCCTCGTCCTCTGGGAACTGCAGCCTAGGGGCAAAGGCAGGCCGCTCGGCAGGTATTTAATTGCAGTACGAGGTCAGTCCCAAACACAGTCCCTCCTGGGCTGTGCGGTAGCTCCTGGGTGCTTCCAAACCCCAATCTGTGGGCCTCGCCTCCGGGCCCTGAGCCCGTAGGTTGGGAGGAAGTCGAGGGATGGCCCTGGGAAGGGGGTGTGTACTTTTAGGTATCACTTGAGTGCTTGTAATTGTACTTATCATTCACATAAAATATACCATCGTTATTCTTTTAAAAAGCCTCTCAAATACGGTTTTAATGATAGAATATTATGAAATCAAAATATAAAAAAGCAAGGGCTATGCTTGATAACAGCTGACATAAGTACCTACAGTTTGGAGGAGAAAACTTAAGTGATGGTTTAATTTCACAGGATGTGAGAGAATCAGAAATTACTTTTTTTACTCTAACCAATATCCCACAGCAATGCAAACTGGGGACAGTCTTTGGCTATTCGGTGCCTATAACTATAGCATTAAGAAGTGGGAAAAAGTTTCCCAGGACTTTGTGAATTTAAATCTCACGTATTTCCAAAGATCCTTTAAATTGCTTTTTGGAACTTTGCTCCCATAATGATGAGGCAGATTTGGAGAGAGACCGCTTGGGACACGTGCGCCCTTGTAGAGGAAGGGTGGGTGTTTGGGAAGCTTCAGTAGGACCTGGGTTTTGAAGGATGGGGAGCGCAGAGGTCACTGTGAGGGTGAAGAAAGGAAGTTACACAGGCTCACGTCTCTCCTGGGAATGCCAGATGCTCTGGGTGTGGAGAGGCAGCGCGGGGAGGGGAGAGCAAGGGCGCGGAAGCTGGGCGAATGGAGCGGACAGGCTGGGAGGGGTCCTGACGGCCGAACTAGAGTCTGGACTTGATTCCGAGGCCACGAGCACAACCCGGAGGGAGAGATGTAAGATCCGTGTTCCCGGAGACGACTGTGGCGACTGCGTGGAGAGGGATGAGGCCAGACACAAGGTGACCTCATATGGAGGCTGCCGCGATGATGCAGGGAGGCAGAACGAGGACCAGAGTGGGGGGCCGTGGCCAGTGGGAAGTGGGGAGGGCCGCAGACGCGAGATTGCAAGAGTGGACACGACCGGGCTCCGTGACTGCGTCGTTACGGCGGGAACTGGGAGAAAATAGGGAGGGAGGAATGAAAAGATGGCCCTGAGATTTGCGTCTTGAACCACTGCCCATCAGGGCCGACCTAAGAATTTTACAAAATGAACCAAGTTACTATATTTAGGATGAATTCCTGGTTCATAAAATCTGTAAATGTTCTTTTTCTGCATGAGAAGTTTCACCTTTTGGCGACTGTCGTTCCTAACATGCGGATGGGAAGCCGGGCTGGGAGCGTGGGCAATGTGGGCCTCGCGCCGGATGCCGCGTCTCAGCCCAGACCAGGAGAGACGCTTCAGGAAATATCCACAGAACATCCGGGCGGGGACCCCGATCCTCTCAGACAGAGAAACTAGCAAGTTGCAGGTTTCCTTGGCAAACTTTTCGAGTGACACCACTGAGATTCAGCTACGCCACTAAGTGCCCGGAAGTTTTTTAAGCCTCATTGTGAAACGTGAACTGTCAGTCTCTATTCCCAGGAAAAAACAGTTACCAGTGAAAACAGATGTGGCGGTTGCGGCATTGAGATGAAGTACTGATGGCTTCCGAAAGGCCAGCTGGCAATCACTGTTCCTTTGATCCTGGAACCAATGATTGCGGTGATTCAGCGCCGCTGTGATTTCTCCGGGAACGTGGCAGGGAGTGCGTGTTCCGTGTTGAAGCTTTGAGAAGAACTGCTCACTCCTGGAGGCCCAAGTCTTCGGAGTATCCTTCTCGGATAAGAAATCAGCAAGGCCCTGTGCCAGAATGTACCGTGCTTGCGACGTGTCTGGCCAGCCCTTACCTGTCTTTGGAAAGTGCCGAAAAGCTCATGGATGAAGCCCATGCGTGACGTTTGCCCAGACGGACGGTGGATTTCTTGACCAGCTTGACCTGGAAGGACCCCGCCGTGCTTTGGGGGGTCAGTTCTGGCTGTCCGATCCTTACTTCTGTGATCCCTCTGTTTGACGCGGTGCCTCTGCCCCCTCGCTGCCTAGTCAGATCCTTCCCGTGCACAAAACGCAGCTCAAAAGCTCCATTTTTTTTCCTGAAAACTTTTCCACTTGGAATTTATGAATTTCTTCTCTGTGTCTATTAGAATTTTGTGTATATGCCCAGGACAGCCATTTGCCAATTTTCCCTGCCTTCAGCTGGAATGCATTCTACTAAGCGAGGTATCCCAAGAATGGAAAAACAAGCACCACATGTACTCACCATCAACTGGTATTAGCTGATCAACATCTAAGTGCACATATAAGAATAACATGTATTGGATGTTGGGCAGGGGGAGAGAGGAGGGGGGAGGAGGGGACGAGCATATGCACAAACAATGAGTGAGATGCTCACCTCCGGAGGAATGGACACACTTGAAGCTCGGACTTGGGGGGGGAGGGAGGGTAAGGGCATCATACGTAACCTAATCATCTGTACCCTCATAACATGCTGAAATAAAAAAAAAAATTACCCTTATGGGCTTTAAGCACTTGGGGGAGGGACTGGGGATCAACCTCTATTGATACATCCCTGCCCACCCCCAGCCCCCGGCCCTGCAGCGCCCAGCGCAGAGCTTCCAAAATCAACCTGCAAAAGCTCATGTCATCCTCAAAACAACTCAAGGAAATGAAGGCTATCTTTATCTCCATCGTACATTCTTTTTGACCCGCAATTCCGTTTATAAGAATTTATCCTGTAAATATCCTTGCACCTGAACACTGGCCCTGTACAAGGTTGTTTGTTTCGGCACTGACGGCAACAGAGAGGGAACTTCACTAGGGGACAGGCCAACAAACCACGGCAAATCGGTATGATGAAATGCTCCTGCGGCAACTGAAAGGCATTCAGTGGCTCCGTGTGATCTGTATAGAAGGGTCCCTAGCACATATTTTTAAGTGAAAGGAAAAAAAGCAACCAAGTTACACAGACGGTGTGTATCTAAATATGTTACTTTTGTGTAAAGGTAGTGCATTTGTGCATTTATTTGCTCAACTGTGCACAGGTTATCTCTGGAACGATACGTAAGACGCTGGCAGCACTGTTAGCTCCGTGGGGAGGAACCCGGAGGCAGGCTGCGGGATTGACACCTCTGCTCTGCGCGGCCCCCACACCTCTGTCCTGGGGCCCATCCGCCCCCACGTAGCTCAGCCCCTCAAAGTGGAGCCGCCACTCACGGGGCTTCAAGTGCTTTATCTTTAAATTTGTGCAGGTTCGGCTGGAGAAAGAAGTGTGAAGGAATCATCGAGCAATTTAGCAAGATGCCAGAGATCTTTCTTTTTAATTAAAAACCACAACACCGAGACCAGGCGGCAGCACGTTAAACCACAGAGCAGTGGCATGTTCTGTTCACGGGAATTTCTGAAGGTAATCACATTAACATGTTTAATTATGATCTACAAAGGCCACGGACCTCTGGGGTGTCTGTGGAGAGTGAGAGGAGACCTTTGTGCCCCACAGGGACTCTTCCTTGTCCCCCCCATTTCCGTCCAGGGTGGGTGTCCTGCAGCTGTCCTCTAGCGTCCCTCCCGCCGAGCGGTGGCCTCCCGGGCGCACTGCACAGTGAGTGCCGCTATTTCTGTCACTTGCCATCTCTTTGATGCCGTCCCATCGTCCCTCCTGCGGTTGCCCTTTTCTGTTCTTCAGTATTTTAATTAATGTTGTTAATTATATTCGGCCTCCTCAGGCTTCCTGAGGGGTGAATTCAATGGAAGGGACTCGATGAATTAATTCTCCAGTCTCTGCACACTCGTCACCAAGAGCTTCCCATCCGGGGCTCACCCAGTCATTTCCCAGACATCGGACTGCCAAGGAAGGGACTGAGGGGCCTTTAGGAGGAAAAGGGCCCGGCAAGACTGGGGTGTATTCCTCAATTTGTATTCCTCAGCTCCGTCCCGCAGGACGAGGTCACTGGGTGGTTAGCATTCCGGGGGAGCAGCGTTTCAGGTCTGCCCTCTCGTGATTTTCCAGCTGGGCCTGAGAATTAAATTGACATACGGCAGATCAGCAGGAGGAGAACGTGCGGATGTATTTAATACGCGTTTTCCACGGCGCAGGAGCCTTCGTGAGGAGTGGAACAGCGCGTGCCGAGTTGCAGAGTCGCGCGTTGTGAGGGCGAGACCGGCCGAGGGGCTGGGCTCGGCGGTGAGCTGGGTGGGGCAGTGATCGGGAAGGAGGGTTAGTCTAACAAGGTTTGCTCAGATCTCCCTGGGCCTCCACTCCCCATGCTTGACGGCCACTTTCCTCCTGGCGTGGAGAAGGCATCACCTCCTGCCTTGAAGAAGGAAGGTCAGAGTGTTGTTTCTGCACCTGCTGTTTTTTAAGTGCCTTTAGCTCAAAATAGTCAACATGCTGGCGTGGCATATTTTGGGGTGGTGCGTTCCGAACCCCGTCAGTGTTAAACTTCGTTGAGTACCATTTCATGAATGGTGTGCGTGGAACGTGGTTAACAAAACGCAGCCGGAGGATGACGCCTTCCAGGGAGGGTCGCGCTCAGTTGTGTCAGTCGGTGGCCTGTGTCTCACCTTTGTCCCTTTGAAGGAGACATGCGACACGGGGTGTCACCAGCTCTGCCCTTCGGTGTGCCTTTGGCTCTCCCCTCATGGGGAGGAGGGTGTTCTTCCAGCACCTGTGGTTCAGCCCTGCCCCGGAACCTGCTCCTGTCCCGGCGTCTCAGGTTTGCGTTTGATCTCAGAGCCCCTGACGGCACCGTGGGGTCTCTGGGTTCCTTCCCTGTCCTCAGCCTGATCAGCTTCTCCCCTGCCCTGAGACTACCTCCTACTTGCCATTGCTTCCTTTAGACGATGCCCACACTCGCCCTTCCTTGTCCCTCCACAGCTACCCTCCGCCCAGGCCCGGGGGTCTGCTGCCGGGCTGATACAGACAGTGGTTGCCTTATCAAGCCCCTCCCTTTAAATAGCCCCCACCCCATACACTGTACTATTTCCGGTACCAGGAAGGCTACCATGGAAACCTTTGATTCCGTGGAAACAGATGGAGATACTCAAATGAGAGCAGGCAGAGGAGGCGCCACCGTCACCTGCAGGCAGCAGAGCCTCCAGGGCAGGCGGCGGAGTCGGAGCCTTGCAGGGGACAAAGGGGAGGCTGCGGGTGTGTCCTGCTGCCAGGCTGCTGGAATGGGGGCGCCACAGGCAGGCCGACCACAAGTGGGGCGTCCTGTGCCGATGGGTTGGGGGAGCACATTTGGCCGCCTCTGATTGGTCCTAAGTTGGACATAGGGGCAAAAATTAGAGAAGACGGGTATTGACCGGTTCTGATCATTGTGGGCTGGTTGTCGCAGAGGTTGTGGTCTGGCTCCCTGGGCTGGCAGCCGCGGGTGGCGGGCAGAGTTCTGGTTCGGTGTTCGGTCAGGCCGTTGTCTGTCTGTGCGTTCAGTCTCTCAGTTCTAGAAGGCGTGTTCCCCACTCCCCATACTTTAACTCATCTGAAATCAGATTGTCTTCTACAATGTGTCATCATTCAGTTGACAGTTTTTTTTTTCTTTGTATTTCATAAAATAATGGTGTATTTGAAACTTAATGGCATCTTAGATTCGATTAAATACAAGATTGTGGGGGAAAATATCATAGACCCCCCCTGAAGATTTCATACTGCAGTGAAGGAGGGAAGACATCCGGAAAAGAGTGCTATTTCAATGTGCATTTTGGGTGACCGTACCTGGTTCGTTACCGAAGCATTCACCAGACCCCAGACAGTTCTCTGGGGTTGCGCAGGCAGGCGGGAACTTGGATCTGAGCCGCGGGGACGCGGAACTGCAGCAGCACCGGCAGAGATGACGTACGCGGTGCCTGCGCGGGCCAGACGTTGTTCTAGATGTAACATGTGAATTGTCTTTGCTGTAACAAGAAGGGTTTAGAAGTCCAGAGGAAGTGTGGGAAGAAGGTAGAATTCTCTCGGGGGCAAAACCCAGAAAACCGGTTGGCGTTCCTTTGGGCATTAAGGTTTTTTCTTTTTTTCTTTCCGGGGGTTCCGGGGGGGGGTTTTCCGGGTTGTTGCGGGGGTTCGTTGTTTTTTTGGGCTTTTACTTTTTTTTTTTCTTGTTGCTTGGTTGTTTTGTTTTTTTTGGCCGGTTGGTTTTTCTTTTCTTGGTTCCGGGTTGGTTCTTGCGGCCCCCGGTGCTTGGTTTTTTTGGGGGCGGGAGGCCCCCGGGGGCCGTTGCCGGCGCACCTGCCCACTTAGCCAGGAAAACCAAAGCTTCCCCACGTGCGTCCAGCAGTCTCCCCGGGGAGACATGGTAACTCCAACCTTTACGGATGCCGGAAGTCACGTGCTGGGCAAAGTGGGATAGGAGTGAAGTGGTTGAACCAAGTCACCCCTCGCAGGGCTGGGACGTTGCCGCTGCAAACAACGTCGGGATTCTGGGTCTGAGAGCGGAAACGGGCGAAATAGCTGAGGCTCCTGAGAGCGATTTCTGCTGTAGGTGGAGCGGGGACCCTGCACGGGGAGGAGCACAGGTGTCTGCAGGGAGCACAGGCGGCCACTTTAACTGGAGGGACAGCGGGATGGGCGGCGGCACCAGTGGGAAGCAGATGTGGAACAGGGGTCTATGCCTGGGCTGTGAGGCTCCAGAACTTGAAATTTGAACTCAGCTCGGCAGATGTTGGGGCCCCCCAGCACTGATGACTGGGGGTCGGGGAAGGGCACATTTCCTGGCTGGGAGAGACCGGGGGTCTGTCTAATGGCGAAGGGGAGATTCGGTCTTAGCCCTGTGTTGGCCCCAAGTCAGTGGGGAGGGCAGCTCTCCTGGGTTTCAGTCCGGTGCTTTCCCTGCACGTTCCTGCTGCCCCGATTCCACAGCGGAACAGGGCATGTGGCTGTCTCCAGGTCAGCGTATCCAACACGTATTGAATGTGCATTGTAGGTCGGGTACCTTGACGGGGCTGGAAGGGAAGAAGTGAAAGGGTTAATGCAGAAGTCAGAAATGAATATACTTCCAGGGCTAGCCAGGAAAATAATGAGTGATGTGGACAGGGCATGAGACCACAAACTTCAGCTGACACGTAGCCTCAGCCTCGCAGAGACTGCAGGGAGCGGTGGGGACTGTGGCAAACTGGGAAGGTACAGTAGCCACCGAGATGCAAGTGACGGGGAACGTGTAAAAAGTGAGGCTTAGAGTGGGAGCTTTTTATCTCTTTCAAAAGAAATCAGGAGGCCAGATTATGTAAAGTTTCTAGATTTTAAAATGTCAGCAATGGATTTTAGAATAAAATACCAGGTGAGCAGGAAAAAAAAAGTAGATCTTTGGGTCAGATGCAGCCAGTTTGTGACTCTGGTGTAAAGGAGCAAGTAAGTCGGGAGTCTGGCTCTCCGCGGGCTTGCAGCCTGGCCACCGTCCCCAGGAAAAGTCCCCGACCCTGCCTGGGTTAGGTGTCTCCTCTGGGCTCCTGAAGCTTGTCTGCCCACCTTGACCACAGTCCACTGCAATGCCTGTTCTATGGCCGTCGCTGAGCGTGCTCCGTGCTTGGTCCCGCTCATCGGGGCAGGGGGAGCTGGCCAAGGGCCTGTGCGGTTTCCCACAGCAGCCCGGAGGGTGCGCGGGCTCCTGCCTCCCATGCACGGCAGCGAGAGGAGAGTCAGGTTGGGCACCGAGGGCTTTCCTCACCCCACACCCCTAGCTTAGGGCTTAAAACCTCTGGCTGAATGTTCCATGGAGAGTATTATTTGGGATGCAGCCACTTTTTGTCCACCCACAGACTCTCACACCCAAGACCCCGCAGCCCCCCGGCCTCCATGTCAGCCCAGGGCGTGCTCCCCCAGACTGCGGCTCTGTCTCCTGAGCTGATGGCTCCTCCATACTCTCTGCACACGCCCTTGAAGCTGGACCTGCAGGTTTCTCTCCCACAGACGGTGATAAACGGACACCCGTTCTTTCTGGATCTGCCATTGACCAGCGAGGAATCTCTCTCTGCCAAAGGGAGACTTGCTTGTAACAGGTTAGTGATTGTAAATGGTTCTTCTCTGGCCCTTGAGTGGAGTCGCTGGCCCATATTACGTGAAAGAAGAAGCCTATCCCGTATGGTCTGTGTCCCGTGGGAAGGGGAAGGCATCCCCGCAAGCGGGGAGGATGCATGTGCAGGGCATGGCCGGGCACGGAAGAGTTTATTGCAACAGGACGTGCCAGCCCGGAACGGGCCTCAGCCTGACCTTGACACGGGGGCGGGGGGACTGGCGTCAGCACCCAGGTAAGGGTCACACAGGGATGGCAGGGGAGGCATGTACGGGGATGAAGGCAGGGACCTGGCTTCCATGTGGCGCACCAGATGGACGTGTGCACCGAGGAGCCAGGCAGAAGCTTGGCCGCCTGAACAGGGCCCCCACGGCGGATCCAGAGCCGGCAGGACCAGGGACTCAGTCATTGGTGGGGGCACCGACGGCTGCTTTACTCTTCCCGGAGCAGGCAGGATCCTGCGTCTGGGCTGTGGCTGAGCCCGCAGGCCTCCTGCTGGTGTGAATGGGGATGGCCTGGGGCCAACTGGTCCAGGAGTTTGTTTCCAGCCCGACTTTGCTCATGAAATTCTGTTACCCAGTTGATGACCAGATCTGCACTTTGGAAACCCCGTCCTATTTCTGTTCTAGGAAACGCGAGAGTGTTTGTGGCGGGTGGTGCCCTTTGATTCACGAGGAGGGTGGAGGGGAGTCTGTCCTCCTCCTCCCTTTCGTCCAAACACCCAGGACTCTTTGACCAAACCCCCTTTTAGTGATGTCCTTTCCTGGGGCTTTCTTCCCATACCGTGGCTCTTCCCGTAACCTCTTTACTTCCTGTTCTTTCAGCAGTCTCCCTTCCTCGGTGCTGGTCCACTTGTGAGCTGGCTCGTGTGACCAGAAGGGCAGCGTGGTGCAGGTTCACCACACTGTAGTCTGGGGGCCAAACCCGGCCCTCTACCTGTTTCTGCAAATAAAGTGTGATTGGAACACAGCCCTGCCCATGTATTTACATACTGTCTATGACTGCTTTTGCCCTCAGTGGCAGAGTTGAGTAGCTCCAGCAAAGACCTGTGACCATCAAAGCCTAAAGTATTTACTCTACGACCTTTCACAAAGGTTGCTGACCCAGGTAGCAGAGCAATGTGGGGTTGGAGCCAACACATCTGGTTTCAAACCCCGGCTCTGCGCTTTCTAGCTGGGGTGTGGAGGGAGCCGCTCTGGACTTCAGTGTCCTCCTCTGTGGAGCAGGGATGATGCCCCCTCTGCACGTGACTGGTGCAGGTCTCGGTGGACAGGAAACGTGAGAGCCCTTCGCACACTGCAGACGGCTGCGTGGGCGTCAGCGGTTGCCATTTCTTCCTTTCCCCTGAGCCTTTTGGATTGCTCCAGTTCCTTAATTTGATTCTCCTTGGTTATTCCTGTGACTGAGACTAGAGCTATTAAAACCTGCAATTTGCGGGCAGCGCTGATGCTAATTTTCTAGTCAGCCTACCCTTCTGGAAGCTGTCAAATGGCAAGGCTATTTTTAAATGAGCATGGGTTGTGTAAAAGAATTGGTTCATGAATGAAGCCTACAATCATATATTTTACTCCAAGAGTTTAAAAAATTCCAGTGTATATATTCTCCGTTCAGTGAAGAAATTGTACCTGACTGGTAACTATATTTAGATTCTCCTGCCACCTTCTTGGGTCAAACGTTCCGTTTGGTTATAGTGGCGACTTTGTGCATGCATTTGGGAAGGGAGGCTGTGAGGGCTCACAGGGGCTGAGCTGGGCTGTTACTCAGACACGGAGCACGCGTGCGTCACACGTGCTGCTCCGTAGCTGAGCTGTGAGCGTAAGGAACAGGGACTCCGACAGGGCGGTGGGCACTGGGCAGCCTCCACGCTTCCCCCTGTGAATGGAACAAATAATCCAGATCACGGGATACAAAAAATGTCATGTATGTAAGCTCAATTTAGGACACGGCTCTGCCCCACAGGACTGAGTCATTTATAGAGGCAGCAGGAATTGCTGGAGGTGCAAACTGGTGGCCCTTAGGGCCAAATAAAGCCCGCGGACGTGCTTTCTTGGCTTCCTCCATAGTGTGTATATTTTTATACATTGTCTGGGTGTCTTTAGGCGAGGATGCTTGCTCCAGCTCCGCTTCTGTCCTCACAACTCTGGCGTGTATTGTGGTAGCTGCTTGGCCCCCTAAACACTGAGATCCGCAGCACCGCACCAGGCAGCGGCGGGCTGTGCTGTCAGGCAGGACACAACATCACGGCCCCTTCAGGGAGCTGCTGCAGGCTCAGGGCAGAAAACCCAGCCCTTTCTTTTCCTTGCTTTACGGGGAAGAGTTTGTTACAGCCGGATAAGGAGTCAGGGCTCTAAATAAACGGAAGGGGGCCCAGGCAGGACTGCAGCACCTGCAGGGGACCCCGGGTGTGCCCAGGAGTCGAGGGCAGCTAGGCCGCGGGAGGGAGCGTCAGGGTACGAGGGCCGCGTCGGTGCCTCCTGCTGGGCCACACCTGGCCACAGGCACGCTGGGCAGTGGCCGGGGGCAGGGCCCTGCTTCCCAGTCCCTCCTGCTGCCCTCTGCTAGGCCTGGCCTGCGCTGGGTGGGACCCCAGCTGGGAGGCCTGGAGGTTTGCAGCTGTTGGGGACGGAGGGTTGCGCTGCGCTGTGGATCCGTTTCTCCTCTCTTGTTCTTCATCTTCTTGGCCTTGCCCTCACTCAGCAAGGAGCTGGATTGAGCGTGTGCGTGAGGGGAGACCGGGCACGGAGGGTGGCAACAGGCTCGATTCCCACAGACCTGCCGGACTCTGGCCTGAGAACCCTCTGCACCACGAGAGATGGGGACATCCCCGTTCGTTCCCGATTTCGCTGTGGAGGTGACGGAGCAGGAGTCCACCGCCCTTCCCTGTGTTCTGGACCCCTCTGGCAGGCAGGGAAGCTTATAGACCCCTTTTTGAATTGGGATTTTAAATGCATAAAGTAAAATATACAGGATTATGTATTCTGTTCAAGAAAACCAAGTACCGAAATAATCATTGAGATATTATTACTTCAATAAATAACAAGATACAGTGGAAGGTCCAATAAATACCACAATGTCAAGGCAATGAGAGGTGGAAACAATTCTGAAAACCTTGCAACGACTGTAGTGTGGTATGAAAATATCTGAGACTTCCATCGGTGAGAAAGCGCTAGGTGATTCTACTGCTACTGCTGTGGCTTATTCATAGTTGAAGGAAAAGCCAAATTTCTATTGGAGGTTCGTGACAATAGAGATGTAATTTTTTCAGCTGTCTAGTACGTGGATTAATAAGTGTGACTACGAATCTTCGCTGGTGATTTCCCGCTAAGTCGGATGCCTGTTTGCGGCTGCAGCATGTGCGTTGTGTTCAGTAAACGGCCCTCAATTGTTATTTTATTGACTGTTTTTCAGATGGGTATTGAGTTTTCTTTTCACTGTCTGTGGGGATAACGTGATTTTTCTTATTAGCCCTATTAACATGGTGAATTACGTTACTGGTTTCTCTAATATTGGACCCTCCCTGCGTATTGGGAGCTCCGTCCTCCCCGACCCTCTTCCCTGGAAACATCTGAACTTCTTTCCTTCTCACTCCAAGCAGTTCGATTCCGATCCGCTTGTGTCCATTCCCAGCAGCTGCTCCTCCGCGTGGGGCTCTGTCCTGTCCCTGAGACGCTGCCCCCCCCCCCAGACCTGCCTCGCCGTCATCGGGCGACTCGCCCACGTGTCACTCACGGAACTTGGCAAGTCCCTTCCAGTTTCGACTGTCCCCAGATCGGCTAGTTGCGTCCTCAGGTCTGAGCGGACCCTTCCCTTTGTGGGTGGGGACACCCCCGAGGTGGACGGATTCAAAGTCCGCAGATGGGGTTACTGCGTCACTCACGCCGTCTGCACAGAACGAGGGTCTGAGCAGAAAAGATCACCAGCGCTCCGTCCCGGGGTCCCTTCCTCCCCACGTTCTCCGGCACTGACCGCGAGTCCACCGCTGCTCCCAGCCCCGCTGATGTTTCCCGGTGGGAAGCTGGCGTTTCCTCCCTCGGTCGATGTTTTTGGAATGGGTCGGCACCTAGGTGGGTGCTGGTCAGCAGACTGTCCCGGAGAGAGAAATCCTACCGGCAGAGTTCGGGCCTTGCCCTTCTTGCAGGAGGAGGGGCCGTTTGAGCCCCGCTGGGCTGCAGGGGGCAGCGGCTGTTGGGCTCAGCGGTTAATAGGGTAAGTGACAAGTCCTGGCTTTGTCACTGGCTTTGGGGGATTTGTTTAAAACCTGTCTCCCTCAGTTTCCTCATTTGTAGATGGGGGCACCCTGTAAGTGCCGACCGGATAGGCTGGCTGTGGGGAGTAGTTGAAATGGTCAACGCAAACCCCTCGGCACGGTGCCTGCGCGGCCGTCGCTCGGTAGGTGCTGGCTGTCTCGACTGTTTGCACGCTGCAGGAGCTGCGTCGGTCAGGATGCTTTTAGCAGGAAACTTGGCTTGCGGCGGCGTATGCAGTAAAGGTGTCGATCGTTCACGTGACGTGAAGTTTGACGTGGGCCAGGCCCCGGGGGTGGTTGATTGCACAGTGTCACCAAGGACACAGCTTCTGCCTCCCTCTCTCCACCAGCCTCGGGGGCGGCTTGATCTCCAGGCTGGTGGCCGGTGGTGTTCAGTCTCCTTCCTTGTTGGCATCGGCTGGAGAGTTTGAGAGCACCTGTCCCGGCCCGTGCAAGCTTCACGCTTCCCTTCAGTGTGACGAGGCCGGCACGGCTGGGTGCTGCCCTGAACCAGTGACAGCTGCTCAGGGGCTGACACAGGACTCAGCGTGGACCAGGAGCTCCGGAGTCGCCCAAATACAGAACCACCTGCAGAGCTCATAAAATCCCGTTTCCCAGGCCCGGGTGAGTCTGACGCACCAGGGACGGGGCCCAGGCACGTGTGTTTCGAAGAGCGTTCTAGGTTATTTTGCAGCAGAGGGAAACGTTGAGCTCGGACCCATCGGGAGCCTTGTCTGGAGCTGAGTATGAGCCTGACCCGCAAGCACAGAGCCGGGTGGGGCGGGCAGGTACCAGAATGCAGTCGGGTTCTGCCAGGAAGGAAGGTGGGGACGGCAGAAGCAGTCCTGTGTAGGAGTTGGGAGAAGATCAGCTATCGAGGACCCAGACACCGGGATCCTCCGGCCCGCAGACAGCTTAGCAGGGCCAAGAGCCCTTCACTCACTCACGCAGCGTCTCCTGGCCGGCACTGCGCCAACCGCAGGGAATGAGCCCCCGCAAGCCGCACACGGTGTGGGGACAGGCAGACAAATGACAGAGAGATGGGGACGGCCCTGGTGTTGTCAAGATGCGAGGATGATGAGGGTGACCGTGTGTGGCGTGTAGGAGGAAGGAAGAGGTCACCTGTGCACATTTCCTTCCCTGGCTGCTAACGGACCCTCCAGAGCACAGAGTCCATGAACTTGCTCCCTTCCGACTGCTTTGTCTTCCGCTTTCCAAAGATGGGTCGCCTCAGAGCGCCGAGAGAGCAGAGCTCTTACGCCGGCGAGGGGAGCAGGAAGGCCAACGACCCTGCCGTTCCCGCGGGGACGGGACTCCCGGGTTGTGCTCTCTTGGCTGCGTGGCTGCCCCAGTGCTGGTCAGTCTGGACCCTGACTCCTTGCTGTGGGGTGACGGTGAGCTGACGGGGTGAAAATGCTTTCCAGACTGTGAAGCACGGGCACACCTGACGGGTAGTCTCGAACACGGAGCGCCGAGCGTTACTGGTACAGAGCATCGGTCTTGCTCAGTCTCCAGCCTGACGCACGTGCCGGGATGACAAGGAATGGACAGAAGAGGCCAAGTGAAGATTAAAGACATTTCTCACCTCTGCTCTGAGAGTGTCCCCCCAGAGACAGACGCGGCACAGCTGATGAAGTCGTGATAGTAGCAATCGTGACACCTTATGGCTCCCGAATGCTTTATCTCCCCAGAGGCTCGTGCATAAATGATCTCATTTGACGTCTGGAACTGGTGATGTCTGCTGGTCTGAAGCTCAGGATCCTTCAGTGTGGACTGTCTGACATCTCCTCGCAACGCGTGTGCACCCGCTGCCAGGACAGGTCCTGCTCCCGCCCATCTCCCTTTCTCACGCGGCTGCCTGTCTGTCCCCTCTTTTTCCTGCCATTTTGTTTTAAAATAACTTCTCCGACCTATCAGCTCAGACAGTCTGTTTCTAACGTCGCCTCCTCGACTGATTTCCCTCGACAATTTCACTACCGTGTCGAATTCATCCCAGGCTAGAAATATGCGACCCAAGCATATATTTAATACGGAAAGAGACTTTGGGTATAACACAGCTGCTTTTGCTAAACATCAGAGTTTAGCAAATGATATTTGACAAGAAGGAAAGAAAGAAACGATATCTCGCATCTTTTAAATATTCTCCGTTCCTAGAAGACACTTGGATCTGTTTGTTTGTTTTTTTTTTTTCTTTTTGGCAGTTGCAAGATCCCTTGGGAGACACCCTGGCAACGCTCGTTGCGAGTCTCCCTGTGTATTGGCTCCCGGGACAGGCTGCTTCCCATCTCCAGCCCACCTGGCTTCGTTTCCATGCAGAAACCAGGGCCCGGACTCTGGAGACATCTGGGGCAGGACTTCCCTCCACACCTGCTGATACCTGAAAAATGCCAAATGGACGTGCCTGTCAGGCGATGGGGCAGGAGTGGCACGTGGAGGTCTGGATGCTGCAGCTGCAGGAAGCTGGGGGCTTTGGAGGAGCAGAGCTCAGGCAGCCATGGGTTGAAATCCCAGTCCGCTACTAACGAGCTGTGTGACTTTAGGTGAATTACATAACCTCTCTGAGCTTGTGTGTACAATTCAGGTCATTATTAACTCTCTCTTCTGGATCATAGGCCTCCAACTCCTGGACATACGTCAGGGTCAGGAGGGCCATCCAAGCGCCACGCCGCACAGACGTCTAATAGGCCAGAGCCTGCGTGCAGGCACAAGGAAGGGAAGCCCAGCTGTTTTCTGCCTGAAGTTTTTGCCTTCCCTTCGCTTCCTTGGTCCTCCTCAGGGCCTACTTGGGAATTAACAAGCTTTATGGGTTTACGGTTTATGGGGTTTATTGGGTGGGGGGCCAGGGGCAGAGGTTTTTTTCT
>NW_012133926.1:14479-16009 GCF_000956105.1 Propithecus coquereli | reverse complement strand
AATATCTGAGACTTCCATCGGTGAGAAAGCGCTAGGTAATTCTACTGCTACTGCTGTGGCTTATTCATAGTTGAAGGAAAAGCCAAATTTCTATTGGAGGTTAGTGAAAATACAAATGTAATTTTTCCACCTGTCTAGTACGTGGATTAATAAGTGTGTCTACGAATCTTTGCTGGTGATTTCCCACTAAGTCGGATGCCTGTTTGGGGCTGCAGTATGTGCATTGTGTTCAGTAAACGGCCCTCAATTGTTATTTTATTAACTGTTTTTCAGATGGGTATTGAGTTTTCTTTTCACTGTCTATGGGGATAACATGATTTTTCTTATTAGCTCTATTAACATGGTGAATTACATTACTGGTTTCTCTAATACTGGACCCTCCCTCCGTATTGGGAGCTCTGTCCTCCCTGACCCTCTTCCCTGGAAACATCTGAACTTCTTTCCTTCTCACTCCAAGCAGTTCGATTCCAATCCGCTTGTGTCCATTCCCAGCAGCTGCTCCTCCGCGTGGGGCTCTGTCCTGTCCCTGAGATTCTGCCCCACCCTCTCAGACCTGCCGTCGCCGTCATCGGGCGACTCGCCCACTTGTCACTCACGGAACTTGGCAAGTCTCTTCCAGTTTCGACTGTCCCCAAATCGGCTAGTTGCATCCTCAGGTCTGAGCGGACCATTCCCTTTGTGGGTGGGGACACCACCGAGGTGGACAGATTTAAAGTCCACAGATGGGGTTACTGCGTCACTCACAAGCCGTTTGCACAGAACGAGGGTCTGAACAGAAAAGATCACCAACGCTCCGTCCGGGGGTCCCTTCCTCCTCACGTTCTCCGGCACTGACTGCGAGTCCACCGCAGCTCCCAGCCCCGCTGATGTTTCCCAGTGGGAAGCTGGCGTTTCCTCCCTCGGTTGATGTTTTTGAAATGGGTCGGCACCTAGGTGGGTGCAGGTCAGCAGACTGTCCCGGAGAGAGAAATCCTACTGACAGAGTTCAGGCCTTGCCCTTCTTGCAGGAGGAGGGGCCGTTTGAGACCCGCTGGGCTGCAGTGGGCAGCAGCTGTTCGGCTCAGCAGTTAACAGGGTAAGTGACAAGTCCTGGCTTTGTCACTGGCTTTGGGGGATGTCTTTAAAACCTGTCTCCCTCAGTTTCCTCATTTGTAGATGGGGGCACCCTGTAAGTGCCGACCGGATAGGCTGGCTGTGGGGAGTAGTTGAAATGGTCAACGCAAACTCCTTGGCACGGTGCCTGCGTGGCCGACGATCGGTAGGTGCTGGCTGTCTCGATGACTGTTTGCACGCTGCCAGGAGCTGCGTCGATCAGGACGCTTTTAGCGGTAGCAGAAAACTTGGCTCGCGGTGGCGTATGCAGTAAAGGCGTCGATCGTTCACATGACGTGAAGTCTGATGTGGGCCAGGCTCCGGGGATGGTTGATTCCACAGGTGTCATCAAGGACACAGCTTCTGCCTCCCTCTCTCCACCAGCCTCGGGGGCAGCTTGATCTCCAGGCTGGTGGCCGGCGGTGTTCAGTCTCCTTC
>NW_012133926.1:0-1104 GCF_000956105.1 Propithecus coquereli | reverse complement strand
ACCTAGAAATTCCAATATAAGCAACTAGAGAACCATCAAAACTTAGTGAGGTTTCTATAAAATAAATGTGCAAAAATATTTCCCCCTAAACTAGCATTAACTAATTTTAAAAAATGGAATATAAAAGTGATCCAGTTTTCCTTAGTAAAAAAAAAAAAAAAAAGAAAACACACAAACTACAAATACATTTAACATACAATGTATAGCACCTCTGTAAAGTATCACTGGGAACATAAGATAAGATTTAAATATATAGATAAATATGCCATATTCCCAGAGGAGAACTTTGTTAAAAAGATACCACTTCTCACTAAATTAATTTATAAATTGAATGCATTGCTAACACAAATCTGTAAGAACTGGGGAAGGGGGACAATTTGATGCTAATATTCATTTGGAAGAGTAGACAAACAAGAACAGGCAAAAAGTATTTTTTAAAATAAAAATGAGGGTGTGGTGCTCTTCCATTGCCAAACGTTGAAATCTGTGGTCAAGAACTGAAATAATAATCTACTTGCAAGACAGCAAACCAGGCTGCCGGGTTCCTGGATGCTGGCGGAAGGCACAGACTTGGGGTCCCAGCACGGAGTTTATCCCTCACGTCCGCACCTGTGTGTGTGGGCTCCTTGTCTCCCGAGTGCTGGGGCAGCGCACCTGGATGCTGGGGACTCAGCTCGTTCTCACGGTAGCTGAGGAGCCCAGAGCTTGGAGACCTGAACCTTTTGTGCTAGACAGTGGACAGCAAACCTGCCTGAGCTTTGCCCCAGAGGGAGATTTAACCTTGATCGTGTTAGGGTACAGCCAGACCTGCTCCTTGCTCCGGGGGAGAAACCCTGCCTTCCAAGGCTCTCCCTGTCTTGACATCCTTGAGCAGGCGGCCAGTGCCTCTGTTCCCAGACCTGCAGAAACACGAGAGGCCCACGGAGAATCCAGGGAAATCTACCCCTCGTTTCCATATGGTCTTGGTTTCTGGCCAATTTTCCCGTGACTGTGCCATTCCTTTGCCACTCTGATTAATATGACCAACTGAGCCTGGGACTGAACCCATCAATTTGTCCCATATGGCTTCTAATGAAGGCTTCTCTCAGCAGGACAACAAGCATG
>NW_012133925.1:11737-12565 GCF_000956105.1 Propithecus coquereli | reverse complement strand
CTGGAGCCCAGGAGGAGTTCAAGGTTGCAGTGAGTTGTGATGACACCACCGCACTCTGCTCAGCAACAGAGTGAGATCCTGTCTCAAAAACAGAAAAATAATGACTATTGTGGTCATTGGTTTAACGAAACTTCAACTGATCAGCTTTCTGATCAGTTTAGGTTGGGATGGCATCTGCTGCATGTTAGAGAGCCAGCTACTGACTCTGCCCGTTGGCCACAGCTCGGACTCTGTCCCGACCCGCGGGGTAGTCAAAGCGGACCCTGGAGGAGGGAGTGGGAATTGGGAGAGGCAGGAGACACAAGAAATGGAGACAAGACAGGAGTCTGATCAAGTCTCGTTTATTGGCAGGAAGGCAGAGGCTTAAGTAAGGCAGAAAGAGTAACAATAAAGGGGCGGTGCTTTCCGAGGCTCTGGCTTTCCAGCCAGAGGGTTTCTATATAAGGAAACCCTCAGGGGCTTTCAAGGGCTACATAGTTATAATGGGTAAATAGAAACTTACAAGCTCTTCTGCAGGCTTTTGCAAATGCGTGGGCTTGGTAAGCAGCTGCCGGGCCTCATGGCTCCGGACAGGACTCCAGAACTATTAGCTGTGTATTGTCGAGCTGTGCCGTTAAGGGGCGTGTGTGTGCATGTGTTCCCAGTGTCTCCCAGACGGCTCCCCCGCTTTCCTTCTGCAGGGGGGAGGTGCTGACTGTGCTCTCTGGCCACTCCAGAGGTCCCCCCTGTGAGGTGATGTCTGTGCCAAAGCAGCCTGCGAAAGAACGCCAAGGTCACCGAAGAGACAGGGCATGGCTAGGGACCCAGCACCTGGAAGGGTCCTGCTCC
>NW_012133925.1:11285-11687 GCF_000956105.1 Propithecus coquereli | reverse complement strand
TGCCTGTGTAGGAGCAGTAAATGTTAGTTGTCGTCACCCAGCAAAGTAATTACAGCTCAATCACACACACCCCTTTAAAACACACTCTGGCCACTCCAGAGGTCCCCCCTGTGAGATGATGTCTGTGCCAAAGCAGCCTGCGAAAGAACGCCAAGGTCACCGAAGAGACAGGGCATGGCTAGGGACCCAGCACCTGGAAGGGTCCTGCTCCAGAGGGGAGCTCTCGGAGCCACACAGCCTAAAAGAGCCTGACTGGTTAGAACTTAAGTCTCTAAGGAATTATGATTTTACAAATGATCTTGTGACACGAAGGCAAGCTCATCTGTGTCCTTACTTTCTTAGATATGAAACAAAAATTACAAATAAAAGAAAATTAACTCGAAATGGACTAGAGAAAATATA
>NW_012133925.1:0-345 GCF_000956105.1 Propithecus coquereli | reverse complement strand
TATTTAGTTCTATACAATTTTATCACACAGTTAGGTTTCTGTAGGTACCAGTGCAGGCAAGATACAAAACAGTCCCTCGTTGTTCTCTTGTTGCAATTTACAGTGGAATTTACCATTTTTTGTAACATGTATGTCTCAAGGTGAGGGGCATATATAACAAGGCTACTAAAGGCCACTTTAATCACTAGAATAGTGCTGCCATAAATGAAAGTCACCTATGTAATTAAAAACTTCCTAGTAACCAAAGGTAAAAAGAGGTAAATTTAATTTTAATAATATATTTCACAAAACTCAATATATCCCAAATACTATCAACATGTAAACAATATAAAAATTATTAATGAT
>NW_012133924.1:11819-12347 GCF_000956105.1 Propithecus coquereli | reverse complement strand
TCATGGGAAGGGCAGGGAGCTGGGATCAGAAAATGAGCAGGAATGAAGTAAGGCTGTTCCAAAGCCATGCTGGGGAGCTCAGTGGGCAGGATACCGCTGCCTGCGGTCACAGCTGGCCTGGGCCTTGGAGCCACCGGTGCACCTCCCACTGTGCGGCACCTTAAACTCTGTGCGCTGTCGCAGCTCTGTGGCTTCTGCTTCTCAGCACTTTTAGCTGGATTCCACGTTTGGTGGGTACATCAGATTGGCTGGGCCGTCTACCCAGGCACACACAGTGTGGAGGTCCTAATCATGAGAACAGGTAGATACTGGGTAGCCAAAAAAAAAAAAAAAAAAAGTGGCAAATGTTCATTAGAACTTCTTACGGTAAAGGTAAGTATCCTCTTCCCCAGAGAGAGGTAGGACAGGAAATGGAGACAGCTGCTTCTGTGATAGTCCAGATGTTACTGTCAGACAGGCCTACTAAGTTCCAACTCCACCACCGTCTCACGGTGGCAGGAAAAGAATGAAAAGGGCACTGTTTGGTAT
>NW_012133924.1:4858-5465 GCF_000956105.1 Propithecus coquereli | reverse complement strand
GTTTACATCAGGACATCACTTGAGTAAGTGCAGGATAATGAGATGAGGCGTTGCAGCGCCTGCAAAAGCTGTTCTGCTGCTTCTACTCACAGTACGTGCAAGTGGCCGTCAGGGTACAGTGGCTTTCAAAAGGGATAATGTGCCTTACGGCTGCATTAAAAGAAGATAAAACCTCTAAACAAGAGAGGTGATGATTTTACTGAGCGTTTTTCAAAACGCAGTTCTCAGGCCACCTTTGTAAAAAATGCAGATTATTATACTTCATACCAAGTCCTATTGCTTCAGATTCTCTGCACACATTTTATAATTATTTGAATTTTTAACAAGTTCCAGAAGTAATTTTTATACACTTTGCAAATTGATGTTTGAGAACAACTGCTTTACCTTTAGTGGGAACAAACCAAACACATGGTATTGAGATGATTCTTACTGATACACCGGACTAGAAACATAGACAATTAGAAAGTAAATTTCTACAACTAGAACAGTAAACGACTTAAAATCAAGTCATATGAAGACATTTTAAGGACTTAAATTTGCTTAGTAGTTATGCTACACTAACTAGTATTTTTTGCATGTTTCATATTACCAGGCACTGAACTAACCT
>NW_012133924.1:0-1988 GCF_000956105.1 Propithecus coquereli | reverse complement strand
AGGTGGAACAAACCCCATAACTACTAGTTGTAAAATTTTCAGTGACTACATCTATTTATTTTTTTAAAGAGACTCTACAGATTTAGATGAATCAAATTGACAGGAGCGTTTTAACCTTTAATGTTATTTTTTATTACATTAGCAATGTCTGGTAGTAAAGCTCTATTCTGACATACCTTCATGAAGCAACAAATAGAAGAAATTAGGATGAAATATTAAATAATTTAGGATCACTAAATTCTAGAGACCTGTAGCCTTTATATATCTAAAAAGCACAATGTATTTTTAAATAAAAGGGTATTCTTTTTGACATGTTTTCCCAACTATAAACTTGTATAATGGAAATAATGAATTTAGACTATAGGTACTGTTATACCTCAATATTAAGACAAAAAACAAATTAGTCTATAAATGTTATGCCTCAATTTTAGAGCATAATATTAACAAGAATATTAGACAAAATTGAATGAGAAGTTTAAAAATCACTTTGGTCATTTGAAACAAGTTAACATTCTATGGGCCAAAACCCATCCACTGTTTGTTTTTATAAATAAAGTTTTATTGGAACATAGTCATGCTTATTTATTAACACATTTTCTATGGTTGCTTTCATGCTACAGTGGCAGACTTCAGTAGCTGTGGCAGAGACTACATGGCTTGCAAAGCAGAAAATATTTACTATACCCTATTTATAATATATTTGCCAACTCCTGATTTAAAAGATCCTTGGATATAATTTTTACTTCGCAACAATTCTTAAGCTATGGAAACCTCAAAACTCAAGATTAGAGTCAATCATATCCTTTTAGTCAATGCTTATTATTCAATTTGTGGTAGTTATATGGAAAACTTTAAGTTTTTTCCTCCAAGAAAACTTCTTTTGATTCAAAAGTTGTAAATTTTGTGAAAAACCGGAGACGAGAAAAAATTAGAAGATTGTCTAATGGCTCTTAATCTGGATCATCTTCAAAGCGTCCGTAACCTACTCAAATATGCAAAATGTTATCAGTTTGTATGTCTGAGCATAATTCTTGTGTGAAGAGAATGTAATGATAAAGGCTCAAATGATTTTCCCAGCAGTTCATGATTCAGAAAATTTAAGAATAATTGACCTAGACAAATCTTAATCTTTAAAGATGAGGATTATGAGGCCAAGAAGGTTTAATGACTTTTTCCCAAAGCTATAGAACTTGAAGTAAAAAGCAGAACTTGTTGCTCCCAATTCAGAGGTTGTGTTCATGTTGCTTGCCAGTTTTCCAAAACAAAATTGTGACATAAAAATCAGAAAAGTTAAATACATGTGGAATTAAACATGCTAAGCAGTTCCACTGTGGGGGAGGTGAGATTGAGAAGCCGGGCCTGGATTCTCTTCAAGTTGCTGGTGGTGCATGTGGCATTAACCAAGCACGGCATGCAGTGTGGTGTGAAGCAAGTAGAGTTTATGGGCCTAAAGTCACCGTCCAATGTGAAATTCAAAGACACAGCCAGAAGACTCAGTTGACCCCAATCCTACGGCCTCCTTAACATTTCAGAACCAGAGACGGTGTAGTCTGACTTTTGCTCACTTTTTCCCACTCTTACTGTGTGCCATCTCCTCTTGTGGTTTTGAAAGGGAAAAAACAAAAGCAAAAGGGAAAATTCCTCTTTACTTAACTGGCAGAAGTTGCAATTTTCTTATTTGTTGGCTTTCACTGTGTTATATGCCTTGAACACGGACACCAGGCTGAGCATCACGTGAATGAAAAGTTCACTTTTGTGTAGCTCCCCTAGGTGTTGGTGTTTGCACGCAAGATTTGCTCACCGCTTCTAGCTGACCTGCTGATGATGGTTAATTTTATGTGTCAACTTTACTGGGCCACAGGGTGCCCTGATATTTGGACAAAGATCATTCTGGGTGCTTCAGACAGAGTGTTTTTGGATGAGATTAGTATTTAAATTGGTAGACTGAGTGAAGCACATCACCCTGCCTAATGGGCCTCCTTCAGTCA
>NW_012133923.1:14226-16102 GCF_000956105.1 Propithecus coquereli | reverse complement strand
CTTAGCATAAGATGGACTTGTTTGTCCTCACATTGAGTATAAATATAAACGGAGGAAAAAACCCATTGCTCAACTTAATGTAAACATAGTTTTTGTAGAAACATAATAACTAGTATGCATATGTTTTGTCTTCGCTTTCATTATTTTTCTAAGTAGAAGCATAGCTAAATAACATGTCAAATTATTTCTGGAAAGCATATATCCAGCATTCCAAAGTGCTAGCATCAGAAAACAATCTGAATGACAAAAGAATTGTAGCAAATTTTATGCCAAAATATTAATCGGAACCTCTTTCTACCTGACATTCTTTCAATTATCATGAGCTCTATGATCTCACTGCTCCTCTAAGTTTGATGTCAAAGTATTCATAATATATAGATGTAACAAATATTTTTCTCGACTGATACCAGTACAAAATGAATACACTGAGAAGGAAAAATAAAAATTTACTTAAAAAAGCTACAGGTAGTCAGCGAAGGAGCACCTGAACCTATGTAAGTGCTGGTAATTTTCCAATGCACTGATTAAAAGATTTGTTAAGAAGTTGTGTGTGTGTGTGTGTATGTGTGTGTGTGCGCACGCACACGCATGTTGTGCCTGTCTGGCTGTCTGTAGCTGCTGAGGAAAAACAAAATAACATAAAAGGGGCATCAACAAAATCATCAGAGAGGCAGAATTATGTTGTAGTTAAAATTTGGGGATGTAAAGGCAATTAGACCAGTACTCAATTCACTACCTGTGTGACATTCACAAAGCTACCCAACCCTCGATGTCTCAGTGTCTTCATCTGTAAAGTAGGATAAAAAAAAAATCTCACATATAGGGTTTGTTCGGAGAATTATGTGAGATAATACAGATAATATTGTCATTGTGATTATTTAATACATCATACATACATTTTTATGCATAAATAGGAAACTATGAGAAAATGATTTATGAGGAAAAACTGTTCTTGATGGTGTTATTTTGTACCTGATGTTGTGGGATATGATTACTCAATTGCAGATAGGGATTATGTACAGAGCTTGGATAATTTGTAGCACAAACCTGGTTCTCATCTCCACTGTAGACCCTTACCTCTATCTGGTTACCAATCATCTCCTCTTGAATGGCAAATAGGCATTTCAAAATGAACACATTTTAAACTGAGCTCCTGGTATTTCCACCCTAATGACGTTTGCCCAGCTTTCCTCGTTTTAATAAATGGCAACTCTTTCCTGCTAGTTGCTCAGCCCCAACTGTGTTATCTTTGACCTTTTTCCTTTTTGTACACATGAAATCCGCTAAAAGATTCTGTGTGCTTTGCTCCAGGAATATATTCCTTTAACTTGGTTATTTCCATAATGCTGGCTAGTAAGAATTGATGGGCATGTTGATGACCCTGAGGCTTATACCATTTCGATCAATGAAAAAAAAAATATTACATTCATGTGGCCAGAAAATAAACTCAGATAACTAATAAACAGTTTACAAAATTGGACCCTAGTTTAAGGGATCTTTCCTTTACAATTTTCAAACAAAATAACAAAATTTCTCAGAATTTCCATTCCTCCAAATATTCTGGTTAATTAGAATTTCAGTGTATTGTAAATGGAAAAAAAGAAGACTGAAAAGCCCTTCCAGGCTTAATCTGGTCTATTTCCTGATTTTGGATATCATTCTCTTAAATTATTCCAAATAGTAAACATAAGATTAAGTGTTTAAAATGTCTCAAAGGAGAGATGGTACCAATCTCTCTTAGAAAGCCCATTCAAACAATTGCCATATTTGAGTGTTCAGACCTGATAGCTGATTTCTTATCCAGGTTTCCTATATGGCTGAATTCTTGTTCCACATATGATCATGTCCCTATCTTGATTGTCCACTAGGAAAAATT
>NW_012133923.1:1165-2031 GCF_000956105.1 Propithecus coquereli | reverse complement strand
GTAATTTAAAAAGAGAATTAGAGCACTCCCAATATTTTATTTGGGTTTAAAATGTGTTTAGAGGGTAACGTTTTAATAGAACATTAAAATGAATTTCTTTGAAATCTTCCCTGTCTTTCCAATAATGTTACCAATTTCTACAAAGACTGTGGCTCCATTATAAAGGCAGAAAAATATATTGAAAAGGTGAGTAAGTTTTTCCAGAACCTTTCTTTCAGAATGTCGGAAGTTCTTTCTTACAAACATGTTCATATATATTTTGGTTATTCAAAGAACAGACTCATTGTGCAAATGTTTAATATGTGCGGGTGGCTATATCAGATTACCCTGAATTAGATTTGGCTACAATTCTCTTGATTAGAATCCAAAGCTCATGGTTCACACAATATGACTCACCATAAATACGGAAGAGAAGGCAAAAAAAAAGTTGGTATTTTTCATCACACTCTGTATTTATGGAAGCTAAAATCTGCATATTGATAAACAACAGATAGCATTCTATTGTAATAGAGACTTAAGGAAGTTGGAGAGTAGTTGTATGATATACTAAGTTGTTTCATTGAAAAGCTAGACAGTGACTGAAGAGTTCTCCATATACCCTCCCCGTCATTACTTGTGACTAAAGTAACTTCAAGGTTCATCATTACCTCACGTAGCTCTAAATTTTCTTCACTAATTAATTTCCACAACAGGACAAAAAAGAAAAAAAACATAAAGACAATGGAAGTCACCAAGGGGTATTAATTATGTACAAATGAATTTTATTTTCATGTGTTGACAAGAAACTCTAATAGATTTGTTTTGGGGGTATACTGAAGAAAGGTAATGTGTCTGGAGATTTCATTTAGAATTAGAGCACATATTAA
>NW_012133923.1:0-1115 GCF_000956105.1 Propithecus coquereli | reverse complement strand
GAACTCAACAGAAAAAAAATATCTTATTAAAAATGGGCCAAAGACCTTGATAGATATTTCTCAAAAGAAGACATACTAATGGCCAACAGAAATGGAAATGTCCTCAACATCACTAATCACCATGGAAGTAGAAATCGAAATGACTATGTAATGTCACCTCACTTCAGTTATAATGGCTACTACCAAAAAGACAGAAGATAACAAGTGTCAGAGAGAAAGGCAACTTTACACACTATTGGTGGGAATGTAAGTTAGTATAGCCATTATGGAAAACAGTATGTAGGTTCCTCAAAAAATTAAAAATAGAACTACCATATGATTCAGCAATCCCACCACTGGGTATATATGCAAAGGAAGTGAAATCAATATATCGAAGAGATATCTGCACTTCCACGTTTATTGCTGCACTATTCACAGTAGCCTAGATATGAAATAAATCTAAATGTCCAACAATGGATGAATGGGATAAGGAAATGTGGTATGTATACACAATGGAATGCTATTTAGCCATAAAAAAGAACAAAGTCCTATCATTTGTGACAAAATGGATGAATCTGGAGGATCATTCATTAAGTAAGATGAGCCAGACACAGAAAACCAAATACTGAATGATTTCACTCATATTCGGAATCTAAAAAAGTTGATCTCATAGAAGTAGTGAACAGTGGTTACCAGAGACTGGAGAGGGTATAGGGGAGGACAGGATGGGGAGAGGTTGGTCAATGAGTATACAAAGTTACAATTAAGAAAGGAAGAATAAGTTTTAGTGTCTTGTTGTACAGTAGGGTGACGATAGTCAACAAAAATGTATTGTATATCTCAAAACAGCTAGAAGAGAGGATTTTGAATGTTTCCACCATAAAGAAATGATAAATGTTTGAGGGGATAAATATGCTAATTACCCTTATTTCATTATTACACAATATATACATGTATCAAAACATCACATTGTACCCTTAAATATGTACAATTATTATGTGTCGATTTAAAACAAAAATAGTAATTTAAAAAGAGAATTAGAGCACTCCCAATATTTTATTTGGATTTAAAATGTGTTAGAGGGTAACGTTTTAATAGAACATTAAAATGAATTTCTTTGAAATCTTCCCTGTCTT
>NW_012133922.1:9271-9840 GCF_000956105.1 Propithecus coquereli | reverse complement strand
CCTATATTAAGTTCATATGGGACATTATAAATATATGAATGATTTTTATACAATAATGAGTAGCATGTAGAAGTCAGAATTATTATTCATGGTTAGTGTACATACATATACCTTGTATTTTGTAGAGAAGAAAATTAGCCATGCAATAGATCATGAATGCCACAAGAAACGCTACAATTTGGAGGAGCAAGGGATGGGATTTACTAGCCTAGGATTCTGTTTGGAACTTCTTTCTACAGGAAGACAAAAATGTGGAGGGAATAATAAGGATAAGTGATGGAGGCCAAAAACCAGATCCTGTATTCTTGATCCATTTAATTTTATTTAACATGAGAAAAGTGTTTATGTGTGTGCATAAGGATGTACTATACAGGCCTGTGTGTCTTTTTGTATGTGTGTGATGTATGCTAAGTATTTTTAAGAGAAGTTATACCTTTGGTTGAAAATTTGAAATGTAAATACAGAAAAAAATATTTTATCACTTAGAATATGATGTCTTATGTCTTTTAATCTTCTAACAAATACAGAAAAGGGACATTATTATCCTCATTTTGCACATGAGTATACTG
>NW_012133922.1:3208-3718 GCF_000956105.1 Propithecus coquereli | reverse complement strand
TATCAGAGAGTGTGGCATTCGCAGGTATATGTGTCTTTGGATCAGTCACTCATCTCTCAGTCTTAGTTTTCTTTATTGGTGAAATGGGGATAATTCCCAGATCACAGAGTTATTGTATGAATTAATTCTTCTTCTTCTTATTATTATTAGAGACAGGGTGTTGCTCTGTCGCCCAGGCTGGAGTGCAGTAGCACAATCATAGCTCACTGTAGCCTCAAATTCCTAGGCTGAAGCGATCCTCCAGCCACAGCCTCCTGAATAGCTGGGACTACAGGTGGTGCTCACCACCATACCTGGCCAATTTTTAAATTTTTTTGTAGAAATAGAGCCTTACTATGTTGCCCAGACTTGTCTCAAACTCCTAGCCTCTAGTGATCTTCGCATCTCAGCCTCACAAAGTGCTGGGATTACAGGCATGAGCCACCATGCCTGGCCTAAATTTTTTTTTTAATGCAGAAATTTTAGCAAATGATGAAACACCACCGCATAAAAATATCCCAGAAAAGCTTA
>NW_012133922.1:0-353 GCF_000956105.1 Propithecus coquereli | reverse complement strand
TTAAACTTAGAAAATTGGATTAACTCATTAAAACAAAACAACATTAAAAGATTTTTTATTATGAATACATTTAGGGAGACAAAAATTTATTCCAAATACTAGTAATCAAATCATCCTGCTCACTGGAAACTTCGTCAAAGAATTATTATTAAGCTCTCAGCTATCCAGTATACCTTTACATGCAATCTTCATCAATCTGAGATAAGTTAGTGCTTACGTTGCCAGGGTGATCTCTGAGGACAAGATAATTTTTCAAGGTTTTGTCATTCATTTGAGTGTATGTTTCTGTCCTTACACATAATCAAAAACAAACAAACACATATTTCAAAAAATAATTTTCAAAGTTATTTTTC
>NW_012133921.1:6807-7191 GCF_000956105.1 Propithecus coquereli | reverse complement strand
TGAGTTAGAGCGGTGCCTCTGCATGATCTTCTGGCAGTTCCCAATGTCACTCTGGAAGCCTGCAGGGGTCAAGGAGCACTTCTGTAGCCATAACTGTAATGCTTTGAGGTAGAAATGTGGAGCCCCAAGGGTCTCTTGCTTATCTCTTCCCTGGGTCTAGGTTACAGGAATGCTCAAGACTCTCAGCAACCCCAAAGGGGCAGTCCCACTTCTTCCTTCATCTTCAGTGTCTCCCGTTGTCTCTCTGTTACAGTCAAACATTCTTTCTTTGACAGTCTATTCAAAGGTCAGGTATTTAATAGATGTCCTGAAGAAGAGACCCATGACCTCTAGTCAGCCATCTTGCCCCAGATCCTGTCTTTCTTTGAAGTCTCAAACTATCTG
>NW_012133921.1:3753-4187 GCF_000956105.1 Propithecus coquereli | reverse complement strand
TGACATGAAGTACAGAGTGGCCATCAAATGCTAAAAAGGTAATGTTACAAGAAAACGGGAGCTAACCGAAAAGTCTTCCATTGGTCAGAGTTGAACCATCTAATGAGACCAATAGACCAAAACTCTTCAAACATATAGAAATATCAGTTCATAATGATAGTAAAATCTATTTATTAGTCAACTATGGGGGGGTTATAAGGCACCATGTATTTTTTCCTCAAAATTAATAGTCATGGGAAAGATGTTATGGAAAAATTTCTGCAGCATGGTTACCAGCTCTTGTTTGTATGTCTGGTAAAACTTGGCTGGAAATTTCATCTGGACCAGGTCCTTTTTTGTTGTTGTTGTTTTTGAAAGTTCTTTTTTTTTTTTTTATTACTGCTTGAATCTCATTGCTCATTATTGGTCTGTTCAGGAGTTTTATTTCTTCCTCA
>NW_012133921.1:0-1030 GCF_000956105.1 Propithecus coquereli | reverse complement strand
TATTATAAATCTGGTGACATGTGATCATGGGATTTTGACTATGATTTAAACACCCCTTCTTTATTCATTACTGAATCAGAAAATGATTCATATACTGAATCATTTATGGGTAAAATGATATACCTGGAATTTGCATTTCAATACTCAAAAAACAACAAAAATAAAAGTGATAGAGGAGTTAGGGATAAAACAAGATTGCCTGAATGAGGATAATTCTTGAAGCTTGATGATGGAAGTGTGGGCATTTATTATACTATTCCTTATTCTTACCTATATTTGACAATTTCTATGAAGTAGTTGAAATTGTCATTTTGTGTATTTAGCATTATTTCTGAAGGTATTATTTTGAAAAAGAAAAACAATTGCCTTTCTTTTATTTAATGAATTCTGAAACCGAGAATTTTATTTTCTGTAATGTTTTAGTTCTCAAAGGAGTTAATTGGTTAGTGACTTAAATTCTATTTTAAAATGTTGTTTGTAGTTTGTCGAGGATAAATTAAATTGAAAACTGAAAGATTTCCCTAGAGAATAGAAGTTTAATGAGAGAGGAAGGGTGGGGGGAGAGAGAGTTATTATAGACTACTTTTTGTTTGTTAAGTAATGAGTATATGCTCCACAATGGAAAATATTCATTGGGAAATTTGCCTTGAGAAGTCCATTTGTAAAAGAAATTGAATTATTATTAATCAACATACTTATTTACTCTGGATAAAAGGGTGAACGTAAAAACAAAACAAAACAAAAACAATGTGAGGACAGCAGTCCCAGAATTAGCCTTTGTTTATACACCTACAATTAATGTTTTCTGTCTCTATTGAGTTCATTTAGTTCCTTCAAAAATGCTCTGAATCTTCTCAGATTTCAAGAACATTCTACCATGGAAGAAGAACCTGATGGGTTAAGTGTATGCATAGAAGAATTAAGTTAGTGTCTTGAAGATTAAATTCTGGACAATATCACATAGGAATATCACAGCAATATGTATGGTTTTGTTTTGTGAGAGTATTTTAAGGAACCAAATATATGTTGG
>NW_012133920.1:5359-5655 GCF_000956105.1 Propithecus coquereli | reverse complement strand
AAAGCGAGACTCTGTCTCAAAAAAAAAAAAAAAACTCCAATAAATACTGTGTAATATTACATATTTGTGTATGACATATGTTAAGCCAGTATTTAGGTGCTGATCCGTGCTACACTGTTCAGGTGTGGTCAGATAGAATTATATTGGAAAGGGCCTTACATGTTGTTATCATAAGCCATCTTCTTATCTCTGTTTTTCACTGTATCTGATCTTTTAGCATATTACTTCCTTATGATATCATTTAACTGGTTTCTTTATTTTCTGTAGGAGATCAAAGGCTTCATCATAATTCCTAT
>NW_012133920.1:2599-3299 GCF_000956105.1 Propithecus coquereli | reverse complement strand
TGAGTTTCCTCAGTAATATTATTTTCTAAATTATTAGATTTTGCAACTGTTAGAGTAAATAACTGTGAGGTCATATGTGGCTTATCCCCCATACATATCACTGATGATCATTCATTAGGATCTATTTGATAAGCAAAGTAGAATATCAAAATCTATCTAGCTTAATTATTTGGCTCTATTTTGTTTTGTTTGTTTACAACTGATCTTATTTTATTTTATTTTTGAGACAAGGCCTCACTCTGTCACCCACGCTGGAGTGCAGTGGTATGATCATAGCTCCTCACTGCAATCTCGAACTCCTGGCCTCAAGCAGCCCTCCTGTCCAAAATGCTAGGATTACAGGCATGAACCACTGTGCTTGGCCTTGATTTATTTCTTTACAGAACTCGTAACTATCAGAAATGATGTGTTGTTTACATTTGTTTACTTGTATTCTAGCACCTAGAATAGTGCCTGGCATATATTGGAAATTATTATTCGTTAAATAAGTTGTAAATAATAGAATCTTTTCATATTTTTCCCCTAAAGTTTTCTGTTGTGTAGAGCAAAAGACTATTTTCAGAAAGATAAACCTATCTTTTTGAAAAAAATGGTGGCACAAAGAGTTCTTTTTCTGGAGTATCTAAAATCTTTAGCTTAAACCCTGTCAGTTTAGGGCAAATAAGGAAGACTTTCTGAAATCACTGGCTCTGCACTGTTG
>NW_012133920.1:0-334 GCF_000956105.1 Propithecus coquereli | reverse complement strand
ATAAATAACAGCAAAAGAAATACAGTTTATCAATAAACATGAAAAAAGATATTCAACTTTACTAATAAAGACAAAAAAGTTAAAATGGCAATGAGATACTATTTATCATCTATAAGACTGGTAAAATTGAAAATAATATATACACTATCCAATGTGGGGAGAAGGCAAGGGTGGGTTATAAATTACCAAACTTTTTCTCCACATAACAATTTGATAATATCTTATCCAGATGTAAAGTGTGAACTATGATGGCAAGATGTGGAGAAGCAAGCACTATCAGGCATTCCTGGTGGGAGTGTAAATTGGCACCATCTTATAGAGGGCAATTTTTCAT
>NW_012133919.1:5159-5460 GCF_000956105.1 Propithecus coquereli | reverse complement strand
AATTTCTAAACTTTAAGATAAGTCTTTTATATAATTTAGTTGGGCAAAAAGAAAAAGAAAAAAAATAAGAAAGCCTATGTGACATGTGGGACACCATTATGTAAAAAAAAGTACTTGCATTTTCGGAGTTCCAGAAGGAGAAGAAATGGGGAAAAGTCCTAGAAACCTATTTAATGAAATACTAGCTAGAAACTTTTCAAGTCTTGGGAGAGATGTAGACATCAGGATACAGGAATCTCAAAGAAACCCAAATAGATTCAACTCAAAAAGATTCTCTCTTACGCACATAACAGTCAAACTA
>NW_012133919.1:2756-3672 GCF_000956105.1 Propithecus coquereli | reverse complement strand
CAACAATAGACTACATTGAGCAAAAGAAAGAATTTCTAAACTTTAAGATAAGTCTTTTATATAATTTAGTTGGGCAAAAAGAAAAAGAAAAAAAAATAAGAAAGCCTATGTGACATGTGGGACACCATTATGTAAAAAAAGTACTTGCATTTTCGGAGTTCCAGAAGGAGAAGAAATGGGGAAACGTCCTAGAAACCTATTTAATGAAATACTAGCTAGAAACTTTTCAAGTCTTAGGAGAGATGTAGACATCAGGATACAGGAATCTCAAAGAAACCCAAATAGATTCAACTCAAAAAGATTCTCTCTTACGCACATAACAGTCAAACTACGAAAATTCAAAGACAAAGAGAATTCTAAAATCAGCAAGAAAAAGCATCAATCACATATAAGGGAATTTCCATCACACTAACAGCACATTTCTCAGTACAAACCTTACAGGACAGGACAGAATGGCATGATATATTCAAAATTCTGAAAGACAAAAAAAAGAAAAAACCCAGAAACAGCAACTGTCTACCAGGAATACTGTACCCACAAAAGATATCTTTAGAAATGAAAAAAATAAATAAATAAAGTCTTTCCTAGACAAGCAAAATCATTACCACTAGACTGGGCTTACAAAAGATGCTTAAGGGACTTCTCAAGCTAAAAGTGAAAGGACAATATTTACCACTAAGAAGACATGAAAGAAATAAACATATATCAGAATTATAAAAGCCATATATGACAAACCCACAGCCAACACCATACTGAATGGGGAAAAGTTGAAAGCATCCCCACTAAGAGCTGGAACAAGACAAGGATGCCCACTGTTGCCGTTTCTATTCAACATTGTGCTGGAAGTCCTAGCCAGGGCAATCAGGCAATAGAAGAATATTAAGGGTATCCAAATCAGGAGAGAAGAGGTCAAACT
>NW_012133919.1:0-836 GCF_000956105.1 Propithecus coquereli | reverse complement strand
CATGACTAACACATCCAAGATGTTGCAATAGGAAGATAAGAGTCAACTTGATAATTGGATCCTAGCTCAGGCTGAATAGCCCAGATTTACATACCAAGAAAAGAAGCTTTTCCTCATCAGAGAAGACCAGTGATGACTTGCAGCCAGAATCTTCTATACCACTGGCTAAAATCAAGGGACAATATTGTCATGGTTGTAAGCCCCCCCACCCCCCGGGTCCTTCTGTGATTATATTTTCTTGTGACAGTATACAGTTCAGCAATCATTGTGGAGACTTCAGAGAAATTGTACCCATGGCTTTACATAAGTCATGGTGAAAGACAGAGAGAAAGCATGTATTCAAAAATGATTGAATAGGCTTCCCGTAAGGTAATCCGTTATTACTCTATTGGTAATTATGTTTTGAATTACTGCCTGTACTTCACGACTGATGAGTAGTTTGGGCATGTGAACTGGAATTTATCACACATCATTTCATGTACTAACAGCCAAATTCACTTAAGATGCTTACATTTGAATGAACAGTAGGTATACTGGGAGACTTTTGTTTGAATATTGTGAATTAGATCATTAGAAAAGCAATGATTAGAAGTCCTTTCTTTGTCCAAATGAGTCAGATTTGAACATTTTTACTGTACCTTTAAGGTAGAGCTTGAGTAATCATTAATACTCTTGCTGATAAATAGCACTAAGAATTTTCATTTTAAACTTGCATAACCATATAATAGTTGTTAAATTTGTCAGATGCATCAGCTATGTACCTAGAAAGGCTTTGAATGATAAAAGATACTTTTCATAAAGGAGTTGCTTAAAATTGTCTCAGTAAGTGTGTGTGT
>NW_012133918.1:7756-8884 GCF_000956105.1 Propithecus coquereli | reverse complement strand
ATATGTACATGTATATCTATATGTGTATGTATGTATATACATACATATATACATGTATTTTTATGTTGAAAAACAGAGACAGAGACTACTTCTAATTGTATATGGTTATATAAAGGCCCAAGAAAAATAATAAAGTTTAAAGAGTTATACTACCTAACTTCAAGATTTATTACATAGCTACTCCAGAGAGTCAAGTATTGCATAAAGATGGACAAATAGATCAGTGGAACAAAACAGTATAGGAAAAACCCATACTTATACTGCTAATCACTTTTTAATGAAGACACCAAAGCAATTTGGTGAAAATTAAATTAAATAGTGAAAATTTTTTAGTTAATTTTTTAGTTAATAATTTAGTTGAAAATTAAATATTTTCAACTAAAGGTGGAACAACTGTATATCTTTTGGGAAAAACAAATAAGCCATAACTCTTACCTTACACCATCCACAAAATATAAATAAGTCACAATTCCTACTTCATACAATCTATAAAATTTAATTCAAGGTGAATCGTAGACACAAATGTAAAAGTTATAATATAGGAGAAGAAATAAGAAAAGAATATCTTTGCAAACTGGGGAAAAGCAAAGATTTCTATGACAGGGTATAGATAATAGTAGCCATAGAAATTAATAAATTAGACATCATCAAAGTTAAAACATTTGTTTATCAATAGACATCATTAAGAACATAAATAGATAAGGCATAGATGGGGAGAGAATATTCCCAAATCTGATCTCAGAAAAGACTCATATCCAAACTATATAAAGAAATTCTGCAACTCAGTAGTAAAATGACAAATAGCCCAATAAAATATTGGCCAAAAATAATTGTTATCAATTTCATAAAGAAAGATATATGAATGTCCAATCAGCACATGAAAATGTACTCAATATCATTAGCAATCAGTAAATTTTTATTTAAATAACATTAAGATACCATTACATACATATTAAAATGCCTTAAATTTTATTTTTTTTATTTATGGAATATAATTTTATATTTTGATATATATCTATGTTACATAAGGATCCAATCAGAGTAGTTAGCGTATCCATCATCTCATGCATTTATCATTTCTTTGTGGTGAGAACCATCACAAGCCCGTCTTCTAGCTATTTTGTAATA
>NW_012133918.1:4090-4516 GCF_000956105.1 Propithecus coquereli | reverse complement strand
CATTTTCCTGGGCCATTGAATTCATTAAACTGACATGGTTTTATTTTCCGATCTGACTTTTCAGCAGAAGTCACAGAACTTTAATAGTTGGTATTCTCTCAAAGCAATGCAAGCAAAACACCTGCCTCTCCTATATATTCATTAGCAGATAGGTTTACCGAGATATTTTATAAATGGTAATAGAATTCAGTGAAGTCATTCAACTTCCTGAGAAAGGGATATTTTTGACTGTCATTTTAAAACTGTAAGCTATTGGAATTTTGAGAAGACTTCAAAAAGGATGTCTAGATGTTTGCATACCACTTTCACAATTTAAAGAGATAGATTTATTTTTCAGGTCCTTTTATAGTATAAGCTCAGATGAAGAGAGTAAATTAACTTGAGAATCTGAATTCTGAGGATAATAAATAAAAAGTTACCAAATTT
>NW_012133918.1:0-334 GCF_000956105.1 Propithecus coquereli | reverse complement strand
GAGTGCGTTTTCAACGTGGGAAGGATGCACAAGAAGAACCATGTAGAATATTCCAGACTTCTTCTTACTTATCCCGTGCTTCCTGGGTTCTTGAACCCTTAAACCCTTAAATTCTGAGTAAGCTATCTAATTCTTCTCAGCTGATTTCAATAATCCAAGCTTCTGGCTTAATTTACCCTTACCAAATATGTGTCTAAATAAAAAAATTTTGTTTCTCCTTCCCTCCCCTTTGGATATAAAGTTAATAATTATCTATTGGATGAATGAATGTATTTTGCTTTATTAATGGAATAAAAATATCATCAGTCATTTATCAATATTTTAAATTTATGAA
>NW_012133917.1:8391-9427 GCF_000956105.1 Propithecus coquereli | reverse complement strand
AAAATACATATCATGTATATGTATGTGGTCTGAGAGCTAAAAGGACTTCAGAGGCTGTCTAATCTATGGATTTATGACATTTCTTTCACCCCAGCATAACTGAGTAACATATCAATCATTAACAGAAACTCACCATGGTAGTGTATTCGTTTCCTATTAGTTTCCTATAGTTTCCTATTAGTTTCCTAGTTGCTGCTATAACAAGTTATCGTACATTTAGTGGCTTAAAACAACACAAACCTATTATTTTACAGTTCTATACGTCAGAAATATGAAATGAGTCTCGTGGAGCTAAAATCAGGGTGTTAGCAGTATTACATTCCTTCTGGATACTTTAGGGGAGAATCTGTTTCTTGCCTTCTCCAGCTTCCAGAGAAGGCAAGAAACCTGCATTTCTTGGTTTGTGCCTTCCAGCAGTTATGCTTGAAACTATCCTTTTTAGACTCTGACCCTGCTGCCTCCCTATTACGTGAGAACTCTTGTGCTTACATTGGGCAACATGAATGGTCCAGGATAATCTGCACATTTTAAGATCCTTGATTTAAACACATTTGCAAAGTATCTTTTGCAATGTAAGGTAACATAGTTACAAGTTTCAGGGAATAGGACATGGATATCTTTGGGTGAGGGGGTGATTATTCTTCTGCCACCACAGGTAATGTTGTCAAGTGAGGGAGGAGAATATAGTAGCACACGTTATTTGAAAAATTAGCAGTATTGCAATGTGCTTAAGACCACGGACTCTGATACCAGATGGCCTGACTTCAAATCCCAGTTTCACCACTCAATAACTATATAGTTGTAAGCAAATTACTGAAACTCTCTACACCTGAGTTTTATTTTATTTTTTTATTTCAAAATAATAAGGGTATACAAATGTTTTGGGTTACATGGATCACTTTTGTAATGCTTGAGTCCCAGCTAAAGGTGTGACCGTCACCAAAATAGAGTTCATAGTACCTGTTAGGTAGGTTTTTTCTCCTCCCCTCCTCCCCTCTCCTCCCTGGTTGATTTCCACTGAGTTTTACTTCCCACT
>NW_012133917.1:5048-6351 GCF_000956105.1 Propithecus coquereli | reverse complement strand
TGGATTTTGTCAAATGCTTTTTGTGCATCCATTGAGAAGATCATATGGTCTTTGTTTTTGCTTTTGTTTATGTGATGAATTGCATTTATTGATTTATGTATGTTGAACCATCCTTGCATCCCTGGGAAGAAGCCCACTTGGTCCTGGTGGATTATTTTTTGATGTACTGTTGAATCCAGTTTGCTTGTATTTTATTGAGAATTTTTACACCTATATGCATAAGGGATATTGGTTTGTAGTTTTTTTTGTTGTTGTTGTGTCCTTTCCTGGCTTTGGCATCAAGGTGGTACTGGCTTCATAGAATGAGTTTGGGAAGATTCTGTCCTTCTCAATACTATGGAATAATTTTTGTATTATGGGTACCAGGTCTTTTTTGTAGGTCTGATGGAACTCAGCAGTTAATCCATCTGGTCCAGAGCTTTTTTTCTGGGGGGGGGGAGGTATTTTATTACTCTTTCAATCTCACTGTTCATTATTGGGCTGTTTAGGGGTTCTATTTTTTCCTGGTTGAGTTTTGGGAGGTTGTGTGTTTCCAGGAACTTGTCTATTTCCTCTGTGTTCTGGTTTATGCACATAGAGATTTACATAGTATTCATGGATGATGTTTTGTATTTCTGTGGTATCAGTTGTAATGTCACCATTTTTATTTCCGATTAAGCATATTTGGGTCCTTTCCTTTCTGTTCTTGTTTAGTCTAGCAAGAGGTCTGCCAATGTTGTTTACCTTTTCAAAGAACCAACTTTTAAGTTTTGTTAATCCTTTGTATTGTGTTTGCTTTTCCAATGCATTTAGTTCTGCTCTGACCTTCATTATTTCTTTTCTTCTGTTGGCTTTGGGTTTGGTTGTTCTTCCTTTTCTAGTTCCTTGAAGTGTGATAATAGATTGTTAATTTGTGATCTTTCTGTCTTTCTGATGTAGGCATTTAAGGCTATGAATTTTCTCCTAAGTAATGCTTTTGTTGTGTCCAAATGATTTTGATAGCTTATGTCCCCCTTGTCATTCAGTTCAAAGAATTTTGTGATTTCCATCTTAATTTCATTCTTGATCCAGTAATCATTCAGTAGCAAGTTGTTTAATTTCCATGATTTTGTGTAGGTTTCAATGTTTCTCGTGTAATTGATTTCTAATTTTATTCCACTGTGGTCTGTGAAAGTACATGTTGCGATTTTGGGGTTTTTTTTTTAATTTGTTGAGACCTGTTTTGTGGCCTAAGATATGATCAGTCTTGGAGAATGGCCCATGTGCTGCTGAGAAGAATGTATATTCCATAATTTTGGGGTAGAATGTTCTCTAAATATCTGTT
>NW_012133917.1:0-315 GCF_000956105.1 Propithecus coquereli | reverse complement strand
CAGCTAAAGATGGCCTGTGATCTTAACATATTTTCGGTGACTATTCTACAAGAAATGTTTACATATTCCTAAACGGTTGTGCTTATTCAGGTGTCAAGACTCAACTTTGCATTCTTCTCCTTGTAATGACACTCTTTAAAAAAAAAAAAAAAATAAGCTCTGAAAGAAAAATTGTAAGCCCTTCCTAGATTCTACACCCACCTCTACTGATTTTTCCCTGTGTGACCTTGATTAAGTCAAACACTTTGACTTCTGTCATCTGCAAAATGAGGACAATAGAACATACAAATGGAGTAATTATGAAATGAAGGTAGG
>NW_012133916.1:6110-6495 GCF_000956105.1 Propithecus coquereli | reverse complement strand
ACGTAGCCATTTATATATGTTCATGTTTTCCTAAAAGCTTTTTATACTCCAGGATTATTGAGGAATATGAATGTTTTTAATTTCATTATTTTGTGCTCAATATATTAAAAATGAAATTAGTTCATAAAACTAAGCTTTGATTCACTCTTTTAGAGTTTGATTTTGGCAGGTCAATTTTGTTCTTCAAACATTAGCTTCTTTAGAATGTATAGAGGTCTATGCAAAAAGGGCATTGTGAGAATTATATCAAATTGAAATACTAATATTAAATTAGAACTGACAATGTATATAAAACAACTTAGTGTCTGGAACAAAACAAATGTTCGAAAGTCAACCTTCCATCTGACAATAAAAAGAAAAGGAAATATTGCCATAGAAACAGGCA
>NW_012133916.1:3270-3635 GCF_000956105.1 Propithecus coquereli | reverse complement strand
GACGTCAACAACTAAGCATTGATTTTTCATTCTTTGTAATTTTACTATAGCAATCTCAATTTGTATCAAGGAAGTGTGGATGACTCTAACTCTTGGAAAAGCAAATTACCAGGAAGTACAAAATGTCAAAGAGAAAAACAGATTAATATTTAGGGATTTATTTTATTCTGTTTACAGATCCCTCACTGTCCTTGATACTCTTGACTTTGATATTTCTTAAATCTCTTCTCCAGAATTAAACAGATTTTTACGATATTACCTTCCAATGGTAGTGTTTGTTATCTCTGGATGCATCTACTTATCATTAAGGTGACCCAATATTCTATTTATATAAATATAGCCTTGAGGAGGAGCAAATACAATCT
>NW_012133916.1:0-255 GCF_000956105.1 Propithecus coquereli | reverse complement strand
TGAAGGGAATTGAGTCTTTGATTTGGTTCTTGGTATGACTGCTATAGGCGTATATGAAATCCTCTGATTTATGTGTATTGATTTTGTATCTTGAGATTTTACTGAATTCATTCATCAATTCCAGGAGCCTTTTGGTTGAATCCATGGGATTTTCTAGATATAATATCATGTCATCAGCAAATAGTGAGAGTTTGATCTCTTCTGTTCCCATTTATATGCCTTTAATTCCACTCTCTTGCCTGATTGCTATGGCCA
>NW_012133915.1:42331-44479 GCF_000956105.1 Propithecus coquereli | reverse complement strand
AAATATTGCCAGATGAGGGGTTTTGGTTAACTGAATACAGGACCCTAGTAAGCCAGAAATTATCAAAATAAATTACGAATTTTCAGGAAATTGGGCTATGATTCTAAACTGGAAATGAAAAAAGCATCTTTTAATCATTGTAAGAATTCAGAAGGCACAATGTAGTGTCTCAAAACCACCTAATTTATTGTTTCATGGATAAAAGACAATACCTAGTACATTTGGTTTAATTGCTTGATTATATTAAAAGCTCTTCTGCAAATCTAATGCACTTTTTAAAAAAGTCAATTATTATCTTGCTATTCTCATGATGATTTACAATATTCTTCAAAATAACATAGATCACAGAGAAGGAAAAGGCCTTGGTAATCCACTGTTCCAAATCTTTCATTCTTAGTTTTTTAAAAAGTCAATTTTACCTAAAAGTTAATGTGAAAGGCTGTTGTGGCAGGGAAGGCAAACAAGGATTATGTAATAGGAACACAGTTAAGATTTTTCTTGATGCTTGCAAGGTCATAAGTTAAAACGCACTTAACTGTTTTGTAATTGTTTCTGATTATCATGCTGCTAATAAATTACCCATTTCCGACCTTTTTATCAGCAAAACCAAGGAGTAGAGCAATTTGAGTAGGCAGGATGTGGTGGGTAAGACTAGGTCAGGTGTAGTAGGTTTATTATAAAATATATTTCAGACCTGCATTTACTAGCATGTGAAGTTGAATAAGTAACTGAATTTCACCTTATAGAAGAAATAAATGAGAGAATGTAGGAACAGAACTTTTTTTTTTGAGACAGGATCTCACTCTGTCCCTGGGACTAGCATGCAGTGGCTAGGTCATAGCTCACTGCAACCTCAAACTCCTACGATCAACTGATCCTCCCCCGCAGCTGAGACTACAGGTGCATGCCACCACACCCAGCTAGCTTTTAAATTTTTTGTAGAGATGGGGTCTCCCCCCTCTGCTGCCCAGGCTGGTCTCAAACTCCTGTCCTCAAGCGATCCTCCCGTCTTGGCGTCTCAAACTGCTAGGATTACAGGCGTGAGCCACCGCGTCCAGCCACAATAGAACTTTCAGAAATCAGCGTTCAAATTAATGTCTACTGTAGTTATTAGGGCTTGGCTCTTATTTATGCACATTTCCAAGGAGACTGCCTTACTTGGGAAACGTTAAAACAAGGCCCTTCAATAAGACTACCCTAACCCCCAAGCAGGAGGTAACCACACCAGAGTGCCGAAACCATTCATTAAATAACAACCCAGGCTACGCACCGGTGGTTCCCTTGGTTGGAAGTGACTCTATCCCTAACTCACATGGCGTCCAAGAGATTTCCGTTCTCCTCTGGCCAGTAATTGGGCTCCGCGGATTCTCGCGGTTTTACCAGTAGCCACCGGCTTAGCGAACACCTCTCCCTCGCCCTTCCGAGGAAGGCGGGGCTACAAAGGAGATGCTGCGTGGTGATTGGCTGTGGCGCGTTAGGAACATGGCTACAGGGACTTGGACAGTCCAAGCCCGGTATTGATTGGTTGCTGAGAAGCGGGCGACTTCACCGCTGGAGAGGTGGCCGCAGCGGTGAGGAAAGCCATGGGTCAGGAGGCCAAGGTGACAGGGCCCTGGGAGGGGATGGGTGCGATGGCGACGGGGAGTGTAAGTTCGCGGCCTTGCGAAGGTTCTCTGGAATCTCTAGAGGCCGGGGTTCAAGACCCTTCACGGAGGATGTGGCCATTGCCCTACAGGAGCCAAATGACCAATCCCGAGGGACAGTTGAGGGTTTGTGCAGGTGCGGAGGAGGGAGGGAGGCACCTCTGGGGTTCCTGCTTATCAGTACTGGCGGAGGACAGAGTGTTTATCCGTGATATGAGCCCGCGACTTGCCTTTTGCCCCATTTCACCTCCAGAGTCTTTGTCTGAGGGACCCATTTCGCTTCCCTGGGATGTATGGGAGACGCCAAAGGCAATCCTGAGCGACAGCCGTCTAATGAAGTGAAAAGTTTATTCGGATAACCCGAAGGTTCACAGAAGTCTAGCAACCGAGGAAACTGAGCCCTTGCAAAATTACTTGCCAGAAGTAACACTTAGCGAGACAGCAGGGGCTGGTGAGACCTGAGTGCTCTACATGAGCTTGGGATGTGCCGGCCCCGCCCGGGTCA
>NW_012133915.1:39387-40808 GCF_000956105.1 Propithecus coquereli | reverse complement strand
CTTATAATTAACCCTTTATTCAAAAAAATTGAGGCAAAAAGGCTAAGAAACTTGTCTAAGCTTATAAATGACAATGTCAGATTCAAACGGATCTGACTCTAAAGAATCCACTTTTATACTGCCCACATTTGCCCAATCAGCATAAGTAAATGAGGACGAAAAGATAATTTGTGAGCTAGTTTTCTGGTTTTTGTTTTTGTTTTAAAAGACAGTGTGTCTGTTTTCTGGGTTAGAGTACAGTGGCAAGATTATAGTTCACTGTAGCCTCAGACTCTTGGGCTCAAGCAATCCTCCTGCCTCATCCTCCTCAGTAACTAGGACTACAGGCACTTGTCACCACACCTGGCTAATTTTTTAATTTTTGGCAGAGACAGAGTCTTGCTGTGTTGCACGGGTTGGTCTTGAACTCCTGGTCTCAAGCAATCCTCCCACCTTGGCCTCCCAAAGTGCTAGAATTATAGGCATAAGCAACCACGCCTGGCCCAGTTTCTGCATTTTAATAAAAATTTATTAGCCCCAACATGATAAAAGCTCCAATAGCTCCATGGCAATAATGATGACGTTTTCTTTTTCTTACACTAGGCTTTCTTAAAAAAGAGATTCTCTTTGTTGTACCAGTGGAGTCACCTTTCTTTCTCTCTTATTTCCTTAAGTAGCATGGAAAACCATGACATTTACTTACCTCTCACTTTCTTAATTCCGGCAACATGTGTTCCACTGCTCTTGCATTATTAAACTCCCTGGGTTTCTATGATGCCTATGAGGTCCATGTTTCTACTGACAGTCTCTTCAAGGCAATGTATGTATTAACTGTCAAGCACCTTAGAATTCTTCCAGCCACCACACATTAATTCCAAAGCCGCTTCCATATTTTTAGGTACAGGCCTACCTCAGAGATATTGTGGGTTCAGTTCCAGACCACTGCGGTAAAGCGAATATCACAATAAAGTGAGTCACATAGTTTTTGGGTTTCCCAGTACATGAAAAACTTATGTTTACACTACATTGTAGTCTATTAAGTGTGCACTAGTATTTTGTCAAAAATAACCAGTATACATACCTTATTTAAAAATTGCTTTATTGCTAAAAAATGCTAACGATCATCTGACACCGCAGCGAACGTAAACTTTTCACTGCTGGAGGGTCTTGCCCCAATGTTGATGGCTGCTGACAGACTGATCAGGTTGGTGGTTGCTGAAGGTTGGAATGGCTATGGTAACTTCTTAAAATAAGACAACAATAAAGTTTGCCACATTGATTGTCTCTTCCTCTAACAAAAGACTTCTCTGTAGCATAGGATGCTGTCTGCTAGCATTTTACCCACAGTAGAACTTCTTTCAAATTTGTAGTTAATCCTCTCAAATCCTGCTGCTGCTTTACCCAGTTTATGTAGTATTCTAAATACTTTGTTGTCTTTTCAG
>NW_012133915.1:37523-37877 GCF_000956105.1 Propithecus coquereli | reverse complement strand
AATAATACTACTATGAACATGAGTGTACAAGTTTTTGTGTGAACATATGTTTTCATTTGTCTTGGGTATATATATACCTAGTAGAATTTCTGGGTCATAAGATAACTATATGTTTAACTTTTTGAGCAACTGCCAAACTTTTCCAAACCAAGCTGTCCCATTTTACATTCCCACCAACAATATGTACGAGTTCCAATTTTCCCACATCCTTGCCAACGCTTGTTATTGACTTTTTGACTATGGCCATCCTACTAGGGTGCAGTGGTATCTCATGGAGGTTTAGATTTGTATTTCCAGATGGCAAATGAACATCTTTTTATGGCTTATTGTCCATTTCTGCTTTTTGGTTTTTGT
>NW_012133915.1:36286-36555 GCF_000956105.1 Propithecus coquereli | reverse complement strand
ATCATTGGTTAGTTTCCTACATATCTATTACCAAACTCTGAGCAAAACTGAAGTCTACCAGGTTCATTTTTTTCCTAGCAACTCTTCTGGAGCAATTCAGTGTTTTGCGGTAGCCCAGACTAGTTGCTCTCTAGCCCGGCGGCACCAATGTTGACCGGCATTTGTCCTTCCCCTTCATCTCTGCCTCTCCTACGTGAAATCACCTGTCTCCCTAGTTCCCACATATTTTCCTTTTGTATTTCATCCCCTTGTTTTGGTGAAGCATATCC
>NW_012133915.1:33232-34705 GCF_000956105.1 Propithecus coquereli | reverse complement strand
TTAAATCTAAAGATAAATAATCAAGGGAAAGTTATTTTGACAAGCCCTGATTTTTGCCAGCTATTTTGAAAATAGTCTAAGAAACAAAAATAAAGCAATAATGCTTAATCCTTATAATATAATTATGGAAAATGTGAAATGTCGTCATTTGAGGTCTGAATTCTGATTTTCTTAACTGGTTTTACAGCTCTTTAAAACATTGCACAGGACCAGACAAGTTTTTAAAAATGATGCCAGAGCATTAGAAGGTAAGCACATTTTTTACCCCTTAGGAGCAAGTCTATTCTTTAGGTGACTGCTAATCTATCTGAGAGACCCTGTGTGGTCAAGACCCATCTTAGGGAATGACCTTCACTCTCTCTCCTCTAATTTATCTTTTATAAAGGTTCATTTACATTGTACTTTTTTGAGGAGTACTTAAAGAAAATTTCTAAAAGATCAAGTTTTCATAAAGAATCAGCAAAAAAAGGGGGTCAGAATTGCAGTATTCTCCATTGTTTGCCTTATGTTCAAGCTTTTAAACTTTCCCTGTAATATAATCAAGTTTTCACATTCTCTGGGACCAGCTACTACCGTGTTAATGCCTTGTGTCAGTCCAGAAGTCACAGCAGCTGGGAAAGAACAGCCATTCAATATGATTCCAAATTCAGTATCTCATCGTTTTAAGTAGTTTCTATTTTATGTGGCAGTCACAGGCTCTGAAGCTTAGGTTCTGTCTTAGTCATATTCAGTTCCAGTCCTCATACATTTCTAAACCTCCATAAGAGGTCACCTCGGTAGTACACCCACCATCCCTAGGAATCGTTTATGTGTCATATTGTGTGTACTTTACATGAATTCCTGTTTAATGCTCATAACATCTATATAAGATAGTTATCATTATAATTCCTATTTTTGCAAATGAGAAAACTTACAAAATGTGAAAAGATTTGCCCCGTATCATACTCAGTAAGAGGTAGAGCTAGGATTTTGCCTAAGCAATCTGATTCTAAAGCCTAAACTCTTAACTGCTTTACATATTAAAACGTATTTGCTAAATACTTTATATGAATTATTTCATGAAATGCTCACAACACAATAAAGCCAGTCAGATTAGACTAAATTATGCTACTGCAATGATACCAAAGTCTCTGGGGTGTATGTGAACAAGTTTTATTTATCACTTACTTTACACGTCAGACAAGACACTTAAAATTATATATATATGTGTGTGTGTGTGTGTGTATCCTCTTTATTGCTATGTCTTTATTTTAATTGTTTTGTATGTGTGTATACAGTTTAACACACTTGTACATATTGAGTTTTGGCATCTTAAAAAATCATTTTAGGCCACGTGCAGTGGCTCACACCTATAATCCCAGCACTTTGCGAGGCCAAGGTGGGAGGATCGCTTGAGGCCAGGTGTTTGAGACCAGCTTGGGCAACAGAGCAATACCCCATCTATACAAAAAATGACAAAAACAAAAATTAGCC
>NW_012133915.1:24833-26207 GCF_000956105.1 Propithecus coquereli | reverse complement strand
AAAGGGGTCCCGAGAACAAGACCGGGAGGCGGCGCCCCTCGGTCGTGGTCCCGGTCCCGCGCACCCTCATTCCGCCTACCCGGACACCCCAGCCAGTGCAATCTCGCCCTGGATCCCCGCTGCCGCCGCCTGCGCCCACGTGGCGTGTCCCCGATCGCTCCCAGCGCCAGGTCGCGTTCCGCCAAAGCCGCCAGAGCCTCTCAAGGGGCCGCCTGACAGCTTGGCCCGGCGCGCGGGCCGACCTGACAACTGCGCATGCTCCAGACGCCGTCACAATCACAGCCACCGTTGCCTGGCTAGCGGCTCGTCTCTATGGCTACAGCCCTCTGCCGCCAGGCCAGGCGCGTCCCTGTCAGGCTTTGGCCTGCCCTCTCCCGGAGGGCAGCCAGGGGATTCTCCGCGGTTCCCAGGTGATGAGGAGGAGGGCCCAGTGGGGGGAGGAAGCCTCCATCGCAGCGTCCAGGAAGCAACGCGGGATCCATGGACAGGTCATCCTCGCCGCCTCACACCCGCCTGCCGGCTGCGCACGTGAGTCTCGCCAACAGTCCTAAGTCGTAATGCTTGTGACACAGAAGGCTGGACTGCCCTTGTGCCCGGGTGCTCCTCAGTACCCAGGGGTCCTTCCTCTCTGAGCCCCGAGCCCCGCAGTATGAGGAGCTGCCTGGGTGCCTGTGGCTTCAGAATCAGAGAGACACAGAGAAAGTGAGGGAGAGAGAGAGAGAGAGTGTACGTGGGTGGCGGGCTGCCTGAAGTCACCATTGCTGGTGGTGAGGCCCTCGGTGGGGGTCCACCGGGGATCTGGGGCCCGGTACCATTCATTTTCCGTGGGGTCCCTGCTTGGTTGTGGCATGGTCTGGTTCCGCCGTGGGGCAATTGCAGGCGCCACATGAGACCAGCAAGTGTAGGAATGACCACAGCATGGGGAACTTGGAAAAAACATCTGGGCCGGTGCCCCAGACCACCGTAACCCAGGAGAGACCACGGCCTGTCCATAGACACCCACTTTCCAGTTCTCCCCTGCCACCCAGGCGCCGGTCCGTGCCCCCAGAGTAGGACTCGGAAGAAACCACAGACAACTGGTTTCCCAGGAGGGAGGGAACGACCCCCCACACACACCGTGCCACTCACAGGGCCGTCCCTGCCTCCTGAGCAGGACCCAGGGGAAATAGGTAGGAAAGGCAAGGTCGAGGGAGAGGGACACGCATGGGAAAGTGGCCGGTCGCTGGAGAGCCTCCTCTCCAGTCCACCTGTGCCATCTAAGTTCGGTCCCCGCAGGGTGGGTCTGGTCTCCAAAGTTGCGACGGTGTGCTGGTAGACCTGAACGGGCAGCCCGGCTGGCCAGCTGAGCCCAAAAGCAAGGCGACAACCTCCTGC
>NW_012133915.1:22492-23595 GCF_000956105.1 Propithecus coquereli | reverse complement strand
CCGGGGGCCAGGGCGGGGCGGCCCGAGGCCGCGATACACCGACGGGATTTTTCCACGACGTCCGCCCGCCGCTAGGTGACCCCCGTCGTCCACCGATCCAAGTGTCAGCCTGGAAAGAACTGTCGCCCCGGTGGGGGAGGGAGCGTGGCGGCGGGAGCGGGTGTACACCGGGTCGCAGGCCGCCTCCCGGCCCCTTTTGGCGGACCGCATCTCTCTGCCCTGGGCACCCTCCCTGCAACTAGTCGATCGGGGAGCCCGGGGTGGGGGGCGCACGGCAGGGCCAAGCCCCTGCCGAGAGAGGAGAGGGCACCATCGTCCCGTGCTAGACGCCACGGGTGGAAGCACGACCTGCCGAAGAGGGATGGACGGTACAGAGAGGTTCAGGGCGCAGCCCGGGCGCAGCCCCTCACGACGATCTCACAGTCGGAATATCTGTCACGGTGGACCGCAGAGCATGAAGTGGGCGCTCCCGGTAACAGCGCGCGTGCGTGCATGCGTGCGTGCGTGTGAGTGGGGGGGGGGAGAGAGAGAGAGAGAGAGAGAGAAAGAGACAGACAGACAGACAGACAGACACGGGAGAAGACGGTCGGTACATTCACTCACTCCTGTACCCGGGCCAGTCGTTTCTCCCAAAGGACAGAAGTCCATAAAACACCGACCTCTGAAGAGTGTCGACGCGGAGCTAACCCTAGGTCGGATCGGTCAGGAGTCTAGTGAGGTGAATCGTACGGTCCCAAACTGGGACTCCAGTCACAGCCCCGTGACGAAAGAGGTCATTTCTCGGAAAACACACGCACACGGAAACGGGTGACAGTCATGCAATTTTATACCGCGGCAGTGACTTTTTTCTCCCCCGGTGTTCTCACGATCGGTCTCGCTAAATAGTATTTTCCGGGGAAGGGGGGAGGGCTTCATTTTATTTCATTTGAATGTAATTCTGTTAGAGGTGGCGGGGCGGGGCGGGGGGGGGCGTCGGATGTGGCGGGATAGTGCACTCACTGGAAGCCTCAAACTCCTGGGCTCGAGCGATCCTCCTACCTCAGGCTCCCCAAGCAGCCGGGCGTACAGGCGTGTGCCACCACGCCCGGCTCATTTTTTCTATT
>NW_012133915.1:21315-22442 GCF_000956105.1 Propithecus coquereli | reverse complement strand
GACCAGCTTGGGCAACAGAGCAATACCCCATCTCTACAAAAAATGAAAAAAACAAAAATTAGCCAGGTGTGGTGGCACGTGCCTGTAGTTCCAGCAACTCGGGAGGCTGAGGTGGGAGGATCAATTGAGCCCAGGACTTGGAGGTTGTAGTGAGCTATGATGCCACTGCACTATAGTCTGGGCAACAATGTGAGACTCTGCCTTAAAAAAAAAAGAAAGACATTTTAATCGAAATCCTTAGATGTATAGAAATAAAGCATTAAATTGGATTTGTTGAAATCCAATAGTTATAGGTACACAAATGAAGTTGGAAGTAAAAGGGGAAAAAAACTTAGAGTACCAAAGGTCAAAGGTTTATAGTAGGTTTACTTACAAATTTGGTGGCCTGTCAAAAGCTCTCCAAGAGATTTCTTATTCTTATGCTTTGTTTCATTTTTTATGGGGACAAAACCGTTTCCTATTCTAGAGAAGTAGTTATTCATACAGAGTAATATAATGAACAACATATAAATTATTGAGATAGGAATTATAGATTAGAAAAGCAAATAACTGTGTATATATTTTCTCTCTCTATCAGCCAGAATAAAGATAAATCAAGAATTCAAAAGTAATAAAAACGAGACTTCTCCTAAGAAAATAGAAGAGGTACAGTAATTGAGTTTTTCAATTACAATAAAACTCATAAAATTTTCTTGGCTAAAAGGAAGGAAATGATGAAAATGGAGGATTTATGTGAAATAAAAATCATTACTTGATAGTTTAAGCAATCACAACCTTAGATAATCTTCACTTATTTGGCATGGCTCACCTCCTTAGGGTCACCTACCCACCTATACCCAAAACACAGCAAGTTGTCCCACGAAAAGAATATGGAAGTAGCCATGGTCAAAGCGAGAGCATCTGAACCAATCCAGAAACCCCGAAATTCTATCTTCTCCTAAGGCAAGTGACTAAAACTAAGGAAAGAGAGTGTTGTATTAACTCAGAACTGCAGAGGAAACTTCTGCTCTTTTAGCTCAACTAGACAGTTATATTTTTTTTTAATTGCTATCTTGGCAATTACATAAATACCCACAAACAGCTTATGAACTATTCTTGCTGGCCTTCCATATTTGCTTTATGGTCAC
>NW_012133915.1:20315-21265 GCF_000956105.1 Propithecus coquereli | reverse complement strand
ATTTTTTTTTAATTGCTATCTTGGCAATTACATAAATACCCACAAACAGCTTATGAACTATTCTTGCTGGCCTTCCATATTTGCTTTATGGTCACTTGCTCTAGTTGAAGACACTCTACTGACACTAGTATATGAGCGCCCTAGTACACCCAATACATGTTCATTGAAAAAAATGCACAATGATTCTTTTCCTGTATAGTGAGTATTCTGGCATATACACGTTATCTCTGTTCTGAGTGTCCTGTCTCTAACTTTGTATAAAGGAAAAGACTCTTAGGAAGAAAACAAAAAATGGAAAATTATTTGTAGGGTGGTTATGATTCTAAGAACTGATTTGGTAAAAAGGAAGATACAAATTAGAGGAATTCTTCCCTGTTTGATAGAATTTCCACAAGTAAAAAAAATCTGATAAAAATGCATTAATGTTTGTTTCCCGTGGGGTCCCTGCTTTGTCGTGGCATGGTCTGGTTCCATCGTGGGGGAATTGCGGGCGCCACATGAGACCAGCAAGTGTAGGAACGACCACCACGACAGGTGGTAAGCCACCCCTCCCATATGAAGGGCGCCACGCCGAAGCCGACGGCGACAGCCACCTCACCGGGAACTCCCGGTGAAAGTGACACGTGTGCAGAGAAAGCCAGGAAGCCGGTCCTACAAGCCTTTGGCCTCTTGCCCTGCCTAAGCTCACGCCTACCTTCTGTGACTGAGGCTGGAGGGCAGAGAAGCAGAGACTAAGCTGGGAGAAAATCCTTCCCTCCGCAGGGACCTTTCAGGCTAGCTCGACCATCCAAGGTAGCATCCCCTTGGCGTTTGGCAGCGTTTTCTGCTGCCTGGCTGCCAGCTTTTAGACCCACACCTTGCCCCCGCAGCTCTTCTCATTCTCCGTGTTTGACTAGGGCCTGGACCTTTCTTCTTCTGGATGAACCTTTTGTGCCAGAAAACCCCCACTC
>NW_012133915.1:15323-16590 GCF_000956105.1 Propithecus coquereli | reverse complement strand
AGGAAGAAAGAAAAGAAAGAAAGAAAGAAAGAAAGAAAGAAAGAAAGAAAGAAAGAAAGAAAGAGAACCAAAGAGGGAGGGAGGAAGGAAGGAAGGAAAGAGACAGAGAAAGAAAAACTCAGAAAGAAGAAAACAATAAGAACACAAAGAGAAAAAGATAGAAGGAAAGAGAGAAAGAAAACACATCAGAAAGTCAGAAGGAAAGAAAAAAGAAATAAGGAAAGAAAAACAGGCAGAGAGAAAAAGAAGGAGGAGAAGGAAGGAAGGAGAAAGAAAGAAACGTGAAAAAAGAGAGGTAGAAAGACAGGATGACAGGAGGAAAGAAGGCAGGCAGGAAGGATGGAAGAAAGGAAGGAAAGAAAAATGGAAAGAAAGAAGAAAAGGCAGAAGAAAGGCAGGAAAGAAAGAAGAGAAAGAGAAAGAAACAAGGAAACAAAGAGGAAATCAAGGGCAGGAGGAGGAAGAGAAAGAGAGAAGAGGGGGAGAGAGATGATAGATGAGAAAGCCTCTCTAGGAGAGAATCACGAAACCCAGGAGGGAACCGTGGTATGCTTCACATTTTGAGAATATGTCGAAAGGAAGAAAGGAGCAAAGGACACAAGGAACACATTCACAGGGCCCGGCCGGGGGCCAGGGCGGGGCGGCCCGAGGCCACGGCCAGAGCCGTCTCCGCGGCAGGAGGTCGCGATACACCAACGGGATTTTTCCACGACGTCCGCCCGCCGCTAGGTGACCCCCGTCGTCCACCGATCCAAGTGTCAGCCTGGAAAGAACTGTCGCCCCGGTGGGGGAAGGAGCGTGGCGGTGGGTGCGGGTGTACACCGGGTCGCAGGCCGCCTCCCGGCCCCTCTTGGCGGACCACGTCTCTCTGCCCCCGGGCAACATCCCCACAACAAGTCGACCAGGGAGCCCGGGGGACGGGGGGGACAGCAGGGCCAAGCCCCTGCCGAGAGAGGAGAGGGCACCATCGTCCCGTGCTAGACGCCACGGGTGGAAGCACAACCTGCCGAAGAGGGATGGACGGTACAGAGAGGTTCAGGGCGCAGCCAGGGCGCAGCCCCTCACGACGATCTCACAGTCAGAATATCTGTCACGGTGGACCGCAGCGCATGAAGTGGGCGCTCCCGGTAACAGCGCGTGTGCGTGCGTGCGTGCGTGCGTGCGTGTGTGAGTGGCGGAGAGAGAGAGACAGAAAGACAGACACGGGAGAAGACGGTCGGTACATTCACTCACTCCTGTACCCGGGCCAGTCGTTTCTCCCAAAGGA
>NW_012133915.1:9317-15273 GCF_000956105.1 Propithecus coquereli | reverse complement strand
GCTGACCCGAGAACCCTCTCCATCCCAATGCATTGCTGGCGTGTCAGGTCTTAGGCAGGCAGCCCTCTGGTCACGTTCTCTCTCCTCGGGACTTGCGAGCACGTAGGACTGGCAGCGGCCCCTGGCGATTAATACCGGAGCAGTACCTGGTGGGCCCGGGTCCCATGGAGGCACGGCACACTTATGTCGGTGAACTGGCACCCTCCCTTGGGGCCTCAGGTAATTAACTCCCTGTGCCCCACAGGCCCCATCCCCGCTCACCAGACTTCACCCCCGCCCCCGTGGCCGGGAGGCCCGTCCCCAGTGTTTCGTGCCAGCCCCGATCCCAGGATGAGGGCTGGGAACGTTTGCCTCTCTCCCCCAAGCAGGCCCTCCGCCGGCAGCTGGGGACCCACCCAGACCTCTGTTCAAAGGGGTCCCGAGAACAAGACCGGGAGGCGGCGCCCCTCGGCCGTGGTCCCGGTCCCGCGCACCCTCATTCCTCCTACACGGACACCTCAGCCAATGCAATCTCGCCCTGGATCCCCGCTGCCGCTGCCTGCGCCCCCGTGGCGTGTCCCTGATCGCTCCCAGCGCCAGGTCGCGTTCCGCCAAAGCCGCCAGAGCCTCTCAAGGAGCCGCCTGACAGCTTGGCCCGGGGCGCGGGCCGACCTGACAACTGCGCATGCGCCAGACGCCATCACAATCACAGCCACTGTTGCCTGGCTAGCGGCGCGTCCCTATGGCTACAGCCCTCTGCCGCCAGGCCAGGCGCGTCCCTGTCAGGCTTTGGCCTGCCCTCTCCCGGAGGGCAGCCAGGGGATTCTCCGCGGTTCCCAGGTGATGAGGAGGAGGGCCCAGTGGGGGGAGGAAGCCTCCATCGCAGCGTCCAGGAAGCAACGCGGGATCCATGGACAGGTCACCCTCTCCGCCTCACACCCGCCTGCCGGCTGCGCACGTGAGTCTCGCCAACAGTCCTAAGTCGTAATGCTTGTGACACAGAAGGCTGAACTGCCCTTGTGCCCGGGTACCCCTCGGTACCCAGGGGTCCTTCCTCGCTGAGCCCCGAGCCCTGCAGTATGAGGAGCTGCCTGGGTGCCTGTGGCTTCAGAATCAGAGAGATACAGAGAGAGTGAGGGAGAGAGAGAGTGTACGTGGGTGGCGGGCTGCCTGAAGTCACCATTGCTGGTGGTGAGGCCCTCGGTGGGGGTCCGCCGGGGATCTGGGGCCCGGTACCATTCATTTTCCGTGGGGTCCCTGCTTCGTTGTGGCACGGTCTGGTTCCGCCGGGGCAATTGCGGGCGCCACATGAGACCAGCAAGTGTAGGAACGACCACAGCATGGGGAACTTGGAAAAAACATGTGGGCCGGTGCCCCGGACCACCGTAACCCAGGAGAGACCACGTCCTGTCCATAGACACCCACTTCCCAGTTCTCCTGTGCCACCCAGGCGCCAGTCCGTGCCCCCAGAGTAGGACTCGGAAGAAACCACAGACAACTGGGATCCTAGGAGGAAGGGAACGACCCCCCCACACACCGTGCCACTCACAGGGCCGTCCCTGCCTCCTGAGCAGGACCCATGGGAAATGGGTAGGAAAGGCAAGGTCGAGGGAGAGGGACACGCATGGGACGGTGGCCGGTCGCTGGAGAGCCTGCTCTCCAGTCCACCTGTGCCATCTCCGTTCGGTCCCCGCGGGGTGGGTCTGGTCTCCAAAGTTGCGACGGTGTGCTGGTAGACCTGAATGGGCAGCCCGGCTGGCAGGCTGAGCCCAAAAGCACAGCGACAACCTCCTGCCACAACAGACCTGCAAGCCCAAGCTCTGGCTCACAGATGTCACAGCCGGCACCCTGGCACCAACCAAATGGCCCTGCGAAGGCTGTTCATTTCCCGGAACTCAGCTTCGTTCATATCGGGGACTGTCCCCTGCTTTGCCTGCTGCACCGGAGCTTCAGGGGACAAGAGACTTGTAGAAAAACGGCCGCCAGATGGAGCCAGACCGCAGCCGGTGCCACCCACGAAAGGTCTCCTCGAAAACACGGGCCGACCCTTTGGAGCCCATCATTTCAGAGTCCACAGGGCGCCTCGAAGGCATCAGACACAGTCCCGCTACTCCCCACGGAGGCCATCGAGAAATGAAGTATCATTCTACGGCCACACCCCTCTGAACGCGCCCAATCTCGTCTGATCTTGGAAGCTAAACAGGCTCCAGCCTGGGTAGTACTTGGGATCAAAGAAAGGATGGGTCGACCCGACCACAGAAATCGTCCACGAAACCCGTCTTTGCAAAGACCACAACACAGCCAAGAGACAGAAAGACAAAGACACAAAGAAAGAAGGAAAGAGCCAGGCACGGTGGCTCACGCCTGTAATCCTACCACTCTGGGAGGCCAAGGCAGGCGGATTGTTTGAGATCAGGAATTCGAGAATAGCCTGAGCAAGAGGGAGACCCTGCGTTGGGGGGTGATGAGGGCATTTGCTGGGGTAATCCTTTCGTCTTCTGACAAGAATCCCAAGTCTTGCCCAGGACCCCAGAAGGGGGCCTGTGCAGGTGGTCCTAGGTAGGCTCTGCTTTCCCCGAACCCTCTTGGGCCCTCAGGGCCCCTGGAAAGAGTGCCTTCCCCTGACGTTCGGTCTTGCAGGGGGCCGATCCCACTCGTCCTAAAAGCCTCTGGTACAAAAGCCTAATATGTTTGTTAAAACGTTTGCCATTGAAAAGTTTTCCGACTAGAAACCACAGCTGGTGTAGTTTGCAGATTCACGCAGAAGGAGCGGAAGTGGAGACACCTGTTCCTCCACTTCCAGAAGACGGAATAGGACGCAACCGTCGTGGAAACAGTCCTGAGAGTCATGTATTGAGCTGGAGAAGCTCACAAAATAAAGAGGTGTCAGGTTCTCTTACAGCCAGGAGCCGATTCAGGGAACTCATTGGAAAATACATTCCTATTGTGGCCGTGTCTTCTGAGGACCCTCCCCCTTTTGGAAAGTGAGCTGAAGAAAAGTGTAGCAAGTATGTCAGTGGCCAAAAGGGGGCCTGTGCATGTGGTCCTAGGCAGGCTCTGCTTTGCCCGACCTCTCTCGCTGCCCTCAGGACCCCTGGAAAGAGCACCTACACTTTAGGGTCGGTCTTCGAGGGGGTCGATGCTGCTGACCCGAGAACCCTCTCCATCCCAATGCATTGCTGGCGTGTCAGGTCTTAGGCGGGCAGCCCTCTGGTCACGTTCTCTCTCCCCGGGACTTGCGAGCACATAGGACTGGCAGCGGCTCCTGGCGATTAATACCGGAGCAGTACCTGCTGGGCCAGGGTCCCATGGAGGCACGGCACACTTATGTCGGTCAACTGGCACCCTCCCTCGGGGCCTCAGGTAATTAACTCCCTGTGCCCCAGAGGCCCCATCCCCGCTCACCAGACTTCACCCCCACCGCCGTGGCCGGGAGGCCCGTCCCCAGTGTTTCGTGCCAGCCCCGATCCCAGGAGGAGGGCTGGGAACGTTTGCCTCTCTCCCCCAAGCGGGCCCTCCACCGGCAGCTGGGGACCCACCCAGACCTCTGTTCAAAGGGGTCCCGAGAACAAGACCGGGAGGCGGCGCCCCTCGGTCGTGGTCCCGGTCCCGCGCACCCTCATTCCGCCTACCCGGACACCCCAGCCAATGCAATCTCGCCCTGGATCCCCGCTGCCGCTGCCTGCGTTCCCGTGGCGTGTCCCCGATCGCCCCCAGCGCCAGGTCACGTTCCGCCAAAGCCGCCAGAGCCTCTCAAGGAGCCGCCTGACAGCTTGGCCCGGCGCGCGGGCCGACCTGACAACTGCGCATGCGCCAGATGCCGTCACAATCACAGCCACCGTTGCCTGGCTAGCGGCGCGTCCCTATGGCTACAGCCCTCTGCCGCCAGGCCAGGCGCGTCCCTGTCAGGCTTTGGCCTGCCCTCTCCCGGAGGGCAGCCAGGGGATTCTCCGCGGTTCCCAGGTGATGAGGAGGAGGGCCCAGTGGGGGGAGGAAGCCTCCATTGCAGCGTCCAGGAAGCAACGCGGGATCCATGGACAGGTCACCCTCGCCGCCTCACACCCGCCTGCCAGCTGCGCACGTGAGTCTCGCCAACAGTCCTAAGTCGTAATGCTTGTGACACAGAAGGCTGGACTGCCCTTGTGTCCAGGTACCCCTCGGTACCCAGGGGTCCTTCCTTGCTGAGCCCCGAGCCCTGCAGTATGAGGAGCTGCCTGGGTGCCTGTGGCTTCAGAATCAGAGAGATACAGAGAGAGTGAGGGAGAGAGAGAGAGAGAGTGTACGTGGGTGGCGGGCTGCCTGAAGTCACCATTGCTGGTGGTGAGGCCCTCGGTGGGGGTGCGCCGGGGATCTGGGGCCCGGTACCATTCATTTTCCGTGGGGTCCCTGCTTCGTTGTGGCACGGTCTGGTTCTGCCGTGGGGCAATTGTGGGCGCCACATGAGACCAGCAAGTGTAGGAACGAAAACAGCATGGGGAACTTAGAAAAAACATCTGGGCCGGTGCCCCGGACCACCGTAACCCAGGAGAGACCACGGCCTGTCCGTAGACACCCACTTCCCAGTTCTCCCGTGCCACCCAGGCGCCGGTCCGTGCCCCCAGAGTAGGACTCGGAAGAAACCACAGACGACTGGGATCCTAGGAGGGAGGGAACGACCCCCCCACACACCGTGCCACTCACAGGGCCATCCCTGCCTCCTGAGCAGGACCCAGGGGAAATAGGTAAGAAAGGCAAGGTCGAGGGAGAGGGACACGCATGGGACGGTGGCCGGTCGCTGGAGAGCCTCCTCTCCAGTCCACCTGTGCCATCTCCGTTCGGTCCCCGCGGGGTGGGTCTGGTCTCCAAAGTTGCGACGGTGTGCTGGTAGACCTGAACGGGCAGCCAAGCTGGCCGGCTGAGCCCAAAAGCACAGCGACAACCTCCTGCCACAACAGACCTGCAATCCCAAGCTCTGGCTCACAGATGTCACAGCCGGCCCCCTGGCACCAACCAAATGGCCCTGCGAAGGCTGTTCATTTCCCGGAACTCAGCTTTGTTCACATCGGGGACTGTCCCCTGCTTTGCCTGCTGCACCGGAGCTTCAGGGGACAAGAGACTTGTAGAAAAGCGGCCGCCAGATGGAGCCAGACCACAGCCGGTGCCAGCCACGAAACGTCTCCTCAAAAACACGGGCTGACCCTTTGGAGCCCATCATTTCGGAGTCCACAGGGCGCCTCGAAGGCATCAGACACAGTCCCGCTCCTCCCCACGGAGGCCATCGAGAAATGAAGTATCATTCTACGGCCACACCCCTCTGAACGCACCCAATCTCGTCTGATCTTGGAAGCTGAACAGGCTCCAGCCTGGGTAGTACTTGGGATCAAAGAAAGGATGGGTCGACCCGACCACAGAAATCGTCCACCAAACCCGTCTTTGCAAAGACCACAACACAGCCAAGAGACAGAAAGACGAAGACACAAAGAAAGAAGGAAAGAGCCAGGCATGGTTGCTCACGCCTGTAATCCTACCACTCTGGGAGGCCAAGGCCGGCGGATTGTTTGAGCTCAGGAATTCGAGACCAGCCTGAGCAAGAGCGAGACCCTGCATCTATAAAATTAGAAAGAAATTAATCAACCAACTAAAAGTATATATAGAAAAAATTACCCGGGCATGGTGGCGCATGCCTGTAGTCCCAGCTACTCGGGAGGCTGAGGCAGAAGGATCACTTAAGTGGAGGAGTTTGAAGTTGCTGTGAGCTAGGCTGACGCCACGGCAATCAATCTAGCCTGGGCAAAAAGAGTGACACTTTGTCTCAAAAAAAAAAAAAAAGAAAGAAGGAAGAAAGAAAGTAAGAAAGAAAGGAAAGAAAGAAAGAAAGAAAGAAAGAAAGAAAGAAAGAAAGAAAGGAAAAGAACGAAAGAGGGAGGGAGGAAGGAAGGAAGGAAAGAGACAGAGAAAGAAAAACTCAGAAAGAAGAAAACAATAAGAACACAAAGAG
>NW_012133915.1:7446-9267 GCF_000956105.1 Propithecus coquereli | reverse complement strand
TAGTACTTGGGATCAAAGAAAGGATGGGTCGACCCGACCACAGAAATCGTCCACCAAACCCGTCTTTGCAAAGACCACAACACAGCCAAGAGACAGAAAGACGAAGACACAAAGAAAGAAGGAAAGAGCCAGGCATGGTTGCTCACGCCTGTAATCCTACCACTCTGGGAGGCCAAGGCCGGCGGATTGTTTGAGCTCAGGAATTCGAAACCAGCCTGAGCAAGAGCGAGACCCTGCATCTATAAAATTAGAAAGAAATTAATCAACCAACTAAAAGTATATATAGAAAAAATTACCCGGGCATGGTGGCGCATGCCTGTAGTCCCAGCTACTCGGGAGGCTGAGGCAGAAGGATCACTTAAGTGGAGGAGTTTGAAGTTGCTGTGAGCTAGGCTGACGCCACGGCAATCAATCTAGCCTGGGCAAAAAGAGTGACACTTTGTCTCAAAAAAAAAAAAAAAGAAAGAAGGAAGAAAGAAAGTAAGAAAGAAAGGAAAGAAAGAAAGAAAGAAAGAAAGAAAGAAAGAAAGAAAGAAAGGAAAAGAACGAAAGAGGGAGGGAGGAAGGAAGGAAGGAAAGAGACAGAGAAAGAAAAACTCAGAAAGAAGAAAACAATAAGAACACAAAGAGAAAAAGATAGAAGGAAAGAGAGAAAGAAAACACATCAGAAAGACAGAAGGAAAGAAAAAAGAAATAAGGAAAGAAAAACAGGCAGAGAGAAAGAGAAGGAGGAGAAGGAAGGAAGGAAGGAGAAAGAAAGAAACGTGAAAAAAGAGAGATAGAAAGACAGGATGACAGGAGGAAAGAAGGCAGGCAGGAAGGATGGAAGAAAGGAAGGAAAGAAAAATGGAAAGAAAGAAGAAAAGGCAGAAGGAAGGCAGGAAAGAAAGAAGAGAAAGAGAAAGAAACAAGGAAACAAAGAGGAAATCAAGGGCAGGAGGGGGAAGAGAAAAAGAGAAGACGGGGAGAGAGATGATAGATGAGAAAGCCTCTCTAGGAAAGAATCACGAAACCCAGGAGGGAACCATGGTACGCTTCACATTTTTAGAACATGCCGGCCGTCGAAAGGAAGAAAGGAGCAAAGGACACAGGGAACACATTCACAGGGCCCGGCCGGGGGCCAGGGAGAGGCGGCCCGAGGCCACGGCCAGAGCCGTCTCCGCGGCAGGAGGTCACGATACACCGACGGGATTTTTCCACGACGTCCGCCCACCGCTAGGTGACCCCCGTCGTCCACCGATCCAAGTGTCAGCCTGGAAAGAACTGTCGCCCCGGTGGGGGAGGGAGCGTGGCGGTGGGAGCGGGTGTACACCGGGTCGCAGGCCGCCTCCCGGCCCCTCTCGGCGGACAACGTCTCTCTGCCCCCGGGCACCCTCCCCGCAACTAGTCGACCAGGGAGCCCCGGGGAGGGGGGGGACAGCAGGGCCAAGCCCCTGCCGAGAGAGGAGAGGGCACCATTGTCCCGTGCTAGATGGAACGGGTGGAAGCACGACCTGCCGAAGAGGGATGGACGGTACAGAGAAGTTCAGGGCGCAACCTGGGCGCAGCCCCTCACGATGATCTCACAGTCGGAATATCTGTCACGGTGGACCGCAGCGCATGAAGTGGGCGCTCCCGGTAACAGCGCATGTGCGTGCGTGCGTCCGTGCGTGTGTGTGAGTGGGGGAGAGAGAGAGAGAGACAGACACACAGATACGAGAGAAGACGGTCGGTACATTCACTCACTCCTGTACCCGGGCCAGTCGTTTCTCCCAAAGGACAGAAGTCCATAAAACACCGACCTCTGAAGAGTGTCGACACGGAGCTAACCCTAGGTCGGAT
>NW_012133915.1:0-1147 GCF_000956105.1 Propithecus coquereli | reverse complement strand
AGGTAAGTATTAAAATATGAATATGATATTAAGTATAAAATATTTTAATGTTAAATGTTACCCTAACACTAACATTTTCTTTAATAAAAAAGAGAGCACTTCCTAATAAACTTTGTAATAGAGATGATTAAATCATACATCAATGTTCTTCTACATTCCACTTAATATGAGCTCTGATATAGATAAAATATCCATGGCATTTTAAGTACTACACAAAAAATTTATGCTACTGAAAAAAAATTTATGCTACTGTGTGATACAACTCATTAAAATTTCTCAGTGGTAGCATGGTAGCATTATTCTTTTCTTATAAATCTCCAGATCCTTCCAGCATCAGTGAACATGTATCAAGAATAGTTTTTGGAAATCGGAAGGAAGAAAAATTGAGAGATAACATGGATTTTCTGTCTAGCAGGTGCTCTCACACTTAAGATTTCCTTTAAATTTTACCAGAAGCATTAGGTAGGATAAGATAATTGTGACAAACACTGTTCTCATTGGACAGATAAGGAGGCAGGCTCAGAGTGACAAGTAACCTGGACCCAAATATATCGCTAATAAGCATCATAGTGTGTTCCTTGATTACTTTGTTGTGTGAAGCTCAAAAAGTTTGGTCTGTGTGTGTGTGTGTGTGTCTGTGTGTGTATGTGCATACGCAATCATAGGGGTTTTAGTAAAACCTATATAAGGTAGGATTTCCCATATTTTCAATGATTTCATGTCCTACAGGAACATAATGCTCCGAGATCAGGTTTTTATACTGCCTTCTGTGCTGCATGCCCAACATGTCTGTGACTTCACAGCCGAGACTTGCTCAGGAGGAGCCTGTTCTCATCTTCTGGAAGGTTCTACTAATCTTTAAAAGACAAGGACATAAGAAGATGATCCTATAACAATGACTGTAACCATGATCAAAGGCTTAATGTTTGCCACAAAAAAAAAAAAGAACAGTTTTTGATAATGGTGATTTTACAAAAGCCATCCATCATCTTTGGAGTTGGAGAACCTGTGATACCAGACACCAGAAAAGTACATGAATTGTAAGTGCAACCAGGTATCTTCTTTGGAGACTGAGCCATAGTTTATGTTTCTTTAATAACATAGGGAAGTAAGATCATTTAATGGTTAATATGTGATATTCTGTGTT
>NW_012133914.1:15567-16153 GCF_000956105.1 Propithecus coquereli | reverse complement strand
ACGCTCACGTGATACTCTGTGCCAGGCACTGTTTTGAGTGCCTTACGAGAATTAAGTTATTTAATTCTGCCACAATCATATGAGGAGGTACTTTTTTTCTTCGCATTTGATAGGTGAGGAAGTGGATACGGAGAGGTAGAGGGGTGGCCCTCTTCCTGGGAGAGAGAGATCGGGAGAGGAAGGGAGATAACGTTCTGGGCCGTATGGAGATTAGCTACATCAAGGGGCAATCTCTGGTTTCTGCAATGCCAACGAAGAGAAAAAACCCTACTCACAAAATATGGGCGGAGGAACAGAAGAGAATCCAGCCCTGTCGCGCTTAGGGAACTCTGTCGCTTACTGTGGAGCTCGGGCTCATTTCTTACTTTAAGAAGTATGGTACGGGGCACAGGGTAGATTCTCAGCAATCAATATGTTTTGAAAGATTTTGGATTTTCTTTTGTTATTACTGATTTTATTTTTCTTATCTGGTTCTTTATTTCTAAGCCATATAAAACTATCCCTAGAATGATTATAACATCTTTTCTTTTAACGGAGTGGTAAAGTTCTGACATAGCTGAAGCTCTAGGGAATGTATTCATGTCCA
>NW_012133914.1:5887-6437 GCF_000956105.1 Propithecus coquereli | reverse complement strand
TATCCCAAGAATGGAAAAACAAGCACCACATGTACTCACCATCAAATTGGTATCAACTGATCAACACATAAGTGCACATATAAGAATAACATCTATTGGATGTCGGGCAGGGGGGAGGGGGAGGAGGGGACAGGTATATGCATACACAAATAGTGCCATGCGCACCATCCAGGGGTTGGACATGCTTAAAGCTCGGACTTGGGGGGGGAGGAGGGGCAAGGGCAACATATGTAACCTAAACATCTGTACCCCCGTAATATGCTGAAATAATAAAAAAAAGAAGTTGTGTTTTTAAAATAAACCGCATAAACTCAACCTAACACTTGTAGAAGTGCCATGCAGACTATTATGGTGAATTGTATGTTTTTGTAGTTTTGTAGTCTCTGACTTAGCGTTGCTTTATAAATTCATACTTCTTTTTTTCCTTCTCGTTATTGCTGCCTTGGTAGATCAGGGTTATTCATGTATCTTGATGAAATTAGGGCTTTGTGTTTTACCAGGAATAGAGGCTCATTTGATATACTGAGTTTACTTTTGATTTTGTAATGAG
>NW_012133914.1:0-2229 GCF_000956105.1 Propithecus coquereli | reverse complement strand
CTCAGCCTCCCGAGTAGCTGGGACTACAGGCATGTACCACCACACCCGGCTAATTTTTAGTATAGACGAGATCTTACTCTTGCTCAGGCTGGTCTTGAATTCCTGAACTCAAGTGATCCTCCCTCCTTGGCCTCCCAGAGTGCTAGGATTACAGGAATGAGCCACCGCGCCCCGCCTAGGTCATATTTAAAGGCTTGTGTGAACTCTGGTCTATCTCTGATGTTATGCCCAGTTCTTCTGTGAGGGTGCTGTGGTCTCGCAGCCATCACTCCCGGACCACCGCTTCCCAACATGCCCTACTGTCTTGGGCCGTAGGCCCCACTCAGCACTCTGGGAGTGTGTCCCTAGCCAGTAACTTAGCCCTCACCCTGTTTCTCGCTGAGATAATCTTTGATTGTTTTCCATTGCAGCTGGAGTTTGGATCAAATGGCGACTTGTACTTTTCTGAAGACACAGAAAGATCAGTAGGTGCAAGGACAGCACCAGGAAACCTGCTCTAAACAATGATTAAAGTTTCCGTGAGAAATAATCCAGTATGCATTTTGCCCTGACATTTCCAAAAAGCAGAATGGTTGAGACCCACAGCCACACATACTGCCACCCAGCCATTCTGCTACGGTTCCGATTGCTACTGCCACCTCCTGCAGTGAGCCCGGTCAGCTTTGGGAGGGCGGCGAGGGAGGCTGCAGGCTGGCGTGGTGAACAATGCCCCATTCACAGGTTACAAGGGCATACCTGTCTCATGGGCCAACAAAAATGGTGCTGTGAATCAGTGTCACTCTACAGTGACATTTAATCACCTTGCTGTAGGTGATCAGAACCAGTTAAGAGGGTGACACATAGCAGAGATGGGGAAAGAAAACACAGAGGGCGTCAATCTTTCCCCTTGGCCCAGGAGAGAGAGCAAGTGTTTGCCGTTTGCCTACTTCCTAAGTCCGCTTACAAATTGCCGGATAACCTTTGGTTTGTCAGTTGACCTTTCCAGGCTTTTTTCCCCTCCCCGCATGGTTCATAAAACAACAGTGATGTTACCTGCTCCATGAGAGTCATGTTGACTTAATAAACCTGGTGGGAAATGCTTTTCTCTTCTGAGGTCCTCACTGTTCCTTCATGTTTCATTCCCAGGAAGACACAAAGCCTGTCCATTTGGTGTGAGCCGTGAAAGGAGGATTCCGACAGGTGCCTCTGCGAGCTTCCTGCTGCAGGAGCCATTCCCAGCGTCAGCTTCGTTTTGATCTTTGGTCAGATGGAAGACTAGAAGGGCGCACTCTCTCAGGCTGGCTAGGGGACTCTTTGATCTCGCTGTGTCTAACAGGCAGAACGCTCTTCTCTGTTTCCTCTAAGGACAAAAATAAACAGAGAAGCTGAGTTTTGAACAGCTGCATAAACAATGCAATTTGGAAGTATGCAAAAAATATACAGGTTATATGTACATTCATACATATATCCTCTTGATCCGTCCTTTGCATCCTTGTGACCATCGCTTGATCTGGGAGAGATTTCCATCTGATGCAATGGAAATCCAGTCGCTTTTAAGGCCCTGAGGGGTTTAAGGCCTCAGAGCATTTGGGCAGAAGCATTTCTTTCCCCTGGATGTGGCTCAATTCTGAGACATCCCAATTACAACTACAGTGTAATAGAATAAAATAACCCTCTTTAATATGCTGACAGTAGGCTACTCACACTCCGGAGGGTAGGTGCCTTGGGTTGATTTTCTAGTACCGGCAATGAGTTTGCACTTGGATGACAAGAGTTTGCAAATCTGAAACCAAACTCATCTTTCCTCTACTGCTCCCTCTCAAAGAGCCCTTTGTTGCGAAGTTGTCATTTATTCGGTGGGAGTGCCACCCGCGTCCTCACACTGGCGTGAAGCTCAGTCCCCTTTATTTGTCTCCTTTACGCCTCCCCTCGATCAGTCTCCATAAACTGTGAAGTTGTCCTTTTTGTCTGTCTCTTCACTGACACTCTTAGTTCAGGCCGTTATTCCCAGGGCTAGTAGTTTAACCGTTCCCTACTTGATAAAAAATAACTTTACATTTGAAGATGAGAGAGGAAACTTGATTGTTTTGGGAATACATGTGACAGAAGGGAGAGCTCAGACATATCCTTTAGGCTTTCAGGAGAACAAGGAAACAATGACTGTCAAAAGGCAACAGAGGTTAAAGTTTAGCCATTCTGTTTTGCACCCTGATGTTGCTCTATGCTTATTTCCCACGACTTTTCCTCACT
>NW_012133913.1:12636-22670 GCF_000956105.1 Propithecus coquereli | reverse complement strand
AGTCAATGGTAAAAGGCGACCAGGAAATTCTGCATCTCTCTTTCCAGAATCCTCAGCAGTCACTTCTGAAAGGTTCTCCGGTCCCTCTGCCAGTCCCGCAGCGGCGCCCGAGCAGCAGATTCCCGCGAGGGTCCTGTCTCCTGCAAGGCCCACCCTGCCCGCCCCGCCCGGGCCCTGGCAGGCGGCCTCCCCGCGGGTGGAGCTGGCCCTTCCTTCAGGACCAGGCCCTTCCTGAGGCCCCGGACGGGGGAAGGCGAGGGGTTCGCAGTCCAGCCCCGCTCGGGCCACCTGCCGCCCGCAGCCCGCCAGGCCCGGCCCGGCCCCCACAGCTGACTCCTACGAGCAGGTCCTGGCGGTGTCTGAGCTCATGGGGTGGGAGGAGGGAGCTTCGTGCCGCTTCCTGTGCTTTTCAAGACAGAAAAAACCATCTCCGTCCCCATCTGTTTCTTTTTCAGATACGATCTATTTCAGGAGAGAAGTATGCACTCCGCTTTACCCATCCCGCCTCCCCCGGAGTTTGGACGTGGCCTGCCTCCGTGGGTGGCTGCAGCTGCGCCCGTCCCTCCTGCACGCTCGGAGCCGGGCAGGGGGTCAGGCCCTGGGAGCGCCTCTCGCTTCGGCGGCCCAGGGAGAAGCCATAAATAACAGTGCGAGCCCCCCGGGTGGCCTGCCATGTTGGGGGCCCCACTCCCACAGGCTCCAGGCCCTCTGTGCGCCCCCAGGCTGTGGGAGAGGCCCGGCCTGATGGGCTGTCGTGCAGGGTCTCCCGGGGGCAGCAGGTGGACCCCGGAGACGCGAGTGAACGCTCAGACAGCCTCCGACCGCACCGCGTCCTGCACAAGTGCTCCGTGTGCTCCCAACGCCACCGCGGAGAGTGGGGCAGGGTCTCCAGCGCAGCGGAAGCTGTTTTAGCTGAAATAACTTTGCCTTAAGGGCCTCTCGACAAGACAGATGGATGCCCTGGTGATTCCAAGGTCTGGTGGGTCCTTCTGGAAAGAGGCCAGGTGAAAGATGAAGCGGGACTTTAGGCTGTGTTTGCCTGCCGCTGGGGGGTGGCACTTGCCGGTGTATTAGAGAGGTCTGTGTTTGCCCAGCCAGGGCGTGACCCTCGTCTGTCCCCACGGCGCACCGTCCTCATGGCCTCAGCCTCCGTGCATCGGCCAGCACAGCCCAGCATTAGCCAAAGTCAAGCACAGCCGGCTGGGACCACGGCCTAAAGTTCAGCTCCACTGAGCTGAATGACCCAAAGCAAACGCTACCAGACGCTGGTTACACGAAACGTAGACGTACAGCTAACATGTGATAAAAGAAAATAATTCTTCCAGCCCACACTTAGCATGTCCCCGCAGCCGGCACGTCAAGTGCATTCCCGGGGGGCTGTCCCCGGAGCTTGGCAGCCGACAGGAAGGTGGTGTGGGTGCAGAGGACCCCGGCCCCGAGAACCAAAGCCGGAGCCCCTAATGCACGAGGATGCGGGTGCGGCCGCTGCGGCCGGTGGCTCCCACCACCCGATTTCTGCCCAGGACGCAGCTTGACTTCACAGGAGCTGCGGGGAGAGCTTGGATCTGATTTGAGGTGATGTTTTCTAAAAATATTGGCAGGACTGTTAGAATGCTAAGAAAAATAAGAAAAAAATAAAAATAGTGACAGGTTTAGACAACAAATAGCAGAGCGGAAAGAGAGCTGGTCTGAGCTGCCCAGAACAGATGTCTCGCTGATGGCCGCAGCAGCGCTGCTGAGGAAGGCCACAGCCGACGGGGCCCGCAGGGCAGGCCGGCCTTGTCACTGCGCACACGCCGCGGGGGCAGACACGGGCTTTGAGCACACGTCTCTGGGGAGGTGTCAGAATTTTCTAGAGTAGCCCCCTGAAGGGTGAGAAGAGAACATTCTCCCCACACCGACGAAACTGACGGGGTCGTGGACCCATTTCCCGGCCTGCCTGTCCCTGTGAGGTGGCAGCCCGGCCCCGGCCGCCATCGGTCATGTCAGCGCCAGTGCGGCTCTAGCGCCTGGGGCGAATGTGGCATTTCTCTGTCCCTCCACGGTCTCGCGCACGGCTGCCACACTGGGTAGAGTTCTGCCACGTGGGGCGGCTGGCACAGCGTGTCCCTGCAGGTGGCCTTCGGCACACACTGGGGAGGACACCAGAACTCCAGGCCACCAAGTCCGCCCCCTCAGCACCCAGAAGAGTTTTCGTGTCCTGGAGTGACACGATCAGAACCAGATGTTCCCCAAGCAGGGGAAAGGCCAAGGCACACCCTGCACTCAGCGCCTTGTCTGGTGCGGTGGCCCGTGCTACCCACGCAGCCAGGACCCTGGGCGGCCCGTCCGCCAACGCCCTCGTTCTCCCCAGGGCATGCTGGCCACAAGGCACAGAGCCACGCCCGGGCTGGCCCGGCTCGGCACGGGGCTCCAACCCCGCGGGGGCCGGTGGCTCCGTCCTCAGGGTGTTTCTCTGGCTCTGGGTTCTGCTCCTCCTCCCTCCCTGCCCCCTCCCTGTCCCCTCACCCTGCCCAGTGCCCACGGGAGCCTCCCACTGCCACCTCCCCGCTCCAGCTCATCATCGGGAACCTGGCTCTCGGGGTCAGAGGGTCAAGGCTGCTGGCCAGCCCATCGGAAGGCCGTCCTTGGGACATGGTGCCACAGAAGGGGTGGCCCATGCACGAAACCCGCAGCCGAGGTCCCTGGGCCGGCGGCAGGCGAGTGCTCAGACAAAGCGAGTGCGTCCCTCCCATCTCGGCTGCGGCCCTTTGCTCATCCCAGCCCTTCTCCGGCCTTGTCCCCAGCTGTGGTCCCCAGTGCCCTCTCGCTCTCGGTGCCGCCCCCGGCCCTCCCCCCAGCAAGCCCCCTCCAGTCAGCCCTCCCCTTGCAAATCAGTACGAGCGCCTGTTCTGTGCCCGCCGGGGTAAGACACACTCACCTGAGACGTCACTTCTCAACAGGAAACGGACAGGCAACTGCAGAGACTGACAATGGCTGCTGCGAGCCCCTGTGTGAGGTGCACACGAGCACAGACAGCTGTGGGCCTGGAGCCTTCTGTGACGGTGGAAATGTCCCCTGTCTGAGCCGTCCGCTCTGGCAGCCAGTAGCCACATGCAACCGTCGAGCACACGAAACGTGGCCAGTGTGGCTGAGGAACCAGACTTCTCCTTTCACTTCACTTAATTCATTTGGATTTAAATTTGAACAGCCGCATGTGGCCAGTGGGGACACTATGGGACAACGCAGGCCTTAGAGGACCCAGGGGGGCCTCATAGTCGACCTGCTGGAAAACACAAGAAGGTTAGGATCAAGACATTTTTTGAATATGGGGTTAAAAAACTGTGAACACCTGGCAAGACACAGGAAATGAAACCAACGGCTTCCCGGAGAACGTCGGTGACTGACCAGGCACAGCCCAACACCAGGAAGAAATGCCCCGAGTGGAAATGAATTTATAGAGGTGAACATTTGGCCTGAACAGGCGAATGTTCCACTCGGCCAGTCATCGAAGAACTGGACACCGATACGACGCTAAGGCCGCACCAACTGCACGTGCCTCGCGTGTGAAAACCCACATGCAGACAGCAGAGCCCAGCGTTAAGAGGGGCATGCAAGGAGACCCCCTCCCTGGACGGCAAGGAGAACAGGCGGGCTCAGGCTATCCTCTCCGTCCCTGGCCGCTCCATTCCGAAGCTGCCAAAGATGCCATCACAAGGCAGTTGGGAATGAGGCAGGTGGAGACAATCTTTCACAGAGACATATTTGATGAACAAATGGATACTTTGTTGTTTCCTGGAAGTGATTTTTCCCAAATAGAGTAACTTTATCAGTGAACTCATCACCACTCCCCGATGCCGGAGCGAGGTCCCACAGCACAGAGGGCGGCAGCCGCAGTCCTGGACTCAGGAGGCAGCGCCGGGTCCGGGTGTCACTCCGAGGGCTGTCTCAGGGACGGTGGGCGCGGGTCCAGCTTGGCGCCTGCGACTTAAGCCCTTCCCACCGTTCTAAGCATCTCGTTGCTCAGGTGGTGCTGACATTCCTCCTCCTCAGAATACCTTGAGTGGTTTTGGTCGCCTGCCTCGACTGTGACAGACGCATCAGTAAAACAGGATCCTACACAGCCACGAGAAACGAAATTAGATCTAACGCACCTATCGGAGCATCCCTCAGACTGCGACCGTGCCCGGGAAGACGAAAGCAGGGGACTGGTTTGGACTTGGATCTCACGGAGAAGTTTTCTTTCATACCACGATTCATTCTCTTTGAGGTCTCATTTATATCCCATAAAACTTACCCCATTGTAAGCGACAGCACAATGATTTTTAGTGAATTTATAATAGAGTTGCGCAACCATCACAATTTAATCTTCACACATTTTTCAAACATTTCCATCACCCCAAACCAACAAGTCCCCTCTTGCCCTTTTGCCGCTAATCCCTGCTCCCACGCCCAGCCCCCGGCAACCAGGGCGTGCTCCGGTCCCCTAGACCTGCCTTTCCTGAACATTCCCTATAAACGGAATGATATAACGGGAAGTCTTTGGAATTTCTCGACGTTCGTCCGTGTTGGAGCGTGTATGGGTGCCTCGTTCCCGTGTCATCAGTGAACGATGCTCCACCGTGTGCATGTGCCACGGTGTTTATCCACTCACCGGCCGGCGAGCATTTGCCACCGCGATGCCGTCGTGAGCCTTCCCTGCAAGTCCTTGGGTGGCTGTGCTCATGCCTCTTGGGGACATACCTAGGAGCGACCGCTGGGTGACACGGCAACGCGAGTTCAGCATTTCGAAGAACTGCCAAACTATTTTCCCAAGCGACTGCACCAGTTCCCGTTCTGACCAGCAGTGTGGCTGTATGGCTTTACATCCCGCCGGCGGTGACGAGGGATCTAATTTCCCCACAGCCTGGGCAGCACGTCTGATTCTCTGTCTCTTCAATGACAGCGTTCCCGTGGGCGAGAGGTGGCATCTCACGGTGACTTTGACCTTCATTAATCCTAACGACTAATGAGATGGAGCATCTTTTCGTGCTTGTTGGCCATTTGGACATCTGCTTTGGTGAAGTAGCCATTCGGTTCTTTTATCCATCTTAATCAGACTGTCTTCTTATTACTGAGTTGTAAAAGTTCTGTATATGTACTGGATTCAAATCTTTTGCCAGCCACATAATTTGTAAAAAAATTTTCCCAATCTGTGGCTTGTCTTTTCATTTTCTTAATGCTGTCTTAGGATGTCCAGAACTTTTTAATGTTGGTGCAGTCCAATTTATCATTTTTTAATGGATTACACTGTTGGTGTCACTCTAAGAACCCTTATATTTTTTCTCAGAATCTTTTTTAAAAAAATTATTTTTGACTATTATGAGTACGTAGTAGTTGTATATCTTTATTCTCAGAGTTTCATAGTTTTGAGTTAGGCTCGTGACCCACTTTGAGCGTGACGTGTGCACAATGTCAGGTAAGGGTCACCGTTTATCTGCTGCCTGTGGACACCCAACCTCCCCTGCGCCATCTGTGGAAAAGAATACTTTTTCTCTATTAATTTTGTTGGCAGCTTTGTTGCAAATCAAGCGATCATACGTGATCATGCATGTAAGTGTTCATTCCTGAACCCTCCATTGCCCCGCCGACCTGCACGTCCACCCTCTGCCGGCCGCCGGGATTTCTGTGGCTTTGGAAGAGGTTCTACAATCCTGTAGTGGAAGTGCCTGAGTTTGTTCTTCTTCAAAACTGTTCTATTTTCATTCCTTTGCATTCCCAAGTAAACTTTACGGCCAGCCTGCCCGTTTCACCACAGAAATCTTGCTGGGATTTTTACAGAACCTCATTGACTCCATATCAATTTAGGGGATTACAGTCTTGACAATATTGAGTCTTTCGATTCATGAACATAGAATGTCCCTCTCATTATCTAGATCTTCAATTTCTCTCAGCGACGTTTCGTAGTTTACCATGTAAAAGTCTTGCACTGCCTTTGTTGGCTTTGTTCCTGTTTCTACCCTTGGTTAACGCTATTGCAAGTGGAAATGTTTTCTTAATTTCATTTTTGATCACTTATTGCTAGTATATAGAAATGAACTTCTTAGAGGTTGATCTTCTATCCAGTAACCTTGGTGAACTCACTTATTAAATTTCTTAGTTTTTGTGAATTCTTTAGGATTTTCTAATATGTCATCTGTGAATGAAGACAGTTTTACTTCTTTTTCAATCCAGACTCTTTAATTTTTTTCTTGCCTCATTTCATTAGCTAGACCCACTAGTAAATGTTAAATAAACGTGGAGAGAGTGGACATCCTTGCCTTTTCCCCAATCGTGTGTGTCAGGCTTTCCATCTCTCACCGGTAAGTATGATGTCAGCTCCAAGAATGTTGTAGACGTTCCCCTCCTTTCAGTTTGCTGAGAATTCTTACCGTGAATGGGTGTTGGATTCTGTCAAGTACTTTTTCTGTGTATGTTAAGGTGATCATGTGGCTTTTCCCTTTATTCTTAATATGTATCACATTAATTGATGTTCAAGTGTTGAACCAACCTTGCATTGCTGTGATCGATCCTACTGGGTCATGGTACATGCTCCTTTCTGTATGTAGCTGGATTTGTTAAGGGTCTTGGGGTCTGAGTTCACGCATGACATTGGTCTGCAGTTTTGTTGTGATATTCGGAATATCAATTAATCGATGCTAGAATTAATAGACAAGGACTTTAACATAATTAAAGAAAACAGAAGAAAAGATGCACAAGATGTATGAAAATGTAGAGAGATTTAAGAGAGAAATGTCACAAGTACTTTCCGAAACCACATCAGCCTGGGAGGCAGGGAGTGGTGAAAACGCCCAGGGTAAAGGCAGAAGGAACCAGTGACTTCTTGGCCCCCTGGGCTCTACCCCTGGCCTGTCTGCCCCCCACTCTGGCTGCAGGTAAGGGTGAGGCCTGTCTTCACTCCGCAAGAGGCTTCCTGAGTCCCGGGCTGCTGAGGACAGGCACTCACTGTCCCGCCTGCACCTGCCCTGCCAGGGCTGACCCCTGCCCCGCGCTGGGTCTCCTCACGCAGCGGCCACATTCATAGCTGCACCTGGCCAGGGGCTCTCTTCTCTGTGCGTCTCTGGTCTCCCCTCTTCCTTTCTTTAGCCGAGTGGCTTCCCGGAGAACTAAACCTCTGCTTTGCTGCACATCTCATCTGGCTCCTCCCATGAGACGCCCTTGCGGCTGATGTTTTGCGTGCACCTTAGGTCGGTCGCTAGGACTCAGGCGACTTTGGAAGGCAGAAGTGAGGTGGGAGCCACACGGCTGTCGTGGCTGCTGCAGGCAAGGTCCAGTGTCCACGGTCCAGTGTTTGGTCACCAGCTCTGTGGCTGCGAAAGGTGGATGCGGCGGGGGCAGCAGCGTCTGCAGCAACAGCAGGCCCCTGGTCTCTGGGCCTCGGCCTGCGGGGGTGTAGCTAAGTCAGCTGTGCGAGTAGACCCTGGCTTCTGCGCTCCGGCGATTTTAAAACCTCGCTGCTTGTATTAATCCCTGTCTGCTTCTGACGCCTGAAGTGGCTTCTCTGAACTAAGGATTGTCACCTCCTCCTTTTGAAGAACCTTCTTGGAAATGCCACACTCACTTCTGTTCACATTCCCGTGGCCAGAATTAGTCGCGTGGTGCAGGGATCTGCGAGGGGGAGGGGAAGGTCGTCTTTCAGCTTCGTGCATTTCGGCCCCAGATAAGATGAGATTCTGTTACTTGGGGAGGGAGAGTGATGCTAAAATAGGCAACTGGCATTGAGCAACGCTGCCACCCCCAGAGCAGTGGGACTGCTGGCTGCTTCTGAGGCGAGCCTCGATGCTTGTCCTTGCCGATCCCAGACTTTTTTTTCAATCAAAACCATGAAGACATTCAAAGGTTTGTTTACTAAATACCAGGTAGCAGAGGGCAGTGAGCGTCAGAAGACAATGGAGGCTGTAGCTGGAAAGCTGACGCCTCCCGGGCTGAGGAGCGGACCCTGCAGTTTTCCCCAGCCCCCAGCAGAGCAGCGTTCTGGAATCCCGGGTGTCTCCACAGGCCACTCTGGAGAGCCCGCAGGCCAGCAGCCCCTCGGGGGCCCAGTCTCCCCTTGGCTAGAAAGAGGTGTATGAGGTTCCTGGGCCGCCCTGACAAACTGCCACAAAGTTGATGTCTTCAGACAACAGAAATTTGTTCTCTCACAGCCTGAAGACTGAAAGTCCCAAATCGAGGTGCTGGTAGGGCCACACTCGTCTGAAGAGGAGGACCCCCCGCCACCCAACCTCTTCCGGCTCCCGGCGAGCACGGGCGTCCCCTGGCCGTGGCTGCGTCACCCCGTCTCTGCCTCTGTCCTCGCGTGGCCTCTTCCCTCCCTGGGTGCATCTCCTCTGTGTGGCTCTTGCAGGGATGCTTGTCATTGGATTTGGGTCGTCAATCCAGGTCATTGTCACCTGGGTGATCCAGGGTGATGTCATCTCAAGACCCTTAACTTGACATCCACAAAGGCCCTTTTCAAGGTCACATTCACCAGTTCTGGGGATAGAACATGGTCCGATCTTTTCGGGAGGCACCGCCTGACTCACCGCAGGAACTCAGACGTGGGACCAGCAAGTGCAGAAGAAACGTGGGAAACGCCCAGCACGGGAAATACCTGTTGACACGTCCCCGGCCCCGTCTCTTCAGCTCCATAAAGATCGAGTGTCACTATTCGGGTGGCACCAGGGACATAAAATTCTACTATTTGAAGTACTTACTAATAATCCATGTGACAATGCCCTGAGCGTTTTTCGAGCCCTCTGGCCGCGAGGGAGCACCATGAGTGCAAACATCTAACGGGTGTGATGTCTGGGCTGGAGGCTCCGCGGCGTGGCGTCCACACCTGGGGCCTTGGAGCCGGGAGGCTGCCCTGGGACAGGGGTGGCTCTGCTACTTAGAACCAGTTGTTGAAACCCAGTCCAGTTTCCTGACCTCTGGGAGCCTCAGTTTGTCCTTCTATAAAGAGTGACGGCCACTTGCTCGGGCTGTCAGCTTTAGTGGAGTCAAATATCGAATATGTAGCATAGTCTGGAACGCTGGAACCCCCAACAAACAGCACGTCTTACCACAGTCATCAGGCTGAGGACAGGACACAGGTGTCCTGACCGGCCGGGGCCCACGCTTCGCTCCGGCGGAAGCGCAGCCTGGCTGTGTGGTTCTGGCGTGTGCTCGCGCGGAACTCCGGGTCGGCCGGTGCCGGGTGTGCGAGGGCCACGTCTGTGAGTGGTGAAGGAACCGCGGTGTCAGGGGATACCTGGTCGCGGTGCTCCGTCCCCGGCTTCCAGCAATGGCTGGTTCTCAGTCCTCTTCCTCCCGCCCCCGAGCCCTGGCTGTGGACCCAGCCTTCCCCCATCCAGCGCCCCCCAGGCTGGGTCTCCCCCGCCTCACGGTTGGCCACTCTGTCGTCTCTGCTCCCTCTCCTCTCCAGCCTGTTCGAGGAACTTGGGGCTTCCCTGTCTTTAGTTACACTCACTCCCTCATTGCGTCGCTGGGTTTCACGCTGTAAATACCCCCGACTGCCGACAGGCTCAAGTGTAGGCTCCAGCCCAGTTTACGTCTCAGGCTCCAGACTCCAATATCGAGTGTCTGTTTACGATTTCCGACTGGAATCCAATAGATGGCTCAGCTCAGCACGGCCGGAGCCGAACTGCTGAGCTCCATCCTCACCCAAACCTGCCCCTGGCGCGGTCCACAGCCCCAGCCAGTGGTGGCAGCTTCATCCTTCTCTCTCTCTCTTGTTCTCTCTCAAAACCTCAGCACTACCCTGGACTCCATGGTTCTCTCGTAGCCCACATCAAATCCCTCAGGAAATCAATCGCCACTACTTTTAAAATGTGTCTGGAATCCGACCAGGTGTATCCACTCCCTGGAGCGCCCGCCCCCGGCCGCTGGGCCTGGCTCTCAGGTCTGCTCTGTGCCGATGCCCTCGGGCCGCGTCTCCGGGGTGTCCCCACGGTGCTCGATTCACTGGGTGCGGGGGCCTCGCTGCACCCAGCACCTCCAGCCCCGGGTCCCCTGCCCCTCCACCCACATCCCTGGTC
>NW_012133913.1:10163-10766 GCF_000956105.1 Propithecus coquereli | reverse complement strand
GTTCCCCAGGCCAGACGGGTCTGAGACACGACGCTTGTACTTCTGTGTTGGTGTACTTCTGTGTTGGTCGTGGAAGCCTGGTCCTGCCCCTGGCGGTGCCCCGAACACTTCATGAGCACCTCCTCCTACCTACTTTCCTTTTTCAAAATGTTGGCGGCTCCTATTGTCTGTGAACTCTGCCAAGGAACTGCAAAACTATACTGCGACACGCGTGACCCCTACTCCTCCCCCTCCACCGCTGGACTTGGGCTGGACTTTCACTGACTCCCTACAGAAGGGCCGGGAGCTGATGTCTCCTGTCAGTGTCTTGGTGTGTTTGTGGGTTTCTGGTTTCTTCACTGTTGCTGCCCAGCCCTTGTTCTAGGGGGAGGCGATACCCTCCCTCCGGCAGAAAGGCAGGAAGGGGTGACGGAGGGCGAGCGCAGACCTGGGGAGGGAATGGGGGGCAAGTACGAAGACAGGGAGGGAGGGAGGAAGGAAGGAGGGAAGACGAAGGAAGTGGGGAAGGGAGGAGGGAGGAAGACGAGGAGGAAGGAGCAGGGAAGAGGGAGGAAGGGCAGGAGGGGGAAGCGTGCCCCGCCCCCATCAGTGCTGGGGCTTTTC
>NW_012133913.1:0-8108 GCF_000956105.1 Propithecus coquereli | reverse complement strand
TGTCTGATTAATTTCTTTCTATTTTTAGTAGAGATGGGGTCTCGCTCTTGCTCAGGCTCCTCCTGGGTCTTAAAGGAAGCAGCTTTGCCAAGCTACTGGGGTGGAACACGCTTTTATTTTAACACTTTTTGAGCTTGATTTGCCTAAGTCTACGTACTTAGGCAAGGTCGGGGGGGGGGGGTCTCCATTTGAACGCTCGCCCGGGCCCTGCAAACGCCTGTGGTGGGCCCAGTAGAGCCGCGTCCACCGTGCAGATGTCAGCCTTGGTGTCACTGGTCTTCTCGTCGTGTTTTCAACTGTCGGTTACCGGGAGTTGTTTGAGCTCAGGGAGGCCTTTATTGACAGCCTCAACCCTGTGTTAGCCTGCGGTCCCAGCCCCCACAGGGGCTCCGTGTGAGCCCAAGTCGATGTTACGCACGTCAGGGAAACAGCATCCTGAAACTGCTCCCAGAGGTCTCAGTGGAGTGACTTTCTGGGTCTCGGAATCTGCAGCATTATCTGTGTTTCATAAGAATCAGATTTAAAGACATGAAGTACTTAAATTATAACACAATTTAGTTGCAAACCAAGTTTACGTGCTGCATGCCACTCAAACATCAGATACAGAAACTTTGGAGCAGCGTAAGAAACCGAGAACACGGCACTCATTTAGTTGTTGTGCGTGAATTCCAATACTTGCGTGAATTAAAATGTTGCACATTTTTATCCCAAATTTTTATACAAATTTATTTTCCCAAGTGGAACTGGCATCACTATCAGAGAAATAACATATGATGTTGCTTTTAAATTCAAATCAACAAAATAGTGTAATTGGCCAAAGAGTTTCTTTTAAATGGGAATTTTACATGTAACTTGAAACTTCAAATCTCACGTATTCATTAAACCATATAATACTACTACCCTTAAACGCTCGGCTAAAAGATTTAGCATCAATTTGATGCTGAATGGAAAGCCTTTTCAATTTGTAATTGTAACCTTTGTTTACTTTTTTCCAAAAAAGTTATCGGGCCTAGAAACTTGATAACAAATTGCTTACCTTTTGTTAACTTACATGAGTGTCTAGTTTGTGAAGATGGAACGGTGAGAAAGCATCACTCTCTTCAAACCCCAATGAAATACACGGCCCAGTGGCCACACCACAGGAGAGCGTCCTGGCCCAGAGGGGCTTCCTTCCGGGGCCTGAGCCTGAACCGGCCAGCGGTCTGGGCCCACCTACCTGTCTCTCCTGTGTTGCGGGAGGAACAGGCCAGGGGACACAGTGAGGACGCACAAATGGCCTGGTTTCTTCCACAAATGCATTGCAAGAAAAATAAAAACGGAGGCGAGGCCACAGATTAAAAGATGACTTAGGGAATATGCAAAGAACAGGAGGGCCTCGTTTGACTCCAGATTAAAACAAAGCAAATGTAAAAGGCAAAGAACTAAACAAACAAAAGAAAAACACGAGACAACTGGAGAAATCTCAACATTGGCTGCATGTTTGATATTAGGGAATTATTCCTTTTTGGAGCATGATAAGGTATTGGGTTATGTCTAAGAGAAGAAATCTACTGACGTGTTTATAGATGAAATGAAGTCTTGGATTTGCTTTGATCGTGTAACGATCCTGTCTGGGGTGAGGAGGGCACGCACCAAACAAGCGTGGGGCGGGGTCACGGCGCAGAGGGTCTCGGCATCATCCCTCTGCGTCTGCGAGTGGGGGGCTTTTTCCGTGTGTGTGAGACAGAGAGAGAGAATCTAGAGTAGAAGGTGGTTGAACCTTATGATGCATAAAGGATTCGCATCCAAAATATATTTTAAAGCTCTATAGAACTCTGTACTTCGCCACCCAGATAATTAAACTAACAGGAAAGCGGGTTGAGAGAAGACTGAATCCCAGAATTATTCACTCGACCTGTTTTTGCGCAACTATTATGTTTGAATTCTGGGGATCTAGGAGTGGTCCGAACAGTTTCCAAGTTTACATTCTAGTGTGTGAAACAGATTTTCAGTGTCCTTGGGACCTCGTGCAGGGGGAGCTGTGACCTGCTGCCATCACCGCAGGTCCTCCTGGCCGCCGTGTCCGCGAGTGTGGAGCGCAGAGGCGTCGGGAGCAGGCGCGGCGTGGCAGGGCGTGCCCGGGGGAGGGGCGCCTGGCCGGGAGGCACCGTCGGTGGAATTATGGACTCACTCTGAAGGCAGAGCCCACAGGATTTGCTGATAAACCACCTTCAAGAAAGATCAGCATGTCTGCCAGCTGTGTGGCAGCCTCCTGGGGTTGGTGCCCCGGGGACCCTTCCCCTGAGGGTGGGCTGGTTTCCAGGACTAGCTGCTAAGTCCTGGGCACAGCAGAAGTGGTGGGTGTCACTGCCAAGACTGGGACATAACAACATTGGGGCTTTGTCTCAGTGACGCTGTCTGGAAGCGTCAGCTTCGAGATCTGGATCAGCTGCTGTGGGGGACGGCAGTGGCCCGGTCTCCAGGCAGCCCTGCAGGGAGGCCCACGTGGTGAGGAGAGGGGCCCAACAGCGCCACCGCCAGCTGGGCCTTCGGAGGAGCCCTGGCCGATGGCTGGCGGGACCCTCAGGGAAGGCCTGGAGCCAGAGGCACCTGTTCACCTGGACCCCGACGCCAGACCCACAGACACTCCAAGTCAGTGCAGGTCTGCCGCGGAGGCTGCTACGCTCGGAGGCCGTTTGTGGCGCAGGAAGAGATGACTGACACTCTACAGCCGCCAACGTGCAGGAGAAACGGCAACAAAAGCACATTCACGCTCACCAGATTGGCTGAAGCTAGGAATTCTGGCAGCAGCAAGTGCTGACAGCGGGGGAACCACACCCAGGCTGACCCCGTCAGTGCGGGCGCGAAGGGGGCGGTTAAAGCACTGTGGAGCGTGACCGTCACCATGTCACAGAGCCGACGCTGTGCAGAAGGACCCGAGACACGCTCCAGGAGATACCCGAGGAAACTCAGTTCACTATCGTTTGGGGTAGAAATAAACTGGCAGCAGGTGGCGTGTCTGTCCAGAGGACGGGTCCTGCAGCGTGGAGCGGTTGCGTGGCCAAACACCACGGCACCTCGAGTGAGGAACCCGGAGAGTGTGCGTGGACACGGGCGGCCCCAACACGCGGCCGGGAAGGAAAGGCAAGATGCAAAAAGGTATTTTTACAGCGTGACTACACACGCTATAAATATGTGATAAACACCAAGACTGCCTTTTTTTAGAGATAAAATTACGCAGCAAAAACGCAAAATCACAGACACGCAGCGCACATGCGGATCCCGGGTTTGCACCTCCTCCTGGGAGGGGAGGGAACGGAGCCTGGTGCGGCTCTGTCACCTTCTACCTGTCAGCGTCTTCGTGGCAAAGCGCGGAGTGTCCAGTCTTCACGGTGGGCGCATGTCGGTCTGTTGTTTTCTCTGTTTAATGTGGTAGGAGTTTGCATAATTTTAAAGGTAAAAAAAGTATTAGGGCTTTGTAACGACCACTGAAAAATAATTTTCAGATAACATGATCCAAAAAATGTGTCATAAAAACCCTCCGCTGTTACGAAGCTGAGGACAGCCGCCCCTTGCCCCAGAGCTTGGGACTTTCTGTCCAAGTTTCTCTGCCTCCCGCCTGTTTCAGAGACGAGGACTCCGCTGACTGTGAGAGCCTGTCATTTTGGGTAAACTCGTCCGTGTCTTCAGGAACAGCCACAGAAGGCTATGGTTACCTTCCGGCCCCTCTCCTCCCCTCGGCCCTGCCTCCGTCGGCTAGCGCTGCCGCGACGCTGCCCGACAGACAGCCCCGGCCCGGTCTTCTGACCTGGGCCTCGCGCTGCCTGGAGCCAGCCGTGCGGCTCTGCGCCACTCCCCACGCCGGGGCCCAGGCAGCCGGACACCCCGGCTGGGTTTCTGGGAGGCCACCTGAGATGGGGCTTGGCGTGCAGGGTGCTTGAGAGTGTCCTTGGGGTCGGCAGCTGTGACCGGAGGAAGGAAGCCGGGCTGTGGGGAGAACTCAGGGGCTCAGGCACCCTCCGGAGAGCTCTGGAGCTAGGTGGGTTTTGCGTTGTCCCGAATTGGGCTGCGGCAGCCCGGCCTTTACCCTCTGCCCTCCCAGTGGATTAGTTACTGGATGTGGGAGCCCAGAAAGGGGTGCCGCTGGGGGCCGCGGTCGGGGTTTGTAGGCTCAGGTCTCAGTGATGTGCAGCCGCTGGGGGAGTGGCCAGCCGAGCCCTTCCCTTTGCCTTGTTCTCTGCGAGGGTGTCTGCAGCCCAGCTCACTGTAGCTTGCAAAGTATTTTGGGGGAGAAAATACTGCAGAGATTTAAATTACGGGGCATTTAGATGAGGGCACACTCCCACGGCCCTGGCTGGGCCATTAGTCTGGGTCCACGGGGCCACCCCTGGGATCCAGCCGTCCCCATCCAACCATCCGGGCGGGACCTGGGCCCCGGGCACACAGGAGCCAACGAGGAAGAGAGAGCACGGGCAGAGACGAGATAGGAGGGCAATTAACTCAGTCTTTATTTACACCACAAGAGTAACAAGTTGTATGATGCGGTACAAAATACTGGACTCCGGTGAAGTGGAAGGAGAGGCTGACCATTGGAGCAGGGTGCCACTGGCCGGTGAAGATCCGCCCACACCAAACGAAACAAGAACGAGCAAACCAAACACAAAACCTCCACCTCCACTGAGCAAAAGAAAGAACCCTTGACAAGGTCCGTACAAAGAGAAAACGGATTAAATTACAGAAGAAACCGGCGGTGGCGGCCCGCCCGGAGCCCGCGCCAGGCTGACGGGCACCGAGAGGACGCAGCGTCGTTGCGCCCTGGCTCCCACCACGCACCTGCAATAAGCTCTTGGGTGAGTGCGGTTCAGCCCCCCTTTATATGTATATTATATATATGTTTGTCATTCTCATGAATTGGAAAATAGAGCCTCCACTGTGGAGCACACACACCAAAAATCCAAATAAAAACTGCTCACTTTCTCTTTCTTTCAATAGGAGACTTTTAATCGATGTCAGAGACAAAGTGAGGCTGAGCTGAGGACGAGCTCGGCTTCTTACAATGAGGAAACGTTTCCGTCGAAGCAGAGTATATGGTAAACCACAGTGCTCGCACAGTCACGGCTGCTTAAAGTGAAACCTTAGCCACACACCATCTGAAATTAATGAAAAGTCAACGCGGCTGTGCGGAAAAGGGGACTCCTCCGAGCCCGCCCGGTTTTCAATCAGAATGAACCGTCGCGAGGCCAGGGAGGGCTGGCGGCGCTCACCTGGCCCGCGGAAGGAGATAAAAGGAAACAAACAAAACAAAACAGAACAAAATTCCTCCAAATCAACTCGAGAGAGACAGGCAGTTCACCTTGAATTCTGCGTAGTTTCCCTAAAACACTGTTTCCACATAAATACAATAAACTCTATTATTGGTATGTCACAAGTGCTAGATAAACTTTTTTCTTAATATGACAAATGTTTAAGTAGTCCTTTTTATTCTTACAATAAAAAGTACAATTTCTTAAGAATAAGTTCTGTGAGACGCAAACTTCCCTCCCCCCTCTCCTTCAAGGTTTTGTTTCACAGAAAAATTTCCATCCTTTGTATCTGCAAATGTCACGAGAGGGGATCAAAAAGGCATTTTTCCTCTTCCCCAAAGCTGCCGAGTTTGGCGTGCAAAATCTGTATACAATATAAAGACATGCCGGTCGTACAGTCCATGCAACCTCCAGGTGTAGGAAACTTAAAAAAATATATTCATATATATTTATATCTATATATTTATATATGTATCAATGCCCATAAAACACGTGGGCCCAAAGTCTACAAAAAGAAGAATGGAATGAGCACATGGCTGTGACCAGCAAAGAAGGAATGTTCCGATCAAAACAAAAACAACAAAGTCCTTTGCTAGTGCTGCAAAAATCAGACTCGCTTTGTGTCGGACCATTACAAAACGGTCCTTCCTCTTGGAAACAGAGTTTTAAAAGAAGTAAAGAAAAACCGAAACACTCTGACAAAGTGGCCCTCCCGAACAGGAGCCACGGGACGCCGGAGAGGGGCGGCCAGTCCCCGCGGGGCGGCTTCCCGGGATGGCCGCCTGCTGGTGGGGCGTGGGCACGTCGTGGCACAGCTGGAAGCCGCAAGGGCAGGGTGGACACCACGCGTCCCGGGGGCGTCACCGGGGATTCCCTGGGAGGGATATAAAGTGCTCTCTTGCCAACTCCCTGGCCGGTGCCCCCAAGGCCTTTGCAAAGGAAGAAAAAGGCTAAAGGTCCCAGGACCAAAGGGAAAGTGGGTGAGGAAACCCTCCCTGATGTGGTCCCGCCCACGGAGGCCAAGGCAGACCCCCCGCCGCTTGCCCTGGGCGCTGGCCGTGGAGAAGGGCCGAGTGTGTCTTCAAAGAAAAGGCTACACGGTAATGCTTTCAGCACGTCTGTGAAGCTGGAGTGAGCCGACAAGTGAACATGCTTCCCCCTGCCAGGCCTCTGCGCAGAGGATGTCTCCACTGAGTGAGACTACAAGTGAATCCCTCCAGTGACAACCTGGCTACGGAGCGGTCCATGTCATCCCATCATCTGTTCAAAAAAGTGAGATGATGCCTTCCTCCCATGAACCACGGCTGGGGAGACGGCAGGTGGTGGGGTCCTCAGAGGGCCACCTGGAGAGCGGGGCAGAGGCTGCCAGAAGACCCGGCCAGCTGGGCCCTGCCACAGCTCTGTGCCACAAATGGGGGATGGGCCACGTCGGCTCCTACAGGCCAGCTCCTCTTGCCAAATTAGGCTCTGGAGCAAAGAGTGGCCAGTAGGGAGGAGAAAGTCAAACAAATCCCAAGACCTTTCTGCCCTGCTCTCAAACCCCTGTCTTCGAGCTGACCAACAGCAGGCAACAACCAAGTGAATCCAAGAATTTGCATTCATTCGGTCAAAAGTGGGATTGAGTTAGTGTCTCTTTCAGCAGCTACCCTGTAAACTTGACCAAACTCAGAAACTTGGCCTGGCGTCCCTCCTGAGCGTGGTGCATCTGAACTTCCACCCCCAAGTCTGAACTTGATACACTTGGAATGAAATCGGTGGTTTCAAGTGCTGAAAATTAAGTTACCAGTAAAAAGGGACTGTCAGTTACTGTCAAAGAGTGAAGACTGGCTGTCCCGGTCAGGAGCCTGCACTTTCCCGTCAGGCCTGCCAGGCAGGAGGCCCCTGGGTCCCTTGCAGCCACAGGCTCCAAAATCCAGGGCCGGCTGCTTCCAGCCTAAGCCCCACTGCAGCGGAAAACCCGAACAGGTGGAGAGCCCATGCGTGCCCCATGCATTGCCAACATGCTTAAAAGGCCTTTGGGAAACTCAAGTTAGAATTCTATCCTACAGGTGTGGTCAGAGAAGTTTAAACGTGAGTTGCGTTAATGCTGACTGCCCACGTGTCCAGCAAGCCTCCCGGGTGGCTCGACACCACATGTGACCGTCCCCGCACCTGCCATGGAGGGGAGAACATACCGCCCCGTGTAATACTAGTGTTGCATGTAGGAAAAGCCGTCTGGCTTCTTTCTACAGCTCCTAGGACAGACCAGGAGAGACACAATCGTTGGTGTCGCTCTGAAAAGACCTAAGGTCCCTCTTCTCACTCTCTGAAAATAAACTCTGATGGCGACGATTCCCGGACGCTGCAGAAAACTGCTCACTGTACAGAAATAAACAAAAACAAAAATAATAAAAAAACTTTGAAAGTTAAAAAAATGTACAAGCAAGAATTTAAAAAGGAAAACGATTTAGAAATTATTACCATTCAGAAAATCCCTAAATGGTGAAGAATGTAAAATTCACAAAACAATGCTTATTCAGGATCTTTTTGTGAAAAATTCATACAAAAATCAACAGCAAATTTATATTCTTTGCTATAAAAACTCATTAGGTACATATGTGCATGGAGGCTTGGAGAGGGAAGGGGTTCTGTTAGAAAATAATTAAAATTAACGTACAAACTTGCAGGGTAGTTGCCCAGTGGCGAATGTGTTGGCGCTCTGAAAGCCGGCCAATCTGGAGCTCAAAAATGCACGAGTTTCCATCACGATCTCTTTCATGAGCACCTTTAGAGCTAGTTCACAAGTCATCCGTTTGCAGGGACCTTCACGATCTGCATTTATTTTAT
>NW_012133912.1:16479-17378 GCF_000956105.1 Propithecus coquereli | reverse complement strand
GGCTTCTAGTTTATTCACAGAGCTGTGCAATCATCACCACAGTCAATCTAGAATATTTTTATAACCCCAAAAAGAAATCCTGTACCCTTCAGCTATTACCCCCTCCCCAGTCTTCCCATTCCTCCCTCCCTGCCCAACCACTAATCTACTTCCCGTCTCCACGACTCTGCTTATCTTGGACATTCCACAGGAATGGGATCGTACACTATGTACCTTTTGTCTGGCTTCTTCCACTGAGCCTAATGTTTTCACAGTTCATTCACGCTGCATGCAGCATGTTTAGGGCTTCATTCCTTTTTATGGCTTGATAATATTCTCTTGTATGGATACACATTTTATTTATCCATTCATCAGTAGATAGCCATCCACCCAGGTCATTTCCACTTTTTGGCTACTATGAATAATACTGCTGTGAACATTTGTGTACAAGTTTCTATGTGGACATGTTTTCAGTCCTCTTGGGTATATATCTAGGAACAGAATCGCTGGGTTCTATGGTAACTCTAGGTGTAACTGTTTGAGGAATTGCCAGACTGTTTTCCAAAGAGGCTACACCGTCATACTGTTCGCCTCAGCAGCACAAGAACAATCTAATTTCTCTACATCCTCACTAATACTTGCTATTGTCTGTTTTTTCATTACAGAGACCCTACTAATTTTTCTTTTTTTTTTTTGAGACAGAGTCTCACTCTCTTGCCTGGGCTACAGTGCCGTCGCGTCAGCCTAGCTCACAGCAACCTCAGACTCCTGGGCTCAAACTCTTGGGCTCAAGCGATCCTCCTGCCTCAGCTTCCGGAGTAGCTGTTTTTTCATTACAGAGACCCTACTAATTTTTTTTTTTTTTTTTTGAGACAGAGTCTCGCTTTGTCGCCTGGGCTACAGTGCCGTCGCGTCAGCCT
>NW_012133912.1:13525-14344 GCF_000956105.1 Propithecus coquereli | reverse complement strand
TTAGCCGGGCATGGTGGCGCATGCCTGTAGTCCCAGCTACTCGGGAGGCTGAGGCAGTAGGATCGCTTGAGCCCAGGAGTTTGAGGTTGCTGTGAACTAGGCTGATGCCACGGCACTCACTCTAGCCTGGGCAACACAGTGATACTCCGTCTCAAAAGGAAAAAAAAAAGGCAGCTCTGGCTCTTCACTCCTTACTGAGAGCTAACGCCTCCAACCACCTATCCAAATCCTGGCTTTCGAGTGCAACATCCTCCACGAAGCCCCTCCCTAAGCTCGAGTGCCAACAGTCTGTCTGTCTGTGCTAAGCTTAGTACCTGCACCTTAGCTTTGGTGCTTGCTTAACACTGACTCAGCGCTTCCCAACACTTTCTTGTTCATGCTGGTCTAGAAGTCAGGACCCATGCTAAATGCTGCTTTTAATCCATTCTAAGATATACATTTTTCACATTTTAACATCTCCAAAGTCAGAATGTGTCTTTAAATCAACAGGTGAGCTGACTTTTAATAAGTAGCATTTTCTTTCTTTCCTAGTGGCATAAAAAATTATGATGTGTCTTACAACAGATGACATCAGCCAGGGGGCTGTGAACGGCATCCGGTGGATGCTGTGCTGGCACCTGCTGTGTTGAAAGGGATTACTGTCATGACGTGCTTTAGACAACAGTATCACTTCCAGCTTACAAAACTCATGGTTGGAGCTGGCACGGTAGTGCACACCTATAGTCCCAGCTACCCACAGCTACTCGGGAGGCTGAGACCAGGAGGGCTGCTTGAGCCTAGAAGTTCGAGAGACCAGCCTGGGCAACATAGTGAGATCTC
>NW_012133912.1:0-2705 GCF_000956105.1 Propithecus coquereli | reverse complement strand
AAAAAAAAAAAAAAAAAGAGTACACAAGGCGACCCCAGTGCCTTAGTGCTCAGAGCACGTTCACATCTTCAGTCTTATTGTTGAGGTGGACAGGCGAGTATGAGACCGGCCGCCCTTTAGAGAGGCAGGCCTAGGATCTGTGTCATTAAGTGACAGCTCAAATCATGGGGGAGGGGAGGGCTGGACTTTGTTCTTTGAGCTACTACTTCGCTGCCCTGTTTGTGCCACGCCAGGCATTAACAGAGCACCTGCTGTATGTGAGGTCTTAGGTGTGCAAGTACTTGGACAACAAAGAGCCCTTGAACTCACCTCCACGAGGTGGTGCTGCTGAGTCCATTTCTAAATCAGCGGCAGGAAGCAGCGTATGGCAAGGCTCTGTGTGGCTCTCTCCAGATGTTCCTGGGCTGCAGGGCTAGGCAGGCTGGGCCAGAAGTGGAGGGCGGGGAAGCCAGGGCCCTCCAGGCTCTGCCTGCTGCCATGTAACCCGGAGCCCTCTCGTTTGTCCACAGTCCGACTGTGGGGAAGAGGAGCTGTTCATCTTCCAGCGAAACCAAACCGCCCTGATCCCAGACCTGTCGGAGGAGCTGGCTGAAGACCCTGCTGAGGGCGATGAGTCCAGGACCTGGGTCACTGCGGCTGTAGGGTCCCCTCCTGAGGTCTGTGGGACACAGAAGAGAGTATGTGTGTATGTGTCCATGTCTCGACACTAAACAGCAGGGTGGGTCTAAAATGGTTCAAACCCCTGGTCTGGCATTTCTGTGACACTCAGTCCTCCTTTCTCCAAGTACAACCCAAGGTGTTCAGGTGCCCGACATCTAACCGCCACACACCTCCCTCTCCCAGGGAGCCCAGCACACGTAGGGCCAGTGAGGACTGGATTTTCTGTCTGATTCTGCCCCTGCTCTTCCTCCTGTTCCTCCTGTCCTGTTTTCTACCATGGCACCCTGAATGGCTCTGGCCACGGTCACAACTGCTTGTCATAAATGTCTGTCTCTTGACCCAGCTGCTGCCTGGCTGCCTGGCTCCTCACTGGCATCCCGGGCACCTGGTGAGTAAACAGCAGCTCCCCAAACATTTGCTGAATTACTGAAGGCGACAGTGAGGAGTCAGAGGGAAGAAGGGGCTCCCTTCCATAAAGGCCTGAGCAAATGCCAGCGCTGGCACCCTGCGGGGAGGAGGAGAGAGGGGGAAACACAGGAAGCAATTAGAAAAGGAAATTGCACACTCCTCAGTTAGGGCTGCAGTGGCAGTAATTGCCAAAAGTCAGAGTGAATTTTCCATCTCTTGTCTCCCTGTTTCCCAGGTAAGACCAAGAACTCTACCGCGGGCCTAGGCCCCCATGGCATCCAAAGACAAAGATGTGGCACCCTCACCTGGCTCTGCCTGGGCCTCCAAGGTGGGGCCCTGGGATGCCATCCTCGAGGCCGTCAAAGACCAGCTCCCATCTCTGGACTCAGACTCCTCCTTGGTGAGCAGGAGTTTTCTTCCTGGGTGCAATTGTCCTTCCTTCCCGTGACAGGCATGATGCTGACCAAGGACAACTTTGGAGCACTCCTCTCTGCAGACTTCTCTTGCTGACTTGTGGAGTTTGTTTTCATTTTATTTTAAATCATCCGAGGCTGGGCATGCTGGCTCACGCCTCTAATCCCAGCACTTTGGGAGGCTGAAGTGGGAGGAACAATTGAGGTCAAGAGTTCCAGACCAGCCCGGGCAGCATAGTGAAACCCCATCTCTACAAAAAATTAAACATCAGCTGGGTGTGGTGGCACACACCTGTAGTCCCAGCTACTTGTGAGGTTGAGGCAGGAGGATCGTTTGAGACCAGGAGTTTGAGGCTGCTCTGATGGCACCACTGCACTCCAGCCTGTGCAACAGAGCGAGACCCTGTCTCTTAAAAAACAAAAATCGTCTCACCAGACTTACAGCTGTGTTTTCTGGGTTCCTATTTCCTTCTTTATCCTTTCTTCTGTGTTTATCGTAATCTCTGGACATGTGTGTTGGCACTCAGCATCCTCAAGGACCATTTCGGTGGGGGTTCTGGCCCTGACTTAGAACTCAGCTTGGCTTGATGCTGCAGCCCTGCTCTTTCTGATCTGCCGTTGCGTTCTCAACTCTCTCTCGGGCCAGAACCACCACCCGGAGTGGTTACCCTTCCAGTGCATCCTGATAGGCCTTTGAGAGATTCTCCAGTAGTGGTTTGAGGTCACTGAGATGGCCCTTGAGGACACTCAGCACCAAGTCATATGTACACGTGTAAGACTGGACAGTCACCCTGCCCACGATGCACCGGGGCAGGGGCCGCTTAACACACAGGTTGGCCCTGGGTATTTAGAGAAAGGACAAGAGTTTTAGAAGTAACAAGCCAGGTTTGGGTCCTGCCTGGGCACCTGCAACAGAGCTTCTGGGACCTCAGGGTCATCCAGTGCCCAGTGAGGCTAAAGAGTACACAAGGCGGCTGGGCGCGGTGGCTCACGCCTGTAATCCTAGCGCTCTGGGAGGCCGAGGCAGGCGGATTGTTTGAGCTCAGGAGTTCGAAACCAGCCTGAGCACGAGCGAGACCCCGTCTCTACTAAAAATAGAAAGAAATTAATCGGACAACTAAAAACACATAGAAAAAATTAGCCGAGCATGGTGGTGCATGCCTGTAGTCCCAGCTACTTGGGAGGCTGAGGCAGGAGGATCGCTTGAGCCCAGGAGTTTGAGGT
>NW_012133911.1:2823-3555 GCF_000956105.1 Propithecus coquereli | reverse complement strand
TAAAAAAATTTAGGGAGTACAAGTGTTTTTGTTACTTGGCTAAACTGTCTCATGCTGAAGTCGGGGCTTTCAGTGTATCCATCACAAGAATATTATACATTGTACTCCATGGGTAGATTTTTGTCCCTCACCCCCTTCTATCCTCCCCTCTTCTTGGCTTTCAATATCCGTTATAGCTCTTTATGAACATACGTATATTTTGTTTAGCTCCCACTTATAAGAGAGAACATGTGATATCTGTTTTTCCATTCTTGAGATACTTCGATAATGGTCTCCAGTTCTATCCAAGTTGTTGCAAAATACATTATTGCATTCCCGTTTATGACTGAGTAGTACTCCATGGTGTGTGTGTGTGTGTGCGTATCTCACATGTTCTTTATCTTCTCATCAGTTGATGAGCACTTAGGTTGATTCCATATCTTTCAAATTGTGAATTGTACTGCAATAAACATTCTGGTGCAGGTATCTTTTTGATACATTGACTTATTTTTCTTTGGGTAGATACCCAGTAGTAGAATTGCTAGATCATGTGGTGGGTCTAGTGTTGGTTCTTTCAGGAATCTTACACTGCTTTCCATAGCAGTTGTACAAGTTTATATTCCTACCAACAGTGGATAAGTGTTCCCTTTTCAGCATCTATTGTTTTTGACTTTTTAATAATGGCCATTCTTACAGGGGTAACATGGTATCTCATTGTGGCTTTCATTTGCATTTCCCTGATGATTAGTGGTG
>NW_012133911.1:0-908 GCF_000956105.1 Propithecus coquereli | reverse complement strand
TTAAAATAAAGAAAGTTTTTCTAAGCAAGAAATACATTTTTAACATAGGGAAGAGTTGAGAAGAGAAGAAATGTGTTTCATTAGAATTATGTACATCACATTTTCCTGGCCAGAAATTCTGCTTCAATTCTTAGGCCACCTGAACAACTCCTCTTTGAGGAAGGAGCAAGAAAATTTCTTTTATCTTCCTGTAGGAAAACATTAATAACGTTTTTTTTTTTTGTATATTAACAAAATCATAGACTTTCTGAAAATATTCAGGTATAGATGGTTAAAAATTGTTAAGAATTGAGGGACATTTAGAAAAAGAATAAACTATGAATTATCCCTCTTTATAATATTAAAAACAGTAATTAAAATGGCAACAATTATTGCCTGAGTACAGAAAATGAGAAGCTGGGGGGAGGGGGAGTCAAAAGCAAAATGAATGAACAACAGGAAAGGAAAATAGAATACATACAGATTAAAGTGAGATGAGGGTAGATTTTAAAAATTAAATCCCATAATTCCATTTCAATTTACATAAATTCAAACAAGAACTTCTTTATAAATAAAGCAATGTCATTAAGTGGTTTAAATTATTTGAAAAATCATAAAAATTCCAGAAGTATATTTTTCAAAGTAACTGAAAGAGGTCAGCCTCCATGAAAATATTCACAAAAGTTCACCTGAGTCTTCCTTGAAAGATGTAAATCCAAAATTGAAATAAAAGAAATGCAGAGGGCCCTATGATAATTACAATATATATCATGCCATTGATGTTGGCAATTACTTTTTAAGTAACAGATTTATTTAATTTAAACAAAAAAAGGAATGTGATTTCATGTACTCAAGTGTTGCACAGAAAATTAATATACGTTATATACAGATAAAATGGTCTTCAGTTTCTCAGTATTCTTGTCTTTTTT
>NW_012133910.1:6559-6968 GCF_000956105.1 Propithecus coquereli | reverse complement strand
AAAAATAATGCCTAGAATTCTATAACAAGCAAAATTGCCCTTCAAAAGTAAAGGATAAATAAAGAGATTCTTAGACCAGAAAAGAAAGTCAAGGGAATTTGTCACCAGTAAGCCTACTTTGCAAAAAATTATGGGAAAAAAAAATAAAGTTCTTCAGAGAGAAGAAAAGTGATATAGGTCAGAAACTAAGATCTATCTAAAGGAAGGAAGAATATTAAGAGAAGGAATAAATTGAAGGTATATTAGTTTTCTAGAGCTGCTGAAACAAAGTATTGCAGACTGGATGGCATAAAAAACAGAAATTTATTTTATCACAATTCTGAAGACTAGAAGCCCAAGGCCAAGGTGTCAGCAGGGCTGGTTTCTTCTGAGACCTCTCTACTCAGCTTGCAGATGGCTGTCTTCTCCT
>NW_012133910.1:3052-3444 GCF_000956105.1 Propithecus coquereli | reverse complement strand
GAAGTAAACCTCAATGGAAATCAAACAGATGGGAGAGGGGAGGAGAGGATGGGTAAAATCACACCTAATGGGTACAATGTGCACCAGGAAGTGGGCACACTTATAACTTTGTCTCAAGCAATAAAAAGGCAATCTATGTAATCAAAACATTTGTACCCCTGTAATATTCTGAACTAAAAACAATTAAAAATAAAAAAAATGGTACTGAAAAAACTGGACATTCACATGCAGAAAAAAGAATATAGACTCAGATCTTGTGCCTTTTATAAAGTTTAACTCAAAATGGACCTCAGACTCAAATGTAAAGCATAAAACTAAAAGACTTCTAGAGGATGATACAGGAGAGACTCTAGGTGATCATGGATATAATAATGCTTTTTTTAGATACAACA
>NW_012133910.1:0-337 GCF_000956105.1 Propithecus coquereli | reverse complement strand
ATACAAATGCAGTATATTATTCTTTTGATGTTATGACTGTGTACATACAGGCTGATAGTCCATAATTGTTGATCTGTCCTTCCTTCCTTCCTCCCTCCCTCCCTCTTTGCTTCCCTCCCTTCTTCCTTCCTTCCTCCCCTCCTTCCTCAAGCTTCTCACAGCCCAGAGGTAGAGAACTGCTCAGTCAGAATGAACTGAGAGGTGTCAGGCTGTAGTATAGATTTTCTCTGTAATAGAGGCCCATCAATAGTAACTACACTTTAGTACGGCACTGCTGTGCCAGCTATGAATTCTAGTAAATATGTATAATTAGGAGATAAAAGTTGACTACAGTTTG
>NW_012133909.1:8633-9089 GCF_000956105.1 Propithecus coquereli | reverse complement strand
TTTCATGATTTTTCTGGTGGAGGAGTATCTTTATGCTGGTGACACCAAATTATAGGCGTGCTGTAAAATAAAGAACCATAGTTTTATCCGATTTTGCCAAGTCACAAAGCAGAAGCAAAAAAGAAAATGATCTTTGTCCACGCACAGAGTTTTTTCGCATGTTGTTGTTGCTGTTGTTTTTGGTGGCCGTTTTTCTCCTTCAGTGACAGAAATGCAAAGGAATGGGGACTAATCATTGAAGGTTTTGATTGCCCCTTACCTCGTTAGTGTTCCTACCGTATTGATTCCTATTAATTAATCCAGCGTAATGGAAAAGTCAATTATGCTATATTAATGCCACTTGTTGTAGAAAAGACTAAACTAATGAATGCAGATGAAAGCTGATTCGTCATGTTGAACATTTGATAATTTCCTCTGCCCGCCTCCAAGAATAATTTGGCTTGAGGTATCCAAACA
>NW_012133909.1:2295-2736 GCF_000956105.1 Propithecus coquereli | reverse complement strand
AAGACACCAAGGTAGAAAGGGGGATGCAAAAGTTCCAGCAGAAACATCAAGTCCTTCCTACACCGCATTGAGAAAAAGAAGTTCTTATCCCATACTCACTCTAGAGAGGATTTATCCTGTTAGGATAGAGGAGAATCTTTCCAGTGCTGATGAACACATTAGAAATATATCTGGGCTGGACGCAGTGGCTCACGCCTGTAATCCTAGCACTCTGGGAAGCCGAGGTGGTCGGATCGTTTGAGCTCAGGAGACCAGCCTGAGCAAGAGCGAGACCTCATCTCTACTAAAAATACAAAGAAATTGGCCAAACAACTAAAAATAGAAAAAATTTGCCAGGCATGGTGGCCCATGCCTGTAGTCCCAGCTACCCGGGAGGCTGAGGCAGGAGGATTGCTTGAGCCCAGGAATTTGAGGTTGCTGTGAGCTTGGCTGACACCATGG
>NW_012133909.1:0-630 GCF_000956105.1 Propithecus coquereli | reverse complement strand
AGCCCCTGGCAGAGCTGTGGGTGACGCCAGCTCACTGTATCTTCTCAGGACCTCTGAGGCATCGGAAGCCAAGCCCAGAGCAGTTCTGTGGCTCACGAGGGTCTGCGGCTAGAGGAGAGTAATGGGGTGCGAGTTCTGGATGCGCCTTGGTCCTCAGCTCATGGCCCCTTCCCTAGGCACGTGGCTGCCGGCTTCGGGAGGAGCCACGCCAGGGCCAGCAGAAGCAGCCGTGAGAGGCTCCTCTCCTCCACCTGTGAAGGGCCGACATTCACAGCAAGGGGACCCCCAAGGGTGTCTTAGCAGAGGGAGGGAAGGAAACGACAGGAAGAAAAGCAGAGAGCAAAAAACAAATTTAAAAAGACAACTTAAAACTAGATGTAAAAAGCTGGTCTTATTTCAGTGCGTGTGAGGTACCAAGTGACTGAATGCTGGCTTAGAACCGCGGAAGAGAGAAAGATTTACCAAGTGATCACTCAGGTTTCTATCGCATTTCTTATTTCAACAACTGCCATGGGCTTATTTTTAAGATAGTACGAGAATTTAAAATCATGAATGACTCTATGTAAATGAAAATAATTTTGAATTTTCATTGGGCTAACAGGAATTGGGCTCTGTGGATGCTACTAAATA
>NW_012133908.1:4994-6036 GCF_000956105.1 Propithecus coquereli | reverse complement strand
GGGTTTTAAAAAAGAAGAAGTTTTTAATTTGGATAAAGTCTAATTTATCATTTTCCTTCCTAAGATTTCTTAGTCATGGTCCATAAAAGATATTGGTCCTAAGAAATCTTTGCATAACCCAAGGTCACAGAGATTTCCTTCTATGTTTTCTTCTAGAAGTTTTATAGCTTTAGATATTACATTTAAGTCTATGGTCCATTTTGAGTTAATTTTGTGTGGTTGTGGATTAAATGTTCTGTACTTTTTACTTAGCATACACATATCCAATTGTCCCAGCACCACTTGTTGAAAAAACTATCCTTTCTACACTAAATTTCCTTTCCACCTTTGTTAAAAATCAGTTGTCCATATACGTGTGGGTTTAGGAGAAAGAAGGGAGGAATTGTAATTGTCACTAATATATATGTTGAAAATATTCTGTCCCAATTTTCAATCATACAAAAGATTTTCTCCCCCTAGGTTTAGCTTAATTGTTGCAACACTAAGGCTGAGGGAAGGAAGAGGCACTCTGACTTACTCCCAGATTTTATTAGAAAACTTGTTTATATATCATTCTTCATTCTTTTCCTGGGGTCAAGTTAGGTCTCTCCTGGAGTTAATACAACCTTGATTACACCAGGCTAATTTAGCATCCAAGTTCTTCCCACCTTCTATTTAGGGATTCCTTAGGAAGAATTCACAGATTGTCGTAGGCCTTCTAGCCATCTATGACCCTGCTCCCTTCAGTTGTCCACCAGCATGAGTGGGAAAGATCTAACTTCTCTGATAAATTGTCAGCTCCAGGAAGACAGAATCTTGTCTCTGTGTCACCATTACAAACCCAACTTCTAGCAACAGTGCCTAGCACAGAGTCAGTGTGTAATAAACTTCTGCTAAATGAATGAATAATGAAGAAGAAATAGTATTTCTTTTTAACTTTCTTGTTCCTCAATTCTGTACCATCATGCGATATATTCATGACACATCAACCTCGATGATGCTGGGCCAATCATTATCCCTTATGGAATGAAGCTTTGTCACTTCTTCTATCCCATAAAATACT
>NW_012133908.1:2797-3367 GCF_000956105.1 Propithecus coquereli | reverse complement strand
AGAAAGTCGGGAAAGAGGTGGGAGGGAGTGCTACTTTCTGCCCATGGAGAGAGGCCAGGCACCAGGCAGTTTACAGTCACTGTTCTCCCACAGCCATTGTGAAGACCACCCTCCCATCTCTCCTTTAATGATTCCCAGGACTCGTCCAAAAGAAGATAGACAATTGGCCAAACAACGTATGAAAAAATGCTCAACATCACTAATCATCAGGGAAATGCAATTAAAACCACAATGAGATATCGCCTTACCCCTGTCAGGATGGCTATTATTAAAAAGTCCAAAAACAATAGATGATGGCATGGATACAGAGAGAAAGGAATGCTTCATACACTATTGGTGAGATTGCAAATTAGTACAACCCTGTGGAAAACAGTACAAAGATTTCTCAAAGAACTAAAAGTATACCTATCATTCAATCCAGCAATCCCACTACTGGATATCTACCCAAAGGAAAAGAAGTCATTTTATCAAAAAGACACCCACACTTGAGTGTTTATTACAGCACAATTTACAATTGCAAAGATGTGGAATCAACCCAAGTGCCCATCAATTCATGAGTGGATTAACAAA
>NW_012133908.1:0-342 GCF_000956105.1 Propithecus coquereli | reverse complement strand
TGCAATGATGCTAGGTGCCAAAAGCATCATTTATTAATTCAATGATTCATTCATTCATTCATTCAGCCAACAAATATGAGTAACTACTAAGTTCCAGGCACTACTGAGGGTAATTAGAATACATTAGTAACAAAACAAAGATTTCTGCCCTCATGGAGTATATAATCTAGCAGGGAAAAGTTTGGGGGTCAGGGCTTAGTTAACTATTGTAAATATCAAATAGCCCCAGAACTTAGTTGCTTAAAAGGACACACATTTTTTAGCTCACAGTTTCTGTGGGTCAGGAATCCAGGCATATCTTGGTTGGATCCTCTAATTCACAATCTTTCACAAGCTTGCAAT
>NW_012133907.1:14403-17252 GCF_000956105.1 Propithecus coquereli | reverse complement strand
AATGTTTAGACAGAAGGCTCAATGCACAATTACTTTTTGGCCTGGGGAGATGGGTAAGATCAATTGGATTTTATTCTTTGGATAGACCTGTGGAAGTTGTTTAATATTCATTACAAAATTACTTTGTGTTTACAAAATTGAATGACTAGTCTCTACCCTCACTAGAAAAAAAGTCAAGTTATAGATTTTAAATAATGATCATTTTTTCTGCAAAATATTATTCAATATTTAACCTGCTGTTTCAAAGAAACAACCTAAGGAAGCAATACTAATCATTTCATGTTATAAATTAAAGAAGAAAGCTAAATAAAAACTTTAAAAAAAATCTGCAGATAAAGATTACCTTGCAAGTCCAATACCAAATCCAGCAAATCTATTCAACTGTTCTAAAATAAAAGGAATAAGATTACTTATAATCAATATTTAGGATTATTGTAAAAACAAAAAAATTATTTTCTTTTATTAACATGTTGTTCAGGTAAACCTCAAAGTCAAGGTCAATTGTCATAGGGCACAGAGAGATCATTTAAATGAATGAAGGAAAAAAAATTTAAAAAAAAGATAAATGAATGAAGGACTCTGCTGGGGCTTGTGGCAAGTTGCAAGGTGTAGACCTCTTATAGGCACAACTGCTCTTTAGCTCCAACTCATTGTTGCCATAGGGAACTGTGGGCCAAGGGTTTCTAAGTTGTGATTTTTCAAAAAAGATATTCTCATTTTTATGTAAAGTCTTCCAATCTCTAAGTATTGGCCAGCTGTTTCAAAAAGTGTTAAAACACTGGATGAGCCAAATCAAACAAGATAGAACAGATAGAACCTAAGGGCTACCAGTTTTCAATTTCTAATTGAAATCAGAAAAAAATTTTTCTATAGAGGGCCCCGACTGAAATTTACACCAACTTTACCTCCCATGCTGTATAACTAGTTATTCCCTGTTATTGATAGAGACCACCTTGTTAAACCAATAGTTGCTTTGACAGAGTATTTAGGGTAACACAAATGGGTAACTACAACTCTCTTCTTCCCCGTCTCAAGTTTTAAATAGTTTGATAGTAGCTGTTCAATTAATAGGGATAGGTTATGAATACATATGTGCCATTAATACTACTGAAAGCATTTCCGTAATGTTACTGGAAAAGTTCACAGCTGAAAATATTCCTATGCATATGTCAAAAGAGAAAAGCCTTTCTCTTTGACTGTGAACTACCACAATCCCAGGAGACTAGACAATTAATTAACTAGAATTTTAACTTTAATATTTACAAGGGACAATTCTTTTTCTTACCCCTCACCTCTTTCAAATGAAGCAATGCCCCCACTATTCCCTTTCAGTCATAACAAAGCCAAGTAAGCATGTTCCTGGGAAAACTATGTGGTTCACCTTGGACAAATGTACAAGCTAGATAGAAAGTTCTTTTGCCTTTCCTTTTTTCAACTTTTGCCCTTTTTGTGTCCATAGATCATCCCCAAATATAAACAGAAAATGCCACTGACATTTTCTGGAAGGTGTTAGCAATGTTTATTGTTGTTAACTGTAAGTCTCTCAGGAGTCTATCTTTATTGCAAACTTACATTCACCCACCTGTTAAGGAATGCAAAATAAATCTCTGGTTTTGTTAATGAGTGCCTCCTCATTATAACCATCAAAGCATAACTTATGAAAAGATAAAAACATAAACTTTACTGCCTAAGAAAGTAACTTTGTAGCAATTGTATATGCATTTTGAATTATTTAATTCATAACTTATAAAACCTTTCCTGTATTCTTCCAGGACCAGCATGACACAATGGAAAGAAAACTCATTAAGAGTCAAAAAGCTTATTGTATAACACTGAATAAATCATTGATCCTCCTTCATATCTTCATTTGCTCACTAGATAATCATTAAAGTCTATTTCTCCCAATTAATGCAAATCAAATATTATTGTACTTCCAAGTCAAAATTGAGGAAATGAGAATAAAGCAGATGTCTACAATATATTTAATGATATAATTAATCTATTCTAACAATTCCTGGAGAATGGAAAGAGGCAGCCCTTAATTTACATTTTATGAATAAAAAGGATGTTGAAAATATGAATATGTTATGAATAAAAAGGATCATGCAGTGTTGCAATTAAAACACAAGTCTTCCAACATCCTATTGAGAATAATTATGTTTTGACTCCAAAGTCCTATACTGAAATTGTATCAGTGTTTCTAATTCTTAAGTATAGTTTTCAGGTCAGAAGAAGGAAAGCCGGAGAAGGAAAAATTAGAGAGAGGAAAATTTGTAGATTGGGGATCTAAAAATCAGGCAGATACAACTCCTGTGATTAAACAGTAAAAGGAAGGAAACTAATTTCTTTTAGTCTACTATGCGTCCCATATTGTACTACGCATTACTCACAATTCATTTTATTTAATACTTGCAAAAAAAAAAAAAAACCTATCAGTTATTCTACACATCTAAAAGATGAGAAAACTGAGGGCTCACAGAGGTTAAGAAAGTCGTTCAGTTTATGAATGGCAAGGCCAACTTTGAACCCAAATTTGCCTATGCCGAAAGCTTCTCTTTCCAGTACACAAAGCTAGAAGTAAATAAATAAATTAATTAAATCGAGAAAATATAGTTGCCAAAATGAATTAGGTAATGGTAAATAATCCAGCCTCCTTCTTCCTTGACTCAGGCCATGGATTCAGACGCCGAAACACCTAAAAATTCCTATTATGCACCCCATAGCTAAGGCAGATGTCTTTTTTGGAGGCTATCCAATAGCATAGGTTTGCGTGAGGAAGGGGGAGGAGGCCCGCTTCAGGGGCAGAGGACGAAAGGAGGGCAGAGGGTGTGGCGCGCGATAGGCTGTGA
>NW_012133907.1:2892-3268 GCF_000956105.1 Propithecus coquereli | reverse complement strand
CTTAAGTGCACATATAGTAGTAGTAATATTCATTGGGTGTCAGGCAGGTCGGAGGGGAGGAGGGGATGGGTATATTCACACCTAATGGGTGCAGTGTGTACCATCTGGGGATGGACATGCTTGAAGTTCTGACTCGGGTGGGGCAAAGGCAATATATGTAACCTAAACATTTGTACCTCTGTAATATGCTGAAATAAAAAAATAAAGAATTTTAAAAAGATGTTTAAAGATTATACTAGAGATGAATATTAAATGACATAAAATGTTCATGTTATTATAAATTTAAGACATGTACAGTATTATCTCACTTTTTAAAAAATATTAATAAAGGTATATAATAGAAGGATATGTGTCAAAATGATAAGATTGCTATGTC
>NW_012133907.1:0-1445 GCF_000956105.1 Propithecus coquereli | reverse complement strand
CTCTTTAAACGACATAACCATTTTTGTTTTTTGTCTTATTTTGGTGGTTTTTTTTTTTTGTATAAATGTGATATAACAATCCATTGTGGTAAATCTGACTTTGATTAAATTGTTAGGAAACTTAAGCAAAACACATTTAATATCTAAACACTTAATGGAGCACACACAGTAAATGGATGTAACCAAGAATACTTTAAGTTGTGAATTGGATATAACTTTATTTAATTGCAAAGTTTAACCTCTTCCTACTTGGTAGGCTACACCAATTTATGTTAAAAAGACTGTAGTGGCCTGAATTATTGGACTCAGCTTTTTGCTCCTCCAGAGTAGTATTGTACTATATATCCATGCCCTTGCCATGGCCTCATGATGGGCAAAGTAGACTTGCCTGCCCTTTTATTTGGGGTTTGGTCAGGTGACATTATTTGGCAAAAAGATATTAGTAGGTGTGACCCAAGTAGAGGCTTTGCTCAGTTGGCTTGCCCTCTTGGGCTTCTGCCATCAGCATGAGAAGTACCTCCTGAGTAACCACTGCCCCTTTACCCTGGGCTGCAGAATGAGATACTTGGAGCAGACTTGAACCCAGCCAGCAGTCTGGAGCCAACCCCAGGTGAGCCCAGCCAACATCATGAAAATCCAATGAACTCACAGACTAGTGTGTGAGAAAAATAAATACTTATATTTTAAATCACTAAGATTCTGCCAATAGTTGACTAATATGCTTATGCAGATTTTTAATTGGTGAATTTTATTAAAATGTCTAGGATTAAATAGTATTATCACAAACATGTCAACTAATTCGCATCGAAAACAGTAATCTTATCTCCTTAATAAGTTTACAAATGCTGTGAAAAGTAACCCATTGGTACAAGAAATAATTTGGGTAAAAGCAATAAAAATATCTTAAAATCTTGTTTTATCTACTTCTGCCTCTAATTCATTGTTACAAGTCAAATGGCCAGTTTAGTATCACTGGAGCTTTAATTAACTTTCCTTTCTCTTTTTGACTGGTAAAAATTTCAGGTAATGTTCCATCTATGCCTGAGATCATTTAAAAATAGGAATAAGAACTCTAAATGTTTGGCTGAATGAAGAGAAGTATAGAATATAAAGTAGTTACAAATTAAGTTATACAGTCCTTGGTAAATCTAAACTGATATCACAGACCTTTAAAAATAGTAAGAAATTGTCATCTAGAAAGTTGTTAAATTACAAAATCAATATTAATTCTAGTGTAGCAGTTCAAACTGATAAATATTTTTTGATGGCTGAATCTTTTTCTTTTGACTCACTTTTAATGTCAGATTGTTTTACCTGGACAATCAATTCTGATCTAGGAAGTTAATAGCAATAATACAGATTAATTTGAAAAGTGGCAGTGAAGATGCTAATAGCTTTGATTACAAGAAGAATAAACTAAAATGAATTTATGGTCTGAATGAACC
>NW_012133906.1:23864-24449 GCF_000956105.1 Propithecus coquereli | reverse complement strand
ATTCCACAAAAAAGAAAGAGCTTCAGGAATTCTATCTCCAGCCACTTTGCTCACTTAGTCACCACAGTAGCACTACAGTGCAGAAATAGAGGCTGTATCACAATATAAATGTGTTCTACAATACATGCCACAGAAAATCTGTGAGTAGTAGAGGAAAAACAAGGTTTGCAAATATGAAGCCAGAAGCTCATCTGTATGAAAATCCTTTCAGCAATTAGAAAAGTAAAGTTACGAGGAGAAAACTTAGTTTCTCATGCAAAATAGAATTTACCTAAATTCCTGTTATTGTAAACTACAAAACTATAGAAATACTACAAATAGCAGCAAGTATGTCTGTAATAGCTCAAAAATGAAAAAAACTTGATAGAAGTTTTAAAAAATTTGTCTACGTTGCCAAAACCACACAATAGGGGAAGGTGAAAAGGAGTGAGACCTGCTCCAGAGTGCAGGTATCAGACAGCCCCAGCCCCCACATGCAGACTTTTCAGCGGACTGGAGCCATTTTGGCCCCTCCCAGCAGCTTTCCACAGAAGCAAAGAACAGATCTCTGATCCCTGCTAACAGCATTTGTGGAGCTTGAGGGCA
>NW_012133906.1:11832-12224 GCF_000956105.1 Propithecus coquereli | reverse complement strand
CACGGTACCCAGATATTTGGTCGTACATTATTCTACTTGTTTCGGTGAAGTTATTTTTATGTGAGAACAATATTTAAATCAGTAGACTTTGACTACAGCAGATTACGCTTCATAATGTGGGTGGGACTCAACAAATCCGTTGAAGTCCTAAATAGAAAAAGATTCACCTCCCCCATGGAAGGGGAAATTCTGCCAGCAGACTACCTTTGGACTCAGCAACATCAATTTTCCCTGTGACTCAAACCTGTTGGCCTACCCTGCAGATTTTAGAATTGTCAGCCTCCACAATTGTGTGAGTCAATTCTTTAAAATCTCAGTCTCTCCCTCCCTCCCTCCCTCTCTCTCTCTCTCTCTCTCTCACACTCACACACACACACACACACACACACACA
>NW_012133906.1:0-781 GCF_000956105.1 Propithecus coquereli | reverse complement strand
AATTTTAGAATCAGCTTCTCAATTTCTACAAAGAGAAAACCAGCTGTCATTGGCGTTGCATTGAATTTACAGATCAATTTGGAAAATATTTGACATCTTGAAATTATTGAGACTTCTAACCCATGGAACATGAATATTTAACGCTTTAATTTCTCTCATCAAGGCTTATAGTTTGCAGTGCTTAGGCCTTGTGCATATTTTGTCAGAGTTATCCTTATTTCATACTTCAATGGTATTATAAATGGCACCACTTTTTTCTATTTTCTAGATTCTATAAGTCCCCCTACCAGCTTTTTATTTTTAGGTGAAGTTCATATAACATAACATTAACCATTTTTAGGAGAAAAAATTGGTGGCATTTACTATATTCACAATGTGAATGAGCATCACTTCTATCTGGTTCCTAAACATTTTCATTACTCCAAACGAAAACCCTGTACCAGGTAAGCAGTTGCTCCCATCCCACCTCATCCTCCAATCCCTGACAACCACCAGTCTGCCTTCTGTCTCTAAGGATTTACCTATTCTGGATATGTTATATAATTGGTAGTGACTTTTTATATGGCCACCATTAGTATGTGATCTTTTTAATCTGGCTTCTTCCACATAGCATGATATTTTTGTGGCCATCCGCGTTTTAATGTGTATCAGTACTTCATTCCTTTTTATGACTGAATCACATTCCATTGTGAATTTCCTAGTGAAGCCACCTAGGCTTGTAGATTTGCTTGTTTCTTTGGTTTTTGGAGAGGCCATTTAAGACAAATCCATTACTGTAGTA
>NW_012133905.1:6315-6630 GCF_000956105.1 Propithecus coquereli | reverse complement strand
TATTTATTTATTCATTTTTTTGTGTGTGTCTTGCTATGTTGCTCAGGCTGGTCTCAAACTCCTGGACTCAAGAAATCCTCCTGCCTCAGCTTCCCGAAGTACTGGGATTACAGGCATGAGCCCTGCACCCAGCCACCCTTTTTACTTAAATTTTCAATATAAGAACTGTTTGTGGAACTACACCTGTAGTTTTTGCTTATATTTAGATGACATACATCATAGGGGAAGAAAGAGAGAGAGCCCTTAAAAGTTACTAGTCTATAAGCCTCATGAGGTCAAAGACATTACTCTTCTTGATCACCACTATATCCCTAG
>NW_012133905.1:5557-6265 GCF_000956105.1 Propithecus coquereli | reverse complement strand
AGGGGAAGAAAGAGAGAGAGCCCTTAAAAGTTACTAGTCTATAAGCCTCATGAGGTCAAAGACATTACTCTTCTTGATCACCACTATATCCCTAGAACACTCAAAATAAAAATGTTTAAAAAAACAAAACAAAAAAACCCTTAGGTTGAACCAAGTTGAACAAAAGTCTCTAATTATGGGAAACAAAGCAAGAGTACTCAATCTTAGTGAAGTTTATTCCCACTCAGAGTGGGAAATCAAAGTTCAGTGCCAGTGACTGAAGATGAAGTTTTCATAGAGCCAAGAACAAAATAACCTTATTCCCCACAAGAAGCTTTGTGCTTTCCCTGACAAAGTGCTGCCTCAGACTCCAGAGAGGAGATGTTACTTCTGCCTAGGGGATTGAAAATTGTCCTTGAGGGAAAGAAAAGTTAACTTGAGGTTAACTTTGGTTCTCTTTACAATGCACTGAGAAAAGTTTGGGATGATTTGCCTTGAGTACAGGTGCAAAGAGGTGTGGGGAGCCCTTGCTAGCCCTATGCCTTAGGGCTTAGGCTATAAAGACAATAAAAATAGTGAAGGTAATATAAATAGTCTTTCCTTCAATATAAATAATAATAATAATAGTAGTAGTAGATATTCTACATGCTTACTCTCTGTGTCACAGCCTGCTTCCCAGGAAGTCCAATCTGTAGCATCACCCAATGCAGTGGACTGAATGTTTATTTT
>NW_012133905.1:0-302 GCF_000956105.1 Propithecus coquereli | reverse complement strand
AAAAGTGGCTCTATGAAAAAGACACCTGCACTCGAATGTTCATAGCAGCACAATTCACAATTGCAAAGATGTGGAAACAACTCAAGTGTCCATCAGTACATGAGTGGATTAATAAACTGTGGTATATGTATACCATAGAGTACTATTCAACTTTAAGAAACAATGGTGATATAGCACCTCTTATATACTCCTGGAAAGGGCTGGAACACATTCTACTAAGTGAAGTATCCCAAGAATGGAAAAACAAGCACCACATGTACTCACCATCAAACTGGTATTAGCTGATCAAAATTTAAGTGCAC
>NW_012133904.1:49326-49665 GCF_000956105.1 Propithecus coquereli | reverse complement strand
AGCAAAGAAACAATGGATTTAAACAGAGCTCTAGAAAAAATGGGCCCAACAGACATATACAGAATATTCCACCCAAATAAAACCGAATACACATTCTTCTCATCAGCTCATGGAACTTTCTCCAAAATTGATCACATCCTAGGCCACAAATTGGACCTCAACAAATTTAAAAAATACAAATTGTAGCATGTTTTTTCTCAGACCATAATGGTATAAAATTAGAGATTAATTCCAACAGAAACACTCACCACTTCAGAAAATCATGGAAATTAAACAATCTATTGCTGAGTGACTACTGGGTCAAGGATGAGATCCAGATGGAAATCAAAATATTCTTTG
>NW_012133904.1:47040-48736 GCF_000956105.1 Propithecus coquereli | reverse complement strand
GATCAAGTAGCCTGATGAGACAGAACCAGTGAAAGAATGCAGGAAACATGAAGGATAAGAGAGAAAAGAAATCATTAGATCTAAAAAAAAATGGATACTAATTTAAATGAAATGAATAAAATGACAGAGGAAGAAGTCTGAATATGGAATGTAAGAAAATTCAAAGCAATTGAAGAGAAAATGGAAACCCAAAGAAGCCACAAGAACAATACATGAAATGAGTGAAAAATTCTCTAAAGAAATCAAAATATTACAAAAGAACCAAACAGAAATGCTGGAAATGAAAGAGTCATTCAAGGAACTTCAAAACACAGTGGAAAGCCTTAAGAATAAAATGAATCACACACAGGAAACAATCTCAGAGGTTGAAGATAATGTCTATATGCTAAACAAATCAGATGAAGAAAAAGAACATAGAAGCAAGAGACATGAACAAAACATACAAGAAATGTGGGATTATGTAAAGAAACCAAATATAAGAATTATAGGCATCCTGGAAAGAGAAGAAGAAAATGCCCAAGGGCTGGGAAATCTATTTTGTAGAATAGCAGAGGAAAATATGCCTGCCCTGGAAAGAAATCTAGATATCCAGATACAAGAAACACACAGAACTCCTGGGAGACTCAATGTGAGAAGGGAATCACCACATCACATAATTATTAGACTGACCAAATTAATCATGAAAGAGGCTATCCTTCAAGCAGTAAGATGAAAATAGCAGATAACCTACAAAGGAAAACCTATCAGACTAACTATAGACTTCTCAACTGAAACCCTGTAAGCCAGAAGGGAATAAGGACACATCCTCAATGTTCTAAAATAGAATAATGGCCAACCTAGAATTCTTTACCTGGCAAAACTAAGCTTCTTCATTGAGGGAGAAATAAAGACTGTCCCAGACAAGCAATCACTGATGGAATTTGCTAAAACCAGACCTGCCCTACAGGAAGAACTCAGACCTACATTATAAAGCAAACAGTGTAATAGACACTCACCAAAGTAAAATCAAAAGTCCAGATATTGGATTCCACATGGCTTCAGTGGTAAAACAAAACAATAAGAATTTACCCAACAATATGAACAGAGATATATCCCAAATATAAATTCTGTCAAAATGTGAATGGCTTGAATTGTCCACCGAAGAGACGTAGGCTGCCTGAGTGGATAAAAAATTACAAGCCAAGTATCTTCTATCTCCAGGAAATGCATGTAACCCACAAAGATGCTTTTGGACTCAAGGTCAAAGGTTGGAAAATAAACTTCCAGGCAAATGGAAGCCAAAAGAGAGCAGGGGTAGTGATCCTTATTTCAGACAACATGAACTTTGAAGTAGTAAAAGTAAAGAAAGACAAAGAAAGTCACTATATAATGGTGAAAGGAAAGATCCAACAAGAAGACTTAAGAATTCTTAATATCTATGCACCCAACACAGGAATGCCCAGATACATAAAGCAAACCCTACTTGATTTAAATAGCATGATAAACAGTAATACCATAGTAGCTGGGGATTTCAACACCCCACTGACTGAATTGGACAGATCTTCCAAACAGAAAATCAGCAAAGAAACAATGGATTTAAACAGAGCTCTAGAAAAAATGGGCCCAACAGACATATACAGAATATTCCACACAAATAAAACCGAATACACATTCTTCTCATCAGCTCATGGAACTTTCTCCAAAATTGATCACATCC
>NW_012133904.1:43851-45790 GCF_000956105.1 Propithecus coquereli | reverse complement strand
AATAGATGCAGAAAAAGCATGTGACAAAATCCAGCACACTTTTATGATAAAAACCCTTAACAAAATAGGCATAGATGGGACATCCCTTAAAATTATTAAGGCCATATATGATAAACCCACAGCCAATATCATTCTCAATGGGGAAAAATTGAAAACATTCCCACTTAGAACAGGAACTTAGTCCTGGTGGATTATTTTTTTGATGTTCTGATAAATTTGGTTTGCTAGGATTTTACTGAGGATTTTTGCACCTACATTCATTAGGGATATTTGTCTCTAGTTTTCTTTTTTTGCTGTGTCCTTTCCTAGCTTTGGTATCAACTTGATACTGGCTTGAGTTAGGGAGGATTCCCTCTTTCTCAATATTATGGAATAATTTCTATAGTATGGGTGTCAGGTCTTCTTTGTAGGTCTGATAGAATTCAGCCATGAATCCGTCTGGTCCAAAGCTTTCCTTTGTTGGAAAGTTTTTTTTTTATTATTATTACTGATCCCATCTCACTTTTGGTTATTAGTTTGTTCAGGATTTCTACTTTTTCCTGATTGAGTCTTGGGAGGTTGTGTGTTTCTAGGAACTTGTCCATTTCCTCCACATTCTCTAATTTGTGTACATAGAGATTTATGTATTATGCATGGATAATGTTTTGTATCTCTGCTGTATCAGTTATAATGTCACATTTTTCATTTCTGAATGAGCTTTTTTTGTTTGTTTCTCTTCTATTCTTAGTTAATTTAGCAAGAGGTCTGTCAGTTTTTTTTTATATTTTCAAAGAACCAACTTTTTGTTTCATTAATCCTTTGAATTTCTTTGTTGTTGTTGTTGTTCTACAATTCATTTAGTTCTGCTCTCCTTCTTTATTTCTTTTCTTCTGATGCTTTTGGGTTTGCTTTTTTCTTCCTTTTCTAGTTACTTAAGTGTGACCATAGGTTGTTTTCTTTAGTTTAACAGTTTTTAATACAAATACACACAGTGTTTGTTTTATAAGTTATGCATTTTAGCATTCCAAAAAATGTGGAATGCTTTACGAATTTGTGTATCATCCTTGCACAGGGGCCATGCTAATTTCTGTATTGTTCCAATTTTAGTATATGTGCTGCAAAAGCGAGCACAACAATAAGTTGTTAATGTATGATCTTTCCGTCTTTTTGATGTAGGCATCTAAGGCTATGAATTTTCCCTTGAGGACTGCTTTTGCTGTGTTCGAAAAGTAGCTTGTGTCTCCCTTGTCCTTCAGTTCAAAGAATTTATTTATTTACATCTTAATTTCATTCTTGGCCCAGTAATCATTTATCTGTTCCTCCCCCAGGCTGGCAGGGTGATGCTAAGTTTACTGATGGATGGCTGGGTCCTGAGCAGACCTGGCTCTGTGCACCAGAGCAGTCAGGATGTTGTGAGTTGCAGAAGCCTGGGATTGGCAGGCACCAGAACTTTGCTGCACCTGCTCTCCAATGGAATGTCTCCGCACAGACTCTGAGCAGCTCTGTGATCAGCCCGGAGGTCTGTAATGGTAGAGGGAGACCCTTCACAGATTGAGTTGCCTGTAACTTCTGTTTCTCTCTTAATAAGCAGTGTTCCCTCAGGTTGCCTCTATTCTTTTCCCTCTTCCCAGAAGTGTAAATTGTATTGGGCCCCCCAGCTTAATCTTCAAGATGGTGGGTGGTATTGTGACTAAGAATCAGCCATGCCTTGTCTGATTGAGTTGGTAGATGCTATGATGACCTGTAGAGTTGTTCTCCCTTTCAGTGGTTGATGCTTGCAGGAAAGAGCCAATTGCTGAGATATTGTTGTATGTTCATGGTAAGCTCTAGTCCCTCAGGTGGAGCACGTTAATGCCCCTGGCTTTGGGAGGGTCCCTGTAGCTCCCACAGGGTTGCTTGATCTCTATCAAGGCAGAGGTGGGTGGAGGAGCAGGGCAGAGCATGGTTAAGTTGCATGAGC
>NW_012133904.1:39031-40091 GCF_000956105.1 Propithecus coquereli | reverse complement strand
ATATGTCTAGAATGTATGCATTTTGTAAAACTAAAATTCGGTACACATTAACCAAGTACCCGTGTTCCCCATTGCCTATCTCCTGACAAACACCATTCTGTTTTCTGTTTCTAAAAGTGTAATTACTTTAGAAATATCATGTAAATCTAATCATACAGCATCTGTCTTTTTGTGGCTGACATTTCTTCGTGATCATGGTATACTCCCCTAACAGGTAAGTATTTGCGACTGACATTTCTTTAAGCATAATGTCATTAAAGTTTATCTGAATTGTAGGTATTATAAGATTTCCTGCTTTTAAAAGCTGAGAAATAATCTATTATTTTTATATTCCAAAGTGGATTTATCACTTTATTTGATAAGGGCAGTTGGGCAGTTTGAGTTGCATTCTTCTTCTGGTTTTTGTGAATGATGGTATAATAAATATGGGTGTGTAAATAACTATTTGATAATGTATTCAAGAATTCATTTCTGTGTTTTATTACGATTCATTAGTCCAATTTTCTGCCTTTCCGTCTGTATAAAACTACTTTGATTACTTTTGTTTTTAATGTTTTGAGATCAGAAAGTGTGGTGCCTGTAACATTGTTTCTCTTTTTCATGATTGTTGGGATCTTTGTGGTCCTTTGAGATTCCATATTATTTTCCAGGTTGCTGTTTTTATTTTTGTGAAAAATGAAATTAGGAATTTGAAAAGGATTGCATTGAATCTGTAGATCACTTTTGACTCTATGAACATCTTCATGACATTAAGTCTTCAAACCCTTGAACAAGAGCATGTTCAAGAGTGTGTTGTTTATTTTCACATAGTTGTGAATTTTTCAGTTTTTCTTCTGTTATTGATCTATAGTTTCATTCCATTTTGGTCAGAAAGGAAGGTTTGCAAACCTTTAATTTTTTTTAATTGTTTAAGACTTGTTTTGTGGCCTAACAGGTGGTCTTTTCAGGAGAATGCTTTGTGAGCTATCAAGAATATTGTATATTCTACTATTGATCTGTGGTATTGGCGAGTGTTCTCTATACATCTGTTAGGTCCAATTGCTTTATAGTGTTTTCAAAT
>NW_012133904.1:37728-38981 GCF_000956105.1 Propithecus coquereli | reverse complement strand
GGCCCTATTTAACTTTTTAAAGGTGAGTCTTTTGTAAGCAGCATATTTTAGCATCTTATTTGTTTTTTATCTATATAGTCATTTTATTTTTCATTAGAGTTTAATCCACTTATATTTAAAGTAATTACTGAAAGAAATGAAGTTACCATTGCCATTTTTTAATGGTTTTACATGTGCCCTGTAGATACATCATTCCTCATTTCCTCTCTTATTGCCTTCATTTTTGTTTTGTGGATTTTGCAGTGACATTGTTTGATTGCCTTTTTCCTTTTGCATACTTTCTATAGGTATTTTCTTTGTGATCACCTTGAGAAATGGAGACTACATAAAATATCTCTAAGTTATAACAATATATTTTAGTCCCATAACAATTTCACTTCAACTGAATACAAAAACTATACCTCTTTAAATCCCACACTTTGTTATTAATGTAACAAATTATAACACTTTTATATTGTATATATATTAACAGATTTTTACACACTAATGATTTTGTTTTCTTTAAGTCTATGGCAGAATTTTGAAACTTTTATGCACTACATTATGAGAGTAGAGAATCCTATATATGTGTATAGATTTACCTTTAACAGAGAGCTTTATATTTTTATGTTTCTATAATGCTGCCCAACATCATTTCATTTTTCAACATCGTGGGCTCCCTTTAAGCTTTCCTGTAGGGCTGTCCGAGGGATGATGAATACCACCAATTTTTGTTTATCTTGGAAAGTCTTTATTTTTTCTTGTTTTCAAAGTAAAATTTTCCCATATCAAGCATGCTTACTTGGTAGTATTTACTTTATTTGTTTCATCACTTTGAAATTTGTGAAGTTTCAGCTCTTTTATTCTCCAAATAACCCTGCTGCCACTTTTTCCCTATATTTTTCTTCTAGTACTCCTTTCTTAAATGTATTGGTCTACATGATTGTGTCCAATAAGTCCCATACTCCATCTCCGGTTGTCTCCTTTTTAAAATTTTGCTTCCATGAGTCAATATTTATAAATGATAATATCCTCATTTTTCTGATTCTTTCGCTTCATTTAGTCTGCTGCTGTGCCTCTCTAGTAAAATTTTCAACTCAGTTATTGTATTCTTTTCTCCACAATTTCTGTTGGGTTTGTTTTATAGTTTTTATCTTTTTGTTAACATCTCAGTTTCTTCAAGCATCATTTTGCTGATTTTGTTGTCTTTTTTTTTTTTTGCTTTTAGAACATGTTTCAGATGATTATTTTTAATTTTTTTTCAGAAAATGCAA
>NW_012133904.1:36420-37678 GCF_000956105.1 Propithecus coquereli | reverse complement strand
CAAAATCATCTGACCCTTGAGCAAGAAAATGTTTAAAAGTGCGTTTAATTTCCATATATTTTTGAATTGCCAGTTTTGCTTTTGCTTTTGCTTTTCAGTTCCATTCCATTTTGGTCAGAAAAGGTACATTGTATTATTTTAGTCTTCTTCAATTTGGTAAGACTTGTTATGTGTCCTAACAGAATTTCCCATGTATGATTGAGAATATTGTTTATTCTGTTGATTTTGATTGAAGAGTTCTGTACATGTCTTTTAAGTCTACTAGTCTATAATTTTTTTCCAGTATTCTGTTTTCTTATTGATATTCTTATATTCTATTCATTATTGAAAGTGAGGTCTTAAAGTCTCCTAAAATTATTGTGTGTTATGTATTTCTTGCTATACTTCTGTCAATATTTGCTTAATATATTTGGGAGCCCTGATATCTATCTATATAGATAGATATAGATACATATATACATTATCTGTGTATATATATATTGTGTTACAGATTTCTGCTAAATGGACCATTTTATGATTATATGATATTAATGTTTCTCTCTTGTGACAGTTTTGACTTAAAGTGTATTTAGATTAATTTAATTATGGCCACCTCATTCTCTTGTAATTATTTACATAGAATATTTATTTTATCTCTTACTTTCAGCCTGTTTAACTTTTTTTTTTTTGGAGACAGAGTCTCACTCTGTTGCCTGGGCTAGAGTGCTGTGGCATCAGCCTAGCTCACAGCAACCTCCAACTCCTGGGCTTAAGCAATCCTCTGCCTCAGCCTCCCGAGTAGCTGGGACTACAGGCATGCGCCACCACGCCCAGCTAATTCTTTCTATATATTTTTAGTTGTCCAGATAATTTCTTTCTATTTTTTTAGTAGAGACGGGGTCTCGCTCTTGTTCAGGCTGGTCTCGAACTCCTGACCTAGAGCGATCCTCCCGCCTCGGCCTCCTAGAGTGCTAGGATTACAGGCGTGAGCCACCGCACCTGGCCCTATTTAACTTTTTAAAGGTGAGTCTTTTGTAAGCAGCATATTTTAGCATCTTATTTGTTTTTTATCTATATAGTCATTTTATTTTTCATTAGAGTTTAATCCACTTATATTTAAAGTAATTACTGAAAGAAATGAAGTTACCATTGCCATTTTTTAATGGTTTTACATGTGCCCTGTAGATACATCATTCCTCATTTCCTCTCTTATTGCCTTCATTTTTGTTTTGTGGATTTTGCAGTGACATTGTTTGATTGCCTTTTTCCTTTTGCATAC
>NW_012133904.1:25502-26645 GCF_000956105.1 Propithecus coquereli | reverse complement strand
TTTATGACATTTCATCCTACATTTTTCTTTGAACATGCAACCTCTATGGCTTGTGCAACACAGACACATTTTTTATTTACATGGAAATAAATATTCAAATATATCACCCTAAAGATGAACTTTAGGTATAATAGAATTACAAAGCAGATACATACCTATTCTGAACAGAAAAGAAAAAATATTGGGGAAAAAGCTATAATTTCAAAAGCGTTAATAATTTACTAGTAAACTAGAAACCTCAAAGATTCTAGAAAGAAATATATTTTTTGTTTCACATTGAATTAATTTCTACAAAATCTTAAGGCTTCTGGTTCAGAATCTCCCCATGCAAACCCTGTGTTTTTACTTGCTTGTTATACTAGAACCGATATATATTTTTCTTATTTCAAAGTTCATGAAGTATTATTTATATGACATGCTCAAGGATTGTAATGATGATTTTTATAAAATTTAATGGTGATCATAAAATAATCTTGGGTTGTGAGTAATTCCACAGTGTATTAACTTACATTTTATTTACTTAATACATTCTATTTTTTCCTTACAGATTGGGAAATCCTATTGAAGCTCCTTTTTTTGGTTATTGTTTCTTTCACTTTTTATCATTGACATAATCGAGTTTATTGACTTTATTAGGTCAATTTGTTCAAGTAATCACTGGGAAGGTTTCTTAAATCATGAGGATGTTTTGAAATTGCAGTAGAGGGAACAAGTGTAGGACAGTGCTAGGTGTATAATAGATGCTTTATAATTAGCAGTAAATATACCTAGGGGAGTGAATTTGTGTCTCCAGGTATTAGATTGAAAATATCCAGGGTGAAGAAATGGCATTGATTCTGCATGTGGAGAGGGGACATCTCCACAATAAAAAATTCTCTGAATGTATAAAGAGAAAATCTGTTTCTTTCATTTCATAATTATGTCTGGTCTTTTGCTATCTCTTTATCTTTATTCCCAACCACAAATGTATCACAACCATTATTCTTTTTGCCTGTGTTATGGTTACAACTTTCTTACTATTCTACCCACTGCATGCCATTTCACACAATACTTTAAAAGTTCTGGTGAGAAATTTATAAATTTTTAACTTGGTAAAGAATTATTTTGAACTAAAGAGTTTGAGGCCATTTATAGGTTATAAAT
>NW_012133904.1:22646-24936 GCF_000956105.1 Propithecus coquereli | reverse complement strand
ATGGTAAGTCAAGAATTTTGAATTTAATTTTCATGAAATACTTATAGTACAACATATGCTTCCACATAGAATATGTTTATGACTATGTATTTTTAGTGTTAGAAAATAATAGAATAATCTCTGTGGATTTAAAATTTGGAATAATCTTTCTTTTTTTCATTGATATTGCAATCTTAGAGAGTTTATTTTACATTATTTTACCTTCTTTATTTCAGTGGGTGGAGTGCACAGTCCACCGTTTTCACTCTTAGTTTCTAACTATGGCCAACGTTTTGGTCATTCTCTATAGAGAAATCTCAGGGATCATGACAGGTTTTTGATTAAAATTTTTATCAGCGATTTTGGATGCAGTCTTGTTTTCTGTGTTCTCAGTGGCCAGAGTTATAATGGTAAGCACCACATAGCTCTTTAGCATCTTCCATACAATAACCATCAGCACCAGGAACTCCAGGTGTCTTGAGCTTAAAATAAAAGCCTTAAAATACAAGGGCTGTTCCTATGTTCTTTTACTGCAGCGGTCCCCCAAATTTTTGGCAAAAAGGACCTTTTTCATGAAGACAATTTTTCCACAGACCAAGGGAGAGTTATGGTTTTGGGAGGGTTCAAGAACATTACATTTATTGTGCACTTCATTTCCATTATTGTTACATTGTAACATATAACAGAATAATTATACATCTATACTGGATCCTGAACGTGCTAGTAAATAATCAGAGTTCCCTTGCCTGTGACTGACAAATGGAATGACAAAAACAGCACTACAACTATATATTTTTGATACTGTTCAGCTAAGCTTATGACAAAGACTCACGCTCAATATTTGGAACACTGTTATACTTCAATGATTTTTATTGATTTATTTTTTAAATTGACATTAACAGACATTTATTACATAAAATATGATCTTTTGAAGTGTATATACATTGTCTAATCCTTAATTCTAGCTAATTAACAGATGCTTTACTTCACATAGGTAAAACCTTTGTAGTGAAGAACACTTAACTTTGACTGTATTAGCATATTTCAAAAATCCAATATATCATCATTAACTATAATCAGCATACTGTAAAATAGATCTCTTGAATCTATTCTTTCTATCTAGCTGAAAGTATGCATCCTTTGAAAGACATTCCCCCCAAGCCCACTCTTTTCTAAAAAACCATAGCCTCTGGTGCCACTATTTTACACTCTACTTCAATGAGGTCAAATTGGATTACAATGAGGTCAAATTGGATTACACATATGAGTCAAGTTATGATGTATATGTCTTTCTGTGTCTGGCTTATTTCCATTAATATGTGCTCCAGGTTCACCCGTGTGATTTAAAATGACAGGATTTTCCTCTTTTATGAATGAATAGTATTTTATTATGTACACATATCCCATTTTTTTATTCATCTTTCAATGATAGACACATAGTTTGATAGCATATCTTGGCTGTCGTGAATAGTGCCACAATAAACATTGAAGTAAAGATGTCTCCTAGACATACTGATTTCATTTTGGGGGCATATATATATTCAATAGTGTGATTGTTATCATATGGTAGTTCTATTTTTAATTCTTAAATCTTTATACTATTTTTCATAGTGTACTGATTTACATTCACATAAACAAACATTTCCCTTCTTTCCACATATTTGCCAATACTTGTTATACCCTATTTTTTAAATGGTAGTCATTCTAGCAGGAATTAATTGAGATCTCAGAGTAGATTTGATTTGTCTTTCCCTGATGATTACTGACCTTGAGCATTTTTTCATATATGTGTTGGCCATTTGTAGGTGTTCTTTTGACAGATGTCTATTTAATTCTATTTTGTTTTTATTTTTACTTATTGAGGATAAATAATAGTTGTATGTCTTTAGGTTTGATGTGATAATTTGACACAGGAATATAGTGTGAATTAATCAAATCAGGATAATTGAGATATCCATCACTTTAGGCATTTATCATTTCTATATATTAGAAACATTCTAATTCTACTCTTCTAGTTATTTTAAAGTATACCCTAACTTATTATTGATTATAGTCACTTTGTTGTGGTATCAAATGTTGTTCATTCTAACTACATTTTTTCACCCATTAACTATCCTCAATTTATTCCCTATTCCTGCTACACTTCCCAGCCTCTAGTCACCATCATGCTACTTTCTGTCTCCCTGAAATCAATTGTTTTTAAAATGTAGCTCCCACATATAAGTGAGAACATGTGAGTTTTGTCTTTCTGTGCTTGGCTTATTTAATTTAACATAATGTTCTCTAGTTCCATCCATGTTGTTGTAAGTAG
>NW_012133904.1:21340-21666 GCF_000956105.1 Propithecus coquereli | reverse complement strand
ACTGACCTTTCCTTACAGTAGGTTCTTGGCACCTTTGTTGAAAGTAAGTTCACTATAGATGCATAGATTTTTTTCTGGGTTCTCTATTTTTGTTCCATTGGTCTATGTGTTTGTTTTTATGCCTGTACTATGCTGTTTTGGTTACTACAGCTCTGTAGTATAATTTGAAGTCAGGTAAGGTGATTCCTCCAGTTCCCCCCACCCCCACCCCCAAGGTGGCTTTGTCCATTCTAGGTCTCTTTTGGTGCCATACAAATTTTTGGATTGTCTTTTCTATTTCTCTGAAGAATGTCATTGATATTTTTATGGAGATTGCATTGAATGTG
>NW_012133904.1:20934-21285 GCF_000956105.1 Propithecus coquereli | reverse complement strand
AGATTGCATTGAATGTGGACATTGCTTTGGGTCATAGGAATATTTTAACACTATTGATTTTTCAATCCATGAGCATGGAATATCTTTTCTTTTTTGTGTCCTTTTCAATTTCTTTTGTTAATGTTTTGTAATTTTCATTGTAAAGATCTTTAACTTCTTTGGTTTAAGTTTATTTCTAGGTATTTTATTTTATTTGTAGCTATGGTAAATGGGATTTTTAATTTCTTTTTCAGATTAATTACTGTTGAAATATAGAAATGCTATTTATGTTGATGTTGATTTCGTATCCTAAAACTTTACAGAATTTTTTTATCAGTTCTAGTAGTTTCTTTGTGGAATTTTGTCTATTTT
>NW_012133904.1:17025-18182 GCF_000956105.1 Propithecus coquereli | reverse complement strand
ATATCCATAGAAAATGACCTGAAAAGTTAATGATAATATTTGCTGTTTGTAGTAAATCTTCAAGAAAGAGGCACTATGTGATTATTTTGATTCTACTTCCTAGATGTCATAGAGTGGATAATTGTGTGAATTATTCTCCATATAATTTGAGAGATAGATGTCAGTCATTTCCTCCCGAGTCTAGAAAGCTTATGGAACGTTTATCTAGATTAGAATGTAAACTGGAAAAGAACAAGATAAAATTAAAAAAATATAGTTAAAGGGACTTTTGGTTGGCAATGTAATGGTCCCACAGAGATGACTAAATCCTAATCTCTGGCTTCTGTGAATAGGCTGTGTGACAGGACAGAATTAAGGTTGCAGATGGAATTAAGGTTGCTAATTAGCTGACTTAAACATAGGGAGATTACCCTGGGTTATCCAAATGGACCCAATGTAATCACCAGGGTCCTTAAATGGGTAATTATGAGGCAAGGGACTCAGTGTCAGAATCATGCAATGTGAGAACAATGTTACCAGCCAATGCTGGCTTCGAAGATGGCAGGCAGGCAGGAGCCATAAACTTCAGGTGGCCTCTAGAAGCTTTAGAATAAAACAAACAAGAAAACAGATTCTCATCTAGAGCCAGTGGAGGTACACTTCACACTGCTGACACCTCAATTTAGCCTAAGAAGACCCATTGTGGCCTTTTGACCTCCAGAAATGCATTGTAATAAGTACATGTTGTTTTACACTTCTAAGTTTGTGATAACTTGTAATAATAGAAAGAGGGAACTAACTCAGGAATGTTGTCACATCTTACGAAAAGCTTTCTTTAAAAAAATCATCTTAATATGAATAAAATTCTTTTTCCTTTCTGTTAGAATTAATGAAATTTTTTTAAACTGTTGGCAAGACCCCATTGTATCTACATATAAGAAATAACCTGTAGGCAATAAGTCAGAATGTTTAAAAACCCCCAAAAAGATGTCATGAACATAATTCTTAGTTTCCATTTGTTAGATTTGGTGATTCTTTTTCCATTAAAATAAATTTACTTCAGTTAATCTGTGCAAGCACTATTGAGTAATTTTTATATGCTGAATTTTAATGAGGGAAAGTATCATATTAATGCTTCCAAGGATGCCAGTTACTGTACGAACATAGATAAGGAATAC
>NW_012133904.1:15388-16975 GCF_000956105.1 Propithecus coquereli | reverse complement strand
TTTTCTATCATTAATATGTTGTTTCATCATTCTGTTGATTGTACCAGGTGATGTGTAGAAGCTATTAATTTGAAGTAATCATATTTCTCTATTTTTCTTGCATTGCCTGAGATTTTGAGGGTAAATCCCCAAATCATAGTCCATACCAATGTTCAGGGGCTTTCTTATGTTTTCTTGTATTAATTTTAAAGTTTCAGATCTTACATTTAAGTCTTTAATCCATTTTGAGTTGATTTTTTACATATGGTGTTAGATGAGGATTTCATTCCATTGTTCTATATGTGGATATTCTATTGTACCAGCACCACTTATGGAAGAGATTGTTCTTTCTTTATCATTTGTCCTTGTCAACTTTGTCTAAAATCAGTTAACTGTAAATGTGTGGATTTATTTTTTGAGTTCTCTATTTTGCTACATTGGCCCATGTGTCAGCTTTTGTACTAGTATTATACTTTTTTTGGTTACTACAGCTTTGTGATATATCTTACAGTCAGATAGTGTGATGCCTTCCATTTTGTTCTTTTTCTTCAATTGCTTTAGTCATTCAGGCTCTTTTTAGTACAATATGGATTTTAGATTTTTTAAAAATTTCTTTGAATTGTGGCCTTTTAGGTCCTTGAATCTGGCCTGTAATCCAAATGTTACAGAACAAATCCAAGGATTTGGATTCAGTCAAAAGGACACACTTGGAGACCTGGAGGGCCATGGTGGTCTTGGGGCCACAGATTTCCCACCCCTGACTAAGGAAAAGTTGTAGTAATGGGAAAAGAAATTCTGTGAAGAATGTCATTGTTATTTTGATATGAGATTGCATTGAATCTGTAGATCATATTGTGTGGTATAGACATTTTAAAAATATTAATTATGCATCCATAAGGGACATTTTTCCATTTATTTTGTCTTCTTAAATTTATTATCTCAATGTAGAGATCATTCATGTTTTTGGTTAAATGTATTTCTAAGGATCTTTTTTTGTAGCTGTTGTATATAGGATTGCTTTTTTTTTTATTTTTTTTCAGAGTTCATTGTTAGTATATAAAAATGCTACCAGCTTTTTCATGTTGATTTTGCATGTTTATTAGTTCTAACAGGTTTTTTGGTAGAATATTTAGGGTTCTTTGTATATACAATTATGTCAATTGAAAACAGGGACAGACTAACTTTTTCCTTTCCCTTATGAATCCCCTTTCATTTTGTTCTCTAATTTCTCTGTCTTGTACATTTAGTACTATGTTGAATAAGAGTGGTGAAAATGGGCATCTTTGTTGTGTTCCACGAAAAAAATCTCACAACTTTTCCTATTTAGTATGGTAGTAGCTTTGCATTTGTCATATAAGGCTTTTATTAGATTTAGGTACAGTGTTTCTGTACTTAACTTGTGTTGGGAGTGTGTATTATGAAGGGATGTAGAATTTTTTTCCTGGGCTCTATTATCCTGGTAAGAATCTGGGAAGATGCATCCATACTTAGAGGAGACCATGACGGCACTGTTTCTAACATTCTGTGGACATGACCTGCTTATGATGTCTACTGTGAATGTCTGACTTCTCAGGTATAATTAAGGCCTAGAGATTGTCTTCTGCGTTG
>NW_012133904.1:15054-15338 GCF_000956105.1 Propithecus coquereli | reverse complement strand
CGAAAAAAATCTCACAACTTTTCCTATTTAGTATGATAGTAGCTTTGCATTTGTCATATAAGGCTTTTATTAGATTTAGGTACAGTGTTTCTGTACTTGTGTTGGGAGTGTGTATTATGAAGGGATGTAGAATTTTTTTCCTGGGCTCTGTTATCCTGGTAAGAATCTAGGAAGACACATCCATACTTAGAGGAGACCATGAGGGCACTGCATCTAACATTCTGTGGACATGACCTGCTTATGATGTCTACTGTGAATGTCTGACTTCCCAGGTATAATTAAGG
>NW_012133904.1:12054-12913 GCF_000956105.1 Propithecus coquereli | reverse complement strand
TGTTTCTTTCCTATTAAGATGAGAAAACTTTCCACTTAATGTTACCATTAAAAAATTTTTTTAAGCTGGCGTTGGAATCTCAGCAAACATTTTTTCTCTCACACATATTCATACACCATCTTGAACATGAACATAAGCCCACCAATGTGACTACCAGTCACTCGGCCCTTGTCCACGTACTGATGTTCCTCATTGACATATTCACGGTACCTCTGGAACTGTTTGAGTCATTAAATTTTCAGAATGGCTTCAATGTAAGGCATTTTTCTACATGAGCAGGGTGATGAGTGGCCTTTCTCCTTACTCCAGGCCATCAACATCAGCCTCAGCACCCCCTGGTTGGCCAGGTATAAGCAAATTCACAAATTACAATTTTCAATGTGTTCTTCTTTTTATGTTCTCTCAATTTGTTTTTCAGTAGTAATCATCTACACTGCAGCATCTTTGAATGTGAGCTAGAGAAATCTGATGATTCTCACTAAATACTGTTCCCTTTCCCGTATGGGCTACATCACTAGGGTCTTGTCACTCTGACAATATACAGGGATGTCTTCCTTGTAGGAGTTATGGTGCTTTCAAGTGTGTCCATGGTGATTCTCTAATTCAGGCATCAGAGGCAAGCCCAACACCTTTGTATCAGCAGCCTCTCCCCAAGAATCTTTTTAGAGAAAAAGGCCACTCAAATCATCCTGCTGTTGGTGAGGTTCTTTGTGGTAATGTACTGGGTGTACCTTATCTCAACCACTTCATCAGTTATGGGCATCTGATCCAGTTCTCTTGGGTAGCCAGAGGCTTCTGGTGAATGTCACAGTGAGTTCCTTGGTGCTGCTCAGTTCTGAAAAAAAGAATAATTGACATA
>NW_012133904.1:8443-12004 GCF_000956105.1 Propithecus coquereli | reverse complement strand
TATATAAGTGTTCCTTTCTCTCCACATCCACGCTAGCATCTGTTGTTTTGGGACTTTTTAATAAAAGCCATTCTCACTGGACTTAGATGATATCTCATTGTGGTTTTGATTTGCATTTTCCTGATAATCAGAGACGTTGAACATTTTTTCAAATGTTTCTTGGGCATTAGACTATCTTCTTTTGAAAAGTTTCTGTTCATGTCTTTTGCCCACTTTTTAATGGAGTTGTTTGATTTTTTTCTTGCTGATTTGCTTGAGTTCTTTGTAGATTCTGGTTATCAGCCCTTTATTGGATGTATAGTTTGCAAATATTTTCTCCCATTCCGTAGGTTGCCTATTTGCTCTATTGATTGTTTCCTTGGCTGTGCAGAAACTTTTTAATTCGATCAGGTCTCATTTATTTATTTTTGTTGTTGCTATGATTGCTTTTGGGGTCTTCTTCATAAATTCTTTGCCTAGGCTGATACCTATAAGAGTTTTCCAACATTTTCTTCTAGAATTTTTATAGTTTCATGCTTTAGGTTTAAGTCTGTTATCCATCATGAATTAATTTTTGTGAGTGGAGAGAGGTGCGGATCCTGTTTCAGTCTTGTACATGTGGCTATCCAGTTTTCCCAGCACTATTTATTGAATAAGGATTTTTTTCGCCCAGTGTATGTTTTTGTCTGCTTTGTCAAAGATCAGATGGTAATACGAGGATGGTTTTTTATCTGGGTCCTCTGTTCTGATTCATTGATCTATGTCTCTGTTCTCGTGCCAGTACCATGCTGTTTTTGGTTACTATAGCCTCGTAGTATAGCTTGAAGTCAGGTAAAGTGATCCCTCCCAATTCGTTCTTTTTGCTTAAGGTTGCTTTGGCTATATGGGGTCTTTTCTGGTTCCATACGAAGCATAGAATTATTTTTTCTAGATCTGTGAAAAATGACATTGGTATTTTAATGGGGATTACATTGAATCTGTAAATCACTTTGGGTAGTATAGACATTTTAACAGTGTCGATTTTGCCAATCGATGAGTATGATATGTTTTTCCATTTGTTTACATCCTCTGTGATTTCCTTCCTCAGTGATTCGTAGTTCTCCCTGTGGAGGTCTTTCACCTCCTCAGTTAAATATATTCCTAGGTATTTTGTTGTTGTTGTTGTTGTTGCTGTTGTGAAAGGTATTGAGTCTTTTATTTGATTCTCAGCTTGACGGTTGTTGGTGTATAGGAATGCTACTGATTTGTGTACATTGATTTTGTAACCTGAGACTTTGCTCAATTCCAGGAGTCTCTTGGCAGAATCTTTGGGGTTTTTAGATATAAGATCATATCATCAGCAAAAAGCGATAGTTTGACCTCTTCTTTCCCCATTTGGATAGCCTTGATTTCCTTTTCTCACCTGATTGCTCTGGCTAGGACTTCCAGCACTATGTCAAATAGAAATGGTGACAGTGGGCAGTCTTGTCTGGTTCCAGTTCTAAGTAGGAATGCTCTCAATTTTTCCCTGTTCGGTATGATATTGACTTTGGGTTTGTCATACATGGCTTTTATAATTTTGAGGTATGTTCCATCTATGCCTATTTTCTTAAGAGTTCTTGTCATAAAAGGTTGCTGAATTTTGTCAAGTGCTTTTTCTGCATCTATTGAGAGGATCATATGGTCTTTGTTTTTGCTTTTATTTATGTGGTGAATCACATTTATAGATTTACATATGTTGAACCATCCTTGCATCTCTGGAATGAAGCCTACCTGGTCGTGGTGGATTATTTTTTGATTTGCAGCTGAATTCGGTTTGCTAGGATTTTATTGAGAATTTTTGCATCTATATTCATAAGGGATATTTCTCTGTAGTGTTCTTTTTTGTGTGTGTCCTTTCCCAACTTTGGTATCAAGGTAGAATGAGTTGGGGAGGATTCCTTCCTTCTCAATGTTATGCAGTAATTTCTACAGTATAGGTACCAGTTCTTTGTAGGTCTTATATAATTTGGCTGTGAAACCATCTGGTCCAGGGCTTTTATTGTTGGAAATTTTTTTATTGCTATTTCAATTTCATTACTTGGTATTGGTCTGTTGAGGAGTTCTATTTCTTCCTGATTGAGCCTAGGGAGGTTGTGTGTTTCCAAGAATTTGTCCATTTCCTCAATGTTTTCAAGTTTATGTGCATAGAGATTTTTACAGAATTCAGAGATGATATTTTGTATTTCCAGGGTATCAATTGTAATATCTCCTTTTTCATTTCTGATTGAGCTTATTAGGGTCCTTTCTTTTCTGTTTCTGGTTAATCTAGTGAGAGGCCTGTTGATTTTGTTTATCTTTTCAAAGAACCAACTTTTTGTTTTCTTAATCTTCTGTATAATTCTTTTGGAATAGATTTCATTTAGTTCTGCTCTGACCTTAGTTATTTCTTTTCTTCTGCCAGGTTTAGGATTGGTTTGCTCTTCCTCTTCCAATTCCTTGAGATGATTCATTAGATTGTTGGTTTGTGATCTTTCTGTCTTTAGGATGTAGGCATTTAAGGCTATGAATTTTCCTCTTGGAACTGCTTTTGCAGAATCTCACAGATTTTGGTAATTTATGTCCCTTTTGTCATTTAGCTTGAAGAATCTTTTGAGTTCCATCTTAATTTCCTCCTTGACCCAATAATTGTTCAGCAGTAGGTTGTTTAATTTCCACGATTTCTTGTAGAGTTAACTGTTTCCATTGGAATTGCTTTTCTAATTTTATTCCACTGTAGTCTGAGAAGATACATGGTATAATTTTTATTTTTTTAAATTTGTTGAGACATGTTTTGTGGCCTAGGATGTGATCAATCTTAGAGAATGTTCCATGAGCTGATGAGAAGAACATATATTTGGTAGTTTGGGGAAGAATGTTCTGTAAATGTATATTGGGCCCATTTGTTCTAGAGGCCTGTTTAAGTCCATTGTTTCTTTGTTTATTTTCTGCTTGGAGGATCTGTCCTATTCTGTATGTGGGGTGTTGAAGTCACCAGCTATTACAATACTGCTGTTTATCATTTTGTTTAGATCAAGTAGGGTTTGCCTTATGAATCTGAGTGTACCTGTGTCAGGTGCATAAATATTTAGGATTGTTCTGCCTTGTTGAATTATTCCCCTCATTATATAATTACCATCTTTGTCTTTCTTTACTTTTGTTGATTTGAAGTCTATGTTATTTATATGAGAATGGCTATACCAGCTCTCTTTTGGTTTCCATTTGCATGGAATATTGTTTTCCATCCCTTCACCTTGAGTCTGAATGAGTCCTTATGGGCTAGATGCATTTCCTGGAGACAGCAGATACTTGGCTTATATTTTTTTTATCCATTCAGCCAGGCTATGTCTCTTCAGTGGGGAGTTTAAAGCCATTCACATTTATTGAAAGGATTGATAAGTGGGGTGGATTTCTGTTCATCCTATTGAGTGGAACTTTATTGCTTTGTTTTACCTCTTAAACCATTGTGGTATCTGGGCTTTGACCTTTAGCTTTTGGGTGATTTTACACTGGTGGGTGTCTATTGTGCTGACCTGTGTGTAATGCAGATCTGAGTACTTCATGCAGGCCAGGTCTAGTTATGAT
>NW_012133904.1:7598-8393 GCF_000956105.1 Propithecus coquereli | reverse complement strand
GGGTAGATACCAGGTAGTGGGATTGCTGAGTCAAACTGTAGTTCTACTTTTAGTTTTTGAGGTATCTCCATATTACTTTCGATAGAGGTTGTACTTATTTGCAGTCCCACCAAGCAGTGTATAAGTGTTCCTATCTCTCCTCATTCATGCCAAAATTTGTTGTTTTGGGACTTTTTGATAAAAGCCATTCTCAATGGAGTTAAGTGATATCTCATTGTGGTTTTGATTTGCATTTCCCTGATGATTAGAGATATTGAGCAATTTTTTATATGTTTGTTGACCATTATTCTTTCTTCTTTTGGAAAGTTTGTGTTCATGTCCTTTGCCCACTTTTCAATGGAGTTGTTTGATTTTTTTCTTATTGTTTTGACTGGATTAATAAAATGTGGTATATGTAAACCATGGAGTACTGCTCAGCCATAAAAACCAATGGGGAATTAATACCTCTTGTATTATCCTGTAGGGAGCTAGAGCCCATTCTTCCAAGTGAAATATCACAAGAATGGAAAAACAAGCACCACATGTACTCACCATCAAATTGGTACTAACTGATCAACATTTATATGCACACATGGAAGTAACTAACATTCATCAGGTGCCAGGCAGATGGGACAGGGGGAGAGCTTGGGTAAATTTACAACTAATGGGTGCAGAGCGAACTGTCTGGAGGATGGACATGCTTGTAGCTCCGGCTTGGGCTGTGCAAAGGCAATATATGTAACCAAAATGTTTTTACCCCCATAATATTCTGAAATTTAAAAAAATAAATAAAAAGGAAGATTTTTCAGACTCAGT
>NW_012133904.1:4423-4731 GCF_000956105.1 Propithecus coquereli | reverse complement strand
GGAACATTCCAATTCCACTCTTTTAGTTATTTTAAAGTATACCATAACATGTTGTTGACTATAGTCACTTTGTTCATCCTATCTAACTATATTTTTGCACTTATTAACCATCCCTACTTTATCTACCCCTCCTCATTACCCTTCCCAGCCTCTGGTAACCATCATTCTACTCTCTGTCTTCATCAGATTGTTTTTAAAATTTAGCTTCCACCTATGAGTGAGAACATGCAAGATTTTTCTTTCTGTGCTTGGCTTATTTCACTTAATGTAATGTTCTCCAGTTCCAGCCATGCTGTTGCAAATGACAG
>NW_012133904.1:4036-4373 GCF_000956105.1 Propithecus coquereli | reverse complement strand
GTGCAAAGGCAATATATGTAACCAAAATGTTTTTACCCCCATAATATTCTGAAATTTAAAAAAATAAATAAAAAGGAAGATTTTTCAGACTCAGTGATCTATTGTTCTTAAATATGACAATGACAGTCATTAAATTATGGTAAAATTATAAATATTCCACAAGGCAAAACAAGAGTACATCAGGCTAAATACACTGCAGACAAAATTCAGCATTGCTCGGGAATTTCCTAATGCTCCTATCTGTGGTCTGTTAATGGTACAATCAGTTGAGAATCACGTATAATATAATTCAAATAACATCAGGCTTTTATGTAATTATATCGAAAGGTGTTTTGTG
>NW_012133904.1:0-1196 GCF_000956105.1 Propithecus coquereli | reverse complement strand
AGTGCTGCAATAAACATGGGAGTGCAGATATCTTTTTTTATTATTACTATTTCTGCATATCATGGAGGTACAAATGTTTAGGTTACATTGCCCTTCCTCCCCTCCCCCTCCTAGTCGGAGCTTTAAGCATGTCCCTCCCCTAGATGGTACGCATCGCACTCATTATGTATGTATATACCCATTCCCTCCTATCCCCTCCCATCTGCCCAATGCTCAATAAATGTTATTCCTATATATATACTTAGGTGTTGATGAGTGAAACCAATTTGCTGGTGAGTACATGTGGTGCTTATTTTTCCACTCTTGGGATACTTCACTTAGTAGAATGGGTTCCAGCTCTATCCAGGAAAATACAAGAGATGCTATATCACCATTGTTTCTTATAGCTAAATAGTACTCCATGGTATACGTATACCACATTTTATTAATCCACTCATGTATTGATGGGCACTTGGGTTGTTTTCACATCTTTGCAATTGTGAATTGTGCTGCTATAAACATTCAGGTGCAAGTGTCTTTCTTGTAGAGTATCATTTGATCTTTTGGGTAGATGCCCAGTAATGGGATTGCTGGATCAAATAGTAGATCTACTTGTATCTCTTTAAGGTATCTCCATATTGTTTTCCACAGAGGTTGCACTAGTTTGCAGTCCCACCAGCAGTGTATGAGTGTTCCTATCTCTCCGCATCCATGCCAACATTTATTGTTTTGGACTTTTTGATAAAGGCCAGTCTCGCTGGAGATAAGGGATATCTCACTGTGGTTTTGATTTGCATTTCCCTGATGATTAGAGATGTGGAGCATTTTTTCATACGTTTCTTGGTCATTATTCTGTCTTCTTTTGAAAAGTTTCTGTTCATGTCCTTTTTCTACTTTTCGATAGGGTTGTTTGATTTTTTTCTTGCTGATTTTCCTGAGTTCTAAATAGATTCTAGTTATCAGGCCTTTATCGGATGTGTAGCACACAAAAATTTTCTCCCATTCTGTAAGTTGTCTGTTTGCTCTCGTGACAGTTTCTTTGGCTGTGCAGAGCTTTTCAATTTGATCAGGTCCCATTTATTCATTTTTGTTGCTCTGATCGCCTTTGGGGTCTTCTCCATAAAATCTTTTCCTAGGCCAATGTCTGTAAGAGTTTTTCCAACATTTTCTTCTAGAATTCTAATAGTTTCACATCTTAGGTTTAAATCTGTTACCCA
>NW_012133903.1:6256-6612 GCF_000956105.1 Propithecus coquereli | reverse complement strand
TCAAATAACCCCATCAAAAAGTGGGCAAAGCACATGAACCGAAACTTTTCAAAAGAAGACAGAATAATGACCAGCAAAAATATGAAAAAGTGCTCAACATCTCTAATCATTAGGGTAATGCAAATCAAAACCACAATGAGATATCACCTAACTCCAGTGAAAATGACCTTTATCAAAAAGTACCAAACCATATTACATCTTTATATAATTGAAATTTCTAACTTTTAATATTATGTTTAATTGATATTACTTTTAAATATGTCTGTGGTTTATAATTTGTTATGGGACACACATCGTATTTTGTTTGACATAATATTTTGATATTAACACCTTAATATTTTCAACAACATAGGATC
>NW_012133903.1:5039-5431 GCF_000956105.1 Propithecus coquereli | reverse complement strand
TTGAGCCCAGGAGTTGGAGGTTGCTGTGAGCTAGGCTGATGCCACGGCACTCTAGCCAGGGCAACAGAGCCAGACTCTGTCTCAAAAAAAAAAAAGGATACTAGAACTTATTCTTCCCTTCTAACTATAATATTGTATCTTCTAACAAATTTCTCTCTCAACGAGATTTTTATTTAGTAAATAGCAGTCTCCTTTTTTTTGGTTCTATCTTACATTTCAATTCTAAACTTTATTTTAAATATGCTGTGCCACTTTTAATTTTATGACTTTACTACACATACAGAGTCAACAATCATCAAATATGACCATGAAATTTATAATGAAGAATTTTGAGATCCTATGAAAAATAGGAAAATTTTATTTACTTGGAAATAAATAAATGGAGAAAAGAA
>NW_012133903.1:0-1249 GCF_000956105.1 Propithecus coquereli | reverse complement strand
TAACCTACATTTCACTAGGCAATCAATCTGTAGTTTTAAAATACTTGACATAAAAAATAAACCATTTATCCTTGGCAACTCAAATATAGGAATAGAATTTTGAAACTTGTGTCACTCACACATAAACTATGTGTAATCTGGAAAGTAAGAAGCACTATTTCTAGATAATAGGACTAAATAGCATGATCTTCATGATGCTACACAGTGCAAAACAAAACATTACAGTTATTATGTTATCATTGATAAGAGCGCCACAGCAAAACAAAAACATTGCTCAAGGAAAGTTTCAAAAATTATTTAACAACACTGCATTAGAAAATAAATTACATCCTTTCAATTTCTCCCTGAATCTTTAAATAACAATTGATTCCTGGAAATCTTAAAGTTCAAGTCAGAAATGATATACAGTGGTACCCTGGAAGCAATGGGCTCTGTTATGATTGAATATTAAGTTTACACTTAATGTCCAAAAAGACATTCAAGGATATCTTTGAAACACAAGTTTAAAATTTTTGTCATAGTTAAAACAACTACTGTTTAAAAAATTCCTTTGCTATAAGAATTGTTTCTCAGCAGCTATATGAAGAAGAGAAAATATTAAATATAATTTGCCATGGTAGATAAATAAACAATTCAAAATAAAAGGCTAGTACATCTGTGAATAGATATGCAAATCTACAGTTAATTGAGCATTTTTCTTTTCAGTAAATTTTAATTAAATAATGGCAACATTTTTGGCACCATCTTCCTTAAGTTTGACAGTTGATGCTATTAAATTGTATCTTTATTTGAGGAAACTTTGCCATATTATCTGCTCTGTTAAATGTTATGCTTAGTAAATATGTAATATTTTTAATTGTCTTACTGCATATTTGCGTAAAAAACTAGGAATCAACAGCTTCCATGTTATTTTGAACTGAAGTAAAGAAGTTTTAGAATTGTCTCTTTATTTTTTTAATACACATTCCCTCGCTTCCCTTTTTGACAGTACTAAATTTGCAAACTGTAAAGTTCAGATAAAGTTGACTGTCCACCCCCAACTCCAGAGTATTCTGAATATGTTGCCCATAACAATTAATTGAGTTCATCAAATGATCTAAGTTTCTCAAAACAGAATGCATACCATATTATTTACTAGAAATGTGATGAAATACTCATTTTTATTAGCTCTCAATTTATTAGCAAATATTAGCTCTCTCCAGTTGACAAGGAAACGTAAGATTATGGGGCTGAGACCTATTTTATTCTT
>NW_012133902.1:14193-14827 GCF_000956105.1 Propithecus coquereli | reverse complement strand
CAGCCCAAATATGTCTATTTTTAATCCATTTTGGGACAGGGTCTTGCTCCATTGCCTGAGCTAGAGTGCAGTGGTGTTATCATAGCTCACTGCAACCTCAAACTCCTGGGCTGAAGCGATCCACCTGCCTTGGCGTCCCGAAGTGCTAGGATTATAGGTGTGAGCCACTGCTCCCAGCCCAAATATGTCTGTTTTTAATCTATTTTGGTGTTTACCTTTTTTTATGAGAGGGCAATGATATGAAACTGTGATTGAGGAATAGATGTCGACTCCAACGTCATCATATACACTTCTCCAATTTTTCCTTTCGTTGCCCTAGATTTTACTATGAGCAGCGAATATTACAGAAGGTCTTTGATGAATGGAAAGAAGAGTGGTGGATTTCCCACCATGAGTGGAAACTCTGCATTCGAGCCGACTGTCACTATAGGTCAGATTTCATGTTCTGTTACTTCAATTTACTGATATTACATTATCAAATAATTACTTGTTAGCATGTTTCTGGTCAACGGGAGCAAAATTTTGGATCACTTTCTGTTTTTCTTCAAATCTTTAGAGTAAGCTAAATCAAAGTCCTAAATTAAACCCAAGCATACAAACACATGCTGGGTGCACTCTCTCTCTCTCTCTCACT
>NW_012133902.1:12030-12418 GCF_000956105.1 Propithecus coquereli | reverse complement strand
TATTTTGAAGACTGTCCTAAAAATGGTTTACATAATTTTCTCCTTTGACTTAAAAAAAAAAATTAACTTCATTAGTGGTGACTTTCATAATGAAAATGGAATTCAGCACAAAGTGAGACCTGCAGGCCTTTGCATCTAGCAAATATCTAGTAAATTGTCTTTCTTCTAGGATCATTAACTGGTCCTTTTTATTTTGCTTCCTCAACAGATACATCCCTTCCTTTTTTCTTATTTTACTTCACAATTATTGTTTCAAACAGCAAGTTTTATAACATGATTTCTTCTTCTTTAACTTTGTATTGTGGAAAATTTTAAATATCTACAAAATTGAAAGCTAGATAAATGAACCTCCCGGTGTCCATCACCCGGCTTCAGCGATTACCAACTC
>NW_012133902.1:0-238 GCF_000956105.1 Propithecus coquereli | reverse complement strand
AGTGAGACTCTGTCTCAAAAAAAAAAAAAAAAAACTGCCAAAAGTCATTCAGAGTCAGATCCAATGAAAAATATGAATAATCAAGATAATGTTGACATAGGTGAAAAACTATACGAGGCTCTAAGCAAGACCCAGACGTCATTGTAATAATGCCTCGTATCTTTTGAGTACCATACGGTTTACCAAGAATTACACTTAAGCCATTTCTCCTACTCCACACAGCATCTCTATCTACTAG
>NW_012133901.1:4869-5249 GCF_000956105.1 Propithecus coquereli | reverse complement strand
TCATAGAATGAGTTAGGGAGAATTCCCTAACTCGTTTGATTTTTTGAAATAGTTTGAGAATTCAGTTAATTTTTCTTTGAAATTTTGGTTAAATTTGGCAGTGAATTCATCTAATCCTGGACTTTTCTTTGTTGGGAGACTTTTTATTACTGACTCAATCTCATTACTCATTATTGGTCTGTTCAGGATTTTTACTTTTTCCTGATTCAATCTTGGTTGTATGTGTCCAGGAATTTATTTATTTTCTCTAGGTTTTCCATTTTGTCAGCATCTAGTTTTCATGATGATCTTTTGTGTTTCTATGGTGTTGGTTGTAATGTCTCCTTTTTAGTTTCTGATTTTATTTATTTGGGTCTTCTCTTTCTTTCTTTTTTTTCTTG
>NW_012133901.1:2137-4529 GCF_000956105.1 Propithecus coquereli | reverse complement strand
TGATCTCAAGTGATACTCCTGCCTTGGCCTCCCAAAATGTTAGAATTACAGGTGTAAGGTGTAGTGCCCAGCCTATGTTTAGCTTTTTGAAAAATCTCCATGCTGTTTTCAATAGCAGCTGTACTAATTTACATTTCCACCAACAGTGTAGAAGAGTGATCTTTTCTCCACATTCTTGTCATTTTTGTCCTTCATTTTTGTCTTTGTCATAATAGCCATTCTAACTGGGGTAGGATGATATCTCATTGTAGTTTTGATTTGCATTTCCCTGATGATTAGTGATATTGAGCATTTTTTTCATATACTTGTTTGTTATTTGTATGTCTTATTTTGAGAATGGTCTATTCATGTCTTTTGTCCACTTTTTAATGGGATTATTTGGTTTTTTATTGCTGAGTTGTTTGAGTTCCTTGTATATGCTAGATGTAAGGGCTTTGTCAGATGAGTAGTTTGCAAATCGTTTCTCCCATTCAACAGGTTGTCTCTTCACTCTGTGTTTGCTATGAAGAAGCTGTTTGGTTTAATGCAATCCCATTTGTCTATTTTGGGTTTAGTTGTCTGTTTGGGGGGTCTTTGTCTAGACCAATGTCCTGAAGTGTGTTCACTATATTTCCGCCTAGTAGGTTTGTAGTTTGGGTCCTGTGTTTAAGTATTTAATCCATTTCAGTTGATTTTTGTATATGGTGAGAGACAGAGGCCCAGTTTCATTATTTTTCATATGGATATTGAATTTTCCCAGCACCATTTATTGAAAAGGGTGTATGTTTCCCAGTGTATGTTCTTATCACCTTTGTCTGAAGTCAGTTGGCTGTAAATATGTGATTTATTTCTGGGTTCTCTACTCTCTTCCATTGGTCTATGTGTCTGTTTTTATTAATATACCAATATGATGCTGTTTGGATTACTACAGCCTTGTAATGTATTTTGAAGTCAGGTAGTGTGATGCCTCCAGCTTTGTCCTATTTGTTCATGATTGCTTTGGCTGTTTGGGCTCTTTTTTGGTTCCACATGAATTTTAGGATTGTTTCTTCTACTTCTGTGAAAAATGACATCGGTATTTTGACAGGGATTGCATTGAATTTGTAGATTTCTTTGGGCTGTATGGTCATTTTGATGACATTAATTCTTCCAATTCATGAGTATGGGATGTCTTGCCATTTGTTTGTGTCATCTTCAATTTCTTTCATTAGCGTTTTATAGTTTTCCTTGTAGAGATCTTTTACCTCCTTGGTTAAACTTATTATTAGGTTTTTTTTTTTTTGTAGCTATTGTAAATGGGATTGTCTTCTTGATTTCTTTCTCAGCTTTTTATTATTGCTGTACACAAATGCTACTGATTTTTTTATGTTGACTTTGTATCCTGCAACTTTATTGAATTTGTTCACTAGTTCTAAGAGTTTTTTGGTGGATTCTTTAGGTTTATCTAGATATAAGATCATATCATCTGCAAAGAGAAACAATTTGGCTTCCTCTTTTCCAGTCTGGATGCCTTTTATTTCTTTCTCTTGCCTGATTGCTCTGGCTAAGACTTCCAGCACTATGTTGAATAGGAGAGGTGAACATGAGCATCCTTGTCTTGTTCCAGTGCTTAGAGGAACAGCTTTCCCCCATTCAGTATGGTGGTAGCTGTGGGCTTGTCCTATACAGCCTTTATTATGCTGAGGTATGTTCCTTCTATCCCTAGTTTTTTGAGAGTCTTTATCATGAAGGGTTATTGAATTTTATTGAATGGTTTTTTTGCATCTATTGAGATGATTCTTTGATTTTTGCCCTTTATTCTGTTGATGTGATGTATCACATTTATTGATTTGCCTATGTCGAACCACCCTTGCATCCCTGGTATAAATCCCACTCAATCATGATGTATTATCTTTTTGATGTACAGTTGGATTTGGTTTAGTATTAATAGTATTTTGTTAAGGGTTTTTGCGTTTATGTTTATTGGGGATATTGGCCTGTAGTTTTCTGTTTTGTTGTTGCATTCTTGTCTGGTTTTGATATCAGGATAATGCTGGCCTCATAGAATGAGTTAGGGAGAATTCCCTAACTCGTTTGATTTTTTGAAATAGTTTGAGAATTCAGTTAATTTTTCTTTGAAATTTTGGTTAAATTCGGCAGTGAATTCATCTAATCCTGGACTTTTCTTTGTTGGGAGACTTTTTATTACTGACTCAATCTCATCACTCGTTATTGGTCTGTTCAGGATTTTTACTTTTTCCTGATTCAATCTTGGTTGTATGTGTCCAGGAATTTATTTATTTTCTCTAGGTTTTCCAATTTGTCAGCATCTAGTTTTCATAGTAGTCTCTGATGATCTTTTGTGTTTCTATGGTGTTGGTTGTAATGTCTCCTTTTTTGTTTCTGATTTTATTTATTTGGGTCTTCTCTTTCT
>NW_012133901.1:0-582 GCF_000956105.1 Propithecus coquereli | reverse complement strand
TTTTAGCACTTTGAATATATCATCCCATTCTCTCCTGGCTGTAAGGTTTCTGTTGATAAATTCACTGTTAGTCAGATTGGGGTTCCCCATAAGTGACTAGATGCTTTTCTCTTGCTGTTTTTAGAATTTGCTCTTTGACTTTTGACAGTTTGACTAGAATGTGCTGTAGTGAAGACCAATTTGCATCATATTGGTTTGGGGATCTCTGAGTTTCCTGTATCTAGATGTCTACATCTCTTGCTAGACTTGGGAAGTTTATAGCTATTATTTCATTAAATAGGTTTTCTATCCAGTTTGTTTTCTCTTCACCCTTTAGGACACCAAAATTTGAATATTTTGTCCCCTTATGATGTCCCATATGTCATGTGAGCTTTGCTCATTATTTTTTATTCTTTTTTCTTTATTTGTGTCTGGCTGGGTTATTTCAAAAGATCTGTCTTCAAGTTCTGAAATTCTTTCTTCTGCATGATCTAGTTTATTGTTGAAGCTTTCAAATGTATTTTGTATTTCATTTAATGAATTCTTCACTTCCAGAATTTTTGTTTGGTTCATTATTTTTTATTCTTTTTTCTTTATTTTTGT
>NW_012133900.1:2887-3614 GCF_000956105.1 Propithecus coquereli | reverse complement strand
TTCAAATTAATTATAAAGTGTTTATTCTCCTGTTCCATGTTTTGATGAAAATTTATTTCAGGTTTATTTAGCAGATATTATATTTGTTGCCAGGTCTTGGCATATAGACCCCATGTAATTAAGGACTTGGTTTTATGGAGCTTATAGTCTGGCAGGGTAGGAATAACGAGACAAATAATTGCACAGTGAATTGCATTTGTGGTAAGTGCCATAGCAGATCAGGGTGCCTTGAGTGTGCAGGAAGGGGGCCTGCCATTTACTTACCTTTCTAACGTTTTGCCAATATCCAGCATTACCTGAATTTGCTCAGATTTCAATATTTTAATTAATTATGTCTGATTGGCAAGGGGAAGGGTTTTCCCAACTATCATTTACATATAATTCTTGCGTCTCTTAGTAATTCTGTGGTTCTGAATAGTAAACACGTTCTAAAATGTGAATGTTTGTGAGCCAGGCATGGTGGTGCACACCTGTAGCCCCAGCTACCTAGGAGACTGAGGCAGAGGATCCCTTGGGCCCAGGAGTTTGAGTCCAGCCTGGGCAACATTGAGACCCTGTCTCTTTAAAAAAAAAAAAAGTAAAATGTGGATGTTTGTATTGGCACTTGGTAATTTAAAGTTCCTTCACAAATGGGCCCATTACTTAATGCTGAGTTGTTTTTTTTTTTGCCATGAATAATCTGCAGATTGAGTAATCTGTCCAAGGACAGACAAGCCTTTTCTATATT
>NW_012133900.1:674-1093 GCF_000956105.1 Propithecus coquereli | reverse complement strand
AGACCCTGTCTGTACAGAAAATTAAAAAATTAGCCAGCTGTGGTGGCGTGCACCTGTAGTCCCCGATACTCGGGAGGCTGAAGTGGGGGGATCCCTTGAGCCCAGGAATTTGAGGCTATACTGAGATATGATTGCGCCGCTGCACTCTAGCCTGGGTGACAGAACAATGTCTTGTCTCTAAAAAAAAAAAAATAAAAAGCCCAAAACTTCTGTGTGACTGGTACAGAAAAAGGAAGAAAAAAAAGAAAAACAAGGAACAAAAAGCAGATTGGTCATTTCAAGGTTACTTCCTTGTAAAGGTTAAAGCAAAGGGAACTTCCCTATGCTTAAAAATCAAAGTCCTGGGTCGCTGAGGCAGAAGGATTGCTTGAGCCCAGGAGTTTGAGGTTGCTGTGAGCTAGGATGACGCCACGGCACTC
>NW_012133900.1:0-319 GCF_000956105.1 Propithecus coquereli | reverse complement strand
AAAAAAAAAATAAAAAGCCCAAAACTTCTGTGTGACTGGTACAGAAAAAGGAAGAAAAAAAAGAAAAAAAAACTCCCAAAACCATCATTTCCATTGTGTCCCTCCTCTTCTCCAAGGCCTTCAGTGGCTTCCAGTTTCACTTGGCTTAAAAACCAAAGTCCTGGGTCGCTGAGGCAGAAGGATTACTTGAGCCCAGGAGTTTGAGGTTGCTGTGAGCTAGGATGATGCCACGGCACTCTAGCCCGGGCAACACAGTGAGATCTTGTCTCAAAAAAAAAAAAAACAAAATAAAAAGCCCAAAACTTCTGTGTGACTGGTA
>NW_012133899.1:2454-3329 GCF_000956105.1 Propithecus coquereli | reverse complement strand
TGAGCCCAGGAGTTCAAGATTGCAGTGAGCTATGATTACATCACTGCACTCCAACCTGGGCAACAGAATGAGATACTATCTCAAAAAAAAAAAAAGAACCTTGGTTAAAATAACTTAATGTTGGACAGGCAGTATAAGCAAGGACTCTGAAACTAGACTCTGGCTGTGAATCCCATCTCTTTGCATTGCAAGCTCTTGCAAGTTACTTAGCTTTTCTGATGTCTGTTTCATTATCTATAAAATGGGTAATAAACTACTATATGGAGTTCTTGTGAGGATTAAAAGAGTTAATACATAAAGCCCTTAGTACAGGAGCTGTCACATAAGTGCTCAGTAAGTGTTAGGTGTTATGATGATCATGATGACAATGACAACAACTACTGCTACTAGAAAGCACAATTAACATTATCAGGTTGTTGGTCTACTAGAACCCAAATGAGCATTAAAGATTGGAGAGGATAATCAAATTAGTGATGTTTATTTCTTGCCATTTTTTTCTTTCCCATTTTCTAAATGATTTGGACAGATAATCCTTGAAGTCCTAGCTATGAAGAAATAGTCAAGTCTTTTATGCGATGGAACACTATTCTAATACTGGTAGCTGGGTAAAAAAGCCTAAGACCTAAAATAGACTTTGTGTGTTTTAGTAAAAATTGTACATCATGATGTATTTGGGAGATATAATTTGACCCTATAGTATAACAAAATTTGTCATATAATGAGGTACTTAATAAGGGTTTTCCTTGGTACTGCTTTTAGATAAAAACTAAAGATTTTTATTTTTATGCGATGGAACACTATTCTAATACTGGTAGCTGGGTAAAAAAGCCTAAGACCTAAAATAGACTTTGTGTGTTTTAGTAAAAATTGTACAT
>NW_012133899.1:380-710 GCF_000956105.1 Propithecus coquereli | reverse complement strand
ACTTGATAGAGTCTCTTTCCACACTGCCAGCATATGTAGCTCTGTCCACCAGATAAACGTGGAGCCAAGCCAACAGATTGGATCAGCTGTAGGCCGTCAGTTGCATTTCTTCTCTATATTGGTATAGAGTCCACCTCCATGGATCAAGGGTAATATGCTTGCTCATTTCCCTGATTATATCAGATATGGTGGGGTGGTAGTGGTAGAAGTGTTTTGCCATGAAGCTAACAGTCACGTTGATTTTACTTTATTTTTTCAGATCAGGAAAAACAGATCAGATTTTTTTGACAACACAAGGTTTCCTTACCTCTGCTTATCACTACGTCCAGT
>NW_012133899.1:0-330 GCF_000956105.1 Propithecus coquereli | reverse complement strand
ACTTGATAGAGTCTCTTTCCACACTGCCAGCATATGTAGCTCTGTCCACCAGATAAACGTGGAGCCAAGCCAACAGATTGGATCAGCTGTAGGCCATCAGTTGCATTTCTTCTCTATATTGGTATAGAGTCCACCTCCATGGATCAAGGGTAATATGCTTGCTCATTTCCCTGATTATGTCAGATGTGGTGGGGTGGTAGTGGTAGAAGTGTTTTGCCATGAAGCTAACAGTCATGTTGATTTTACTTTATTTTTTCAGATCAGGAAAAACAGATCAGATTTTTTTGACAACACAAGGTTTCCTTACCTCTGCTTATCACTACGTCCAGT
>NW_012133898.1:3681-4066 GCF_000956105.1 Propithecus coquereli | reverse complement strand
GGTTTTTAAAATTTAAAATGTTCTGCTCTGAATTAAGTAAAATACTCTTGTTTACCTTTGCTATTACATAAATCACATTTTGGAGAATGCCAAAATTTCCCCAAGGATTCAAAATGCCATCCTTCCCACACACCAAATTTTCAGCTATACATCCTTTGTTTTTGGCCCATCTGTTTTGTTTTAACTTTATATTCTTATACTAAAACTTCTCTGTTTTTTGTATTTTACTTTGTGTAGGTTTTTGTTTTGTTTTATTTGTTTTTAACTATAGCTTTGTTGATATTTTATTGATCTATCTCATTAGTTTTTTTTATAACTTATCAGATATTCTTAATAAATCTCTACAGATGAACTTTAAATCAATTTGTCAACTTACACAACAAAT
>NW_012133898.1:1471-2036 GCF_000956105.1 Propithecus coquereli | reverse complement strand
TACAGTAGTTCCACCATTACAAATGAAAGATAAAGAGAAATTTTTAAAGCAACTGGAGGAATCATATAATATGGAAACAACTCTAAATACAATGGCTAACGTTTTTCTTGAGAATCAACACAAGCCATAAGACATCCAGGTAACATGTTTAGAATGCTGAAAAAAAAAAAATGTCTACCCAGAATTCTATGGACAGCATAAACATCCTTCAAAATGAGGGTGAAATGCAGTCGTTTTCAGATATGCAAAAATGAGATAATCCAATCTTGGACGATGTACACTAGAAGAAAGTTCATGGAGCTGAAGAAAAATGATACCAAGTTCAAACTCAGACCTAGATACTGAAAGGAATTAAGAATACTGAACATGGTAAACACTTAGATAACTATAAAAAAATCTTTGCTTTTAACTTTTTCTTTCTCTTAATTTCTTCAATAGACAATTAACTGTTTAAAGCAATAATATTTTGAGTTCAACAATGTATGTCCAAGTAAAATATTTGACAACTATAACACTAATGAATGACCTTAAAATAGAAATGTGCTTTTGTAATTTCTTTCATTTT
>NW_012133898.1:0-462 GCF_000956105.1 Propithecus coquereli | reverse complement strand
TCAAGATTATAAAAAGAATCTCCTATGTTTTTAACTAGTTTGTGGTATATTTTTAACATATTTGTAATTTATTGCTTTTTGAACTCATTTGATAGATGATCTAACTTATGTACCTCAAACTTTCTCCAAATAGAGAAATACTGCAGTGATTCTAAAACTTTAAGATAGTATACATCTTAACCATTTAAAAATATCTATATGTCATCTGCACAATAATTTATTTATACTTTATTTAAGTCAGCTTCAACTTAACTCCCTAAAATATAACTATGTCCTAAGTATTAATAATAAAGTCTATGATGTTTGAATGTTAAGTGAGTTGAGGCATTTTTTATATAATTTACTTACATAGGCTAAAATAGCAAACGGTTTTTAAAATTTAAAATGTTCTGCTCTGAATTAAGTAAAATACTCTTGTTTACCTTTGCTATTACATAAATCACATTTTGGAGAATGCCAAAA
>NW_012133897.1:9519-9847 GCF_000956105.1 Propithecus coquereli | reverse complement strand
AGATTGCATGCATCAGAGGGCTGTCTGTTGAAAGAAAATTGAGGATGAAAGAGGAAGAAAAAAGCACTCAATGTATTTCCTAATACTCCATTTTCCAAAACATAAGCAAGCTCTATATAGGAAGAAAATATAAAAATATTTAATTTACCTTTTGTGTCTGAAGATATACAAGGCTTTCTACTACAGGCACTAATGATGCTGCAGCAACAGCTCTGACATCATCATCAAGGTCCTGGAGTCCCTCAATTATTCTAGTTAAAACTTTAGGCAATAAAGTATTAATTACATCCTGTAAAACAGTACACAAAAATATATTAATTTTCTATAG
>NW_012133897.1:3057-4290 GCF_000956105.1 Propithecus coquereli | reverse complement strand
GATAAAATACTGCCCATATCCCCTTTGATTATTAATTCAATTCATATATACTATTATCAAAATTCTTAAAATTTGTGGATTCTATGTCACTTATACTCCAAGAGAAATTAAGAAACAGTGACTCAGGAGGCTGAGGTGGGGTGATCGCTTGAGGCCAGGTGTTCAAGGCCAGCCTGGGCAACATAGCAAGACTTTGTCTCAAAAAAAGAGGGGGAGGAAGAAGGGAGGAAGGGATGGAGGAAGGGAAAAAAGGGAAGGGGAAAGGAAGGAAAAATTAGCTGAGCATGGTGGCACGCGCCTGTAGTCCCAGCTATGGGAGGCTGAAGGAGGAGGATCATTTGAGCCCAGGAGTTGGAAGCTGCAGTGAGGAATGACCAGGCCACTGCGTTCCAGCCTTAGCAACAGAGCGAGACCCCATCTCTTTAAAAAAAAAAAAAAAGAAAGAAAGAAACTAATTACTTAATTGCTCTGATATCAAGTGCACCTGTCACATATCTACTACCTATCCTAGTACCAGTGTCTCCATGTTACACCAATTATGTTGCTTACTGACCTCTCAACTAGCCTCTTATTCATTTTACTCTACTTTCCAATCCATTATATCGTGCTCAAATACTCTTGCTTCTTAATTTTTCTCTCAGTTTTTCTGAACATGAACATTTCTGTCCAGTGAATTCACTTTTCCTTTGTCTATTGACAGACTTCTTTCTATCATTCTTACTTTTTCCCACATATTCACCTTTCCATATTTCTTCCTTTTCTTTTCTTTTTTTTTTTTTGAGACAAGATCTCACTTTGTCACCCAGGCTGGAGCACAGTGACAAGTTCAAAGTTCACTGCAGCTTCCAACTCCTTGGCTCAGGTGATCCTCCCACCTCAACCTCCCAAGTAGCTACGACTACAAGCATGTGCCACTACACCTGGCTTTTTTTTTACTTTTTTGTAGAGAGATAGAGTCCCACTATGTTGCCCAGGCTGGTCTTGAACGCCTGGCCTCAAGTGATCCTCCTGCTTCGGCCTCCCAAAGTGCTGGGATTACAGGTGTAAGCCACTGCGCCTGGCCACACACTTACCTCTTCTAAAGTGCTATCTCCCATTTTACCACCACTTTTCCCATGAGCTTTAAGAATTTCCCTAAGTCCAGTGCCTGCACCATGTCGCACCTACAAAGAACCAAGAAACAAATGTCAGAAGTTAAATGTTTAAGCAACCAAGTTTAACTTTTCTTCAGTA
>NW_012133897.1:0-1272 GCF_000956105.1 Propithecus coquereli | reverse complement strand
TATAATTTTTATTAATAAAATTTCTCTCAAGTGACAGATTATTCAATACTGTGTACTGACTCACTAGCTTGAAAACATAAACAATTTTAACGGACACTTGGGGCGTTTCAATGGTACCTCTTCAATTAAGGAAGGATTGTCTGGAATATTGTCAATCAAGACTTTGGAATCATTTGCAGACTGATTGATAACAACATTTGCTATTTTCCGTCTCTTTTCTTCTGGCTCCCCATCAGTGCTATCATTGCTAAAAAATAAAAGTCACCATTTAAAAAACGAATAAAGGATAATGTGAACCATAATGACTAAAGAGAATAAAAGATAATGTGAATCCATCATTTGAACAAATGTTTTACCATATTCGGCTTATATGGTTTACTTAAAATTCCATGTATCAAGTAAGATTAACTACTTAAAATTTTTTGAACAAAATACATCCTAACTATGCTACAGGTTAGTGAATTCTTCCTTTCAAATTGGATCTCAAATTTAACAGATAATTTTTCCTTCCTCTTACTAATCAGCTCTTCTCCTTTTTAACTTTAAATTCTCTTGGTCCAATAACCTATTTTTAGGCTTTTGTACACTATAGAAAACCAATATAGTGAGTAATACAGTAAAACTACCATTATTCAATATTTAAAAAATGTAAAAATTAGCACATTTTAAAGCATATACAGCATTATTTTCTATAAATATTTCTCCTCCTCTCCACCTTAACAATGTGATTTATTTGGCCATTTTTTTCTATAAGATGGTAAAAGAAATCTGAGCCTCCCTAATCTCATCCCCTATTTACTCTTCCCTTCATCCTCTCTAATATAGCCACACTGGCTGATCACCTTATGTCCATGAACTTGTTTGGCATCTTTCCGCTTCTAGGTATTTGCTCTGGTAATTCACTCTATTTGGAATATTCCTAGAACTAGTACTCTCATTTCTTTAAGATCTTTGAAAATCACCTCTGTGATGCCCTTGCAGATCATCCTATTTAAAATTTCAAACTCTATACCCAGAAAACATTTCACATGTCCCTTCCAAGTTGTATCTTTTTTCCCCTCTTAACCATTACCATGATCTATATTTTATACATAAACACACACAACATATTCCTTATTTATCTTATTTCCCATCTTTCTTTCTCTCTAGAATGTAAGTCTCAAAGGCAGGAATTCTTAACTTTTTTTTTTTTTAAATTCATTTTTTTTTTGAGACAGAGTCTCACTCTGTTGCCAGGGCTAGAGTGCCGTGGCATCAGCCTAGCTCACAGCA
>NW_012133896.1:24804-25159 GCF_000956105.1 Propithecus coquereli | reverse complement strand
CTTTCTTATTTCTTTTTATGATTTCTACCATTCCCCCTCTTTTATTGATTCTTCTGTTCCTATATTCTCTCCTATTACTTTTACTCAAGCACAAGACCATGGAAACAAATAATATTTTCTCAAAGGGATTAGAGCCACCTGAAATGTTTAGATTCTGTGCCTGGACTGACTGATTAACACTGATTAGAAAAACCAGACAAACCAGTCTCTGCTATATGTGGCCTAGATATTAGATTAAAATTTTAATTTGACTAAGTTGATTCTAGTTATTTTGGCTTTTTTAAAAGCATTTGAAGATTTCTAAATGCTGAAAGTACTGACAGCTTTCCTTTTGAATAATAAATACAAAAAAAAA
>NW_012133896.1:11687-12704 GCF_000956105.1 Propithecus coquereli | reverse complement strand
TTTGAAACACTAAATTTTTCAAAAATATCACATAGGGTAATTCTATGTCTAAGAGAGGTCCCATATACATTTCTCTTCTCGGAGCTGTTTAAAGGCTTTAAAGTCAGAAATAAAACCAATGTTTTATTTCTATTTGTCCAATCTTAAAACCATCACACAATTTTCACTTTTTCCCTTGTAAGGTCCTTTCACATTCCCATTGTTTTTCCCCATCAGCCTTCATTGTCATATTTCCTTCCACTTCTGCACTGCATAATAGTAGGCTCAAAGGGAAGGTCTTAAAAATAATCTGAATTCACTAGGCTAAGCTAGACAGGACTACAATAGGCCAAGCCAGTGGAACTAGGTCGAGTTTTGTTTTATTTTTTAAGAAGAGATGGGGTCTCACACTGTTGCCCAGGCTGCAGTGCAGTGGCTAGTCACAGGGACAATCATGGTGCACTACAGCCTTGAAATGCTGGGCCCGAGCGAGCCTCCTGCCTTAGCCTCCTGAGTAGCAGCAACTGTATGTACCCACCACCACTCCGAGCTAGAACTAAGCAGCATTTTACAAAAAACCCTGGGTTAAATGGGGTTGGAACTAGTTGTCCCAATATCATTTAACTACCATAATGCCTGGTACTTGGTGATATCCAATAAGTTTTGTTAGATGAATGATTGAATGAAATTAATATAAAATAAGAAACAGAGGCAAATATATAGGGATATTCCAGATGTACTAAAAATGACATTTCAAGGCCATAGGCATCCAATGGTGGTGAGGAAACTGAAGAAGAAATTACAAAATATATCGAAACTACTCTCACAACTTAAATCAAAATTCATTCAAAATGGATAAAAGAATTAAGATAAAAAATGAAATCTTAAAATTAGGAGTAAAAACAAGTTAATTTATATTATGTTGATATGTGAAAGGAAAAGAATGAAGGTTTTAATTATGTAAAAATTAAAAACTTTTGATTAACCAAAATAAACAGGAAAACAAAACACCACCATCAAAAAACTTTTCTAAAATTT
>NW_012133896.1:0-277 GCF_000956105.1 Propithecus coquereli | reverse complement strand
GTCTTCTTTCTACAGCCCTGCTGACAGGATATTAAAAAATATTCAGCCCTGTCATGAACAGAGACACATCAAGGACCTTACTATTTCAATAAAAGTGGAATCAGTGTTGTGCACAGTGCTTTGGTCAAAGATTAACAGCCAGAAGACATCTATTATCACCTTTTGGCAATAAAGAAATATATGTGCTAATAGCTTAAGGGACATTCCCAGAGTCTTTTAAAAAATTTCAAATGCTGTTTAGAAGAGGATCCAATCAGCATTCCCAGTTTCTGATTTG
>NW_012133895.1:24205-24578 GCF_000956105.1 Propithecus coquereli | reverse complement strand
ATAGTTGTCTAAATTGAAATTCAAAGTAATAACAACTGTTGCAGTAGTGTTGCTTATATACTCTTTGAGGGAATTCCCAATAGATTCGAAATATGGGGTAAATTCTTCATGAATAGAGTATAAGTGTGTGTGTGTGTGTGTGTGTGTGTGTGTGTGCATGCTTATGTGTGTGGGGGGGACATATGCATTATTTGGATTATAAACTTTAATTACACATTAGCATGGATAAGGGAGAGTTAACCAGAAAAGATTTTAATTTTATCTGAATTGGAAAACTGAAAGACAATCTCCACATTGTTAAATGTTAAATGTTCTGTAAGTTTAAGGTCAAACAGATGAAATATAGATTAGGCACTTAGATTTCTACCTAAAT
>NW_012133895.1:12231-12940 GCF_000956105.1 Propithecus coquereli | reverse complement strand
AAACACATAAAAATATAGTAAATTAATCTGCCTAGCATTTCATCCCAGATGACATGCTGGTATCTGAATATTTACTGTGTACTAGAGCAACCATGTGATGCACAGTCCGGTCAAGTTTTCTGGTGATATCTAAAAGGTTGATTCAATTATGCTCAAATTAGGAATGGAGAAATGGAGTCCAGGGACACGGGGGCTTACACAGACCAAGTGATTCCCTGACTGTTTCCAGTAATGGCAAAAAAAAAAAAAAAGAAGTGAATATAACCTATTAGCATTCAGACTCTTTCAGGTTAACCAAGAAAATGGAACAAGAGGAGGTATTTTAAGAATAGAATTTTCCTACAGTTAAAGATAAGTGTAAATAATAACACATAAATAATAGCACACTACTTTTCCTGACATACAAACACAGAGACGAAAATGGCACAAATCGGGGAAGAATATACAAGAGAAAATAAGGACGCTAACATTATCTTATATTACTTCTGGCTTACACAAACTATTTCAAAGATGCAATGACTTCTTTCATATAAAATTCAGAAAATCAAAATCAGAATATTTCCTCTGTAAGAAGTTTTCGGAAAGGTTGTGTTTTAAATAGCATTATGCCTTCAGGACTACATATTTCTCGTAAAATACTAAGACACCAGAGAACAAAGTAAAAGACCCCTAGAGATTTCAAATCTCATAGATTTCCTTTAAAATGTGT
>NW_012133895.1:0-396 GCF_000956105.1 Propithecus coquereli | reverse complement strand
TAGAAATGTTAAGTATTACTTTTTTGGGGGGGGGTCTCTGTCACCACATTCTGAAGTCTCTATATATTTTTCAGAAGGCGCTTTTTGTACGTTTCTAATCAGATTTTGTCAATGAGAGGCACAAACCCAAGACTTGGAAATGGAAAGAGAAGTAGATGCCATTAAATCTGCAGCCAGCAACAGCTGTAGCCAGAAGTGTGGCAGAGGGGAAATCCCCAGCTGCTCTAGGAAACCACTGGCTGAGATCTTCCCTCCGGATTTCTCCAAGCTTAACTCATTCCTCCACAAGTGTTCCTCCTCCAAATTCTTACAAACTTCGTGTAGTCTGTTTTTTCTAATATTAAATATTTTTCACTTAAATATGTATTGATTCGACTTCTGTTCTTCTAGCCAAAC
>NW_012133894.1:18816-20840 GCF_000956105.1 Propithecus coquereli | reverse complement strand
CCCACCATAGCATGGAGATTGGATTACAAATTTGTGGTTTATAAAAATTATCTCATTTAATGTTCTCATCAATTCTTTGTTGCCAGTCTTTTCACTTCCTTTTTACAGATAAAGAAACTGAGGTCCCAGGAGAATAATGTGGGGAAGGACACGTGACTCATTAGTGGCAGGACTAGGGTTGAAAGCCAGGCCATTTTATGCTTAAACTGCATTGATTCTATGTTGCCATAGAAACTTTTCATTTGTCTGAGAATGAATGCAGTCTTAACATCTTATGTGGAAAATACTATCATGTTGCTGAGAATGAATCCTGGCCCTCCAGCCTGGAAGCTGTGTGACCTTGGGCAAGCCCCTTTTCATTTTGAGCCCCAGTTTCCTCACCAGTAAAATGAGGATAATAAAGATAGTACCCATCTCATGTGTGGTTGCAAAGATCAGATGTCATAAACTTCGGTAACATTTTCAGAGAGGTGCCTGACACAGAGAGAGTGCTCAACAACTCTCAGTTCCTATAGTTATTATTACATTTATTTTTTTCATAAGGGCTGCTAAGGACAATAGAGAATTTCTATAGTATACATGTGGTTTTATTAGATCATTTCCCAAACTCACGTGCTTGAAGGTTTTGAAAGGAGGAGGACTTGGCAATGTGAGAAACAACTATTTCTCCATGCCTTTTTTCATAAAACAGATTCATGTAACATCTGCATAACCATTTGCATTTTACAACATTACCCCAGATTTTAGGAGTGGGTTGGTCAGGCATCTTTTGGTGCAGGTGTTATAGAGGGTTCCGTTTTGGAGGAGGGTGGAGGGGGCTACGTAGAACATAGCATTGTCAATTCATAAAGAAATGGAGTCAAAGAAGATAAATGTTAATCAAGAGGAAAATACCTGACACGAGCCTGTAGTTATCTGCCGTGTTTAAATATACACCAAGTGAGAAGCCCTTTACTCCGATGCCCTTCCTGTATAAAGAACTTTCTAGTTAAAATATCGTCTAAAGTTGGTAGACACAATTGAAAAACAGTGATTTAAAATTTCCGTCTGAAGGCTTTGCGTGTTTGATTTGGAGGTGGCTGCGAGGGTTCTGTACAGCTGAGCGTGTGGACGGGAGTAGAGAGCGAGCGAGACTTTCAGGCGACAGCAGCCGTGTGGGTTAACGGCGTGTGTGGAAGCTGGTGGCATCAGAAAGACGATTTGGCTGGCTTTGCTCTGGCACTGTCTGAAGTGTTAGGATAGAGGTTTTGAAATCTGTTGTCAGACACTTCATAGGTGATTTTTGTCTCAGTAGAAGGCTCTCAGTGCTGTCTCTCCAGAAAATTCCAAGTTGACACACTATCCAATTTCCCCTTGTTGCCCTCTCTAAGTACTTGATTAGCATGACTCGGTTTTAAGAACAATATTAGGAACTGGTGATAACACAGCTCAATTAGGACACCCTTTCTCGTTTGGCCCCGCTTATCTTTTCAGCCTCCTCTCACGTGTAATCCCATTGTCCTTTGGGTTTCGGCCACTACGCTTTTCTCTCAAGTTCTTGATCAAAACCCGAGCCTTTTGTCCATGCTGTCGTCTCTGTCAGGAACGCTCCTCACCCACCTAGCGCGAGTCGTACCTCACATCTCAGACTTCCTGTCACTTCTTCACAAAAGTCTTCTCAGCTTCCCAGCTTCCTTCAGATTCCTTGTTATTTTATACTCTTCAAGGAGTGAATTCTTTTCCTTTTGAATGTATAATTTCTACTTGTATATTTTTACATATAATGAGATTAAAGTCTATCTCTCCTGCTGGACTTTAGGTTCCATGAGAGCAAGGGGATGTCTTTGTTTATCATTATGTGATCAAGTGTTTGGCATAATTTCTGCACACAGTAAATGCTCCAAAATAATTGTTAAATGAATGAGTGAGTCTCTCTAGCAGAGGAGATCACAAGTCTACAAAGATCACAGTACATCACCCAGTAAGTAATGATAAATGTTATCGAGGATGCTCCAAGGACTGAGAACAGGGTATTATTAGTCTTG
>NW_012133894.1:13535-14690 GCF_000956105.1 Propithecus coquereli | reverse complement strand
AAAAGCCTGGGAAATATTGGATTACAGTTTAATAAGTTACTTGTCTGCAGAACTTCACAGAGCCTTTAATATGCTATCATGTTTTGGAAGGCTAACAAAAGGCTATTATATGTAATATTTCTCATATATATTTCATGTTATTCTTTAGAAAACTGTTGCTACATTTTAAATTTCCTTCAATTCTCAGACCTTTTTCTCTACCATGGCAGTCTCTGGAGAATATGATGATATGTAGTCAAGAAAATTTTATTACATCTATTCCAAAGGAGCAATCTCCACAAGCAATTTTTGCAGAGATTCTGGTTCTGAAATCTCATATAATAGCCAGGAAAGTGATGACTTTTTCATTGCATTAACAAACAATTTTTTAAAAACTGGGGTTTTCATTGCTGTGAAATTTAGAAAGTTCCCTGATGTAAGCTGGCCGCTTCCCAGGGCTCCCTCTGGCTGCTGGTCCAATATAACAAGACAAGAACATCGAGTAACAAGTTGCTACTAAACAGAGTCATTAAAATAATCATAATTTATTCTGAACAAGAAGACCTACGAACTTATTATGGAGATGTTTTTCTTAAGTAGAATGATGCTAAAATCCACAATGCATTAAAAGACCTCCCTTATTAACCAGTAGTTGAGTTTTCCCCCTATATTTGTCCAAGCTAGAAACAGATGTAAATTCCATGACAATAATATCTTAAATAGAGAAAACTGCTTGAAAATTTCACCAAAAAACACACATTTTACCCCTACCATGCCCTAAACAACGAACCTTCAATCACTCTATAAAACTGAAAGCATTATTTATAAAGATGCTTCTAATTACTCCATGGCAGCGACCTAAAAAAGTACAATCAATCATCTTTATGACACAGAAAGGGAAGGGGCGGGTACTGCCCAAAGTACCAGATGTTTCTGTTAGTGGCCACATGGTTAGCCTCTCTTCTCCTTCTCACCCAGATATTTTGCATCTTGTAAGAAAGCCTTTGAAATATAACACGTGTTTATGTTAGATACTGGTGTGTCTGTACTTGATGAATGGGGGCCCCTGGAATCCAACAGCCCAGGGTGACCTTCTGGCTCCGTCATGACTGGCTGCATGAGTTTTGAGCCAGTCACTGCATCTCTCTGTGCCTCAGTTCCCTGATGAGTAAACTG
>NW_012133894.1:0-635 GCF_000956105.1 Propithecus coquereli | reverse complement strand
TCACACAGCTATAGATAACTAACATAGTGCTTTATAAGACTGTTGGGAGGGTGAAATAAAATAATGCATGAGAAGTGTTCAGCACAGTGCTTGGCGTATAGTGAGCACTCAGGGTAATTGTGTTTGTTTATGGATTTTTCTGAAGTATCCAGAGTGGTACCTGGAATATGACATGTGCTTATTAAATATTTGTCGAATGCATGTTAGGTATTCTTATCATTACTATCATAACCATCATTATTCTATATAGCTTCAATCCAAAATCATTTCCCAAAGGAGCTGGACCCTCAAGTTCCTTGACCTGAAAAAATTCTTTTACCTTAATCTGCTCTAAAAAATTTCAAAATAGAGTTATTTGAAAACCCCGAAGCCAGAAATCTTAGTCCATTTTATGCTGCTACAACAGAGTACTTGAGACTGGGTAACTTACAATGAACAGAAACATACTGGCTCACAGTTCTGGAGGCTGCACAAGATCAAGGTGCCTATATCTGGCGAGGGCCTTCTTGCTGCATCATAACATGATAGAAGGTGGAAGGACAAGGTGCAAGAGGGATATAAACTTTCCCTTCCATGATGGTATAAATTCCACCCATGAAGGTGGAGCCTTCATGGCCCAATCACCTCCCAAAGGT
>NW_012133893.1:62717-63022 GCF_000956105.1 Propithecus coquereli | reverse complement strand
ATTCAGTCATTAAAAAAGAATGGAATACTTTTATTTGAGGCAATATAGTGCTACAGTAACCCATGGGTGAAGATGTCTCCTTGATATGCTAAGTTCCTTTTCTTTGGATAAATGCCCAGTAGTAGGATTGCTAGATAATATGGTAGCTTTATGTTGAGTTTTTTGAGAAAACTCCATGCTGTTCTCCACAGTGTTTGTACTAGTTTATGTTTCCATCAATAGTATATGAGAGTTCCTTTATCTCCATATCTTCATAAGCATTTGTTATTTTTCTGTATTTTTGACTATAGCCGTCCAAACTGGTG
>NW_012133893.1:51846-52397 GCF_000956105.1 Propithecus coquereli | reverse complement strand
GGGAAAAATGCAAGTCCCAAAACATGAGAAAATTGCCTTCACATTGAATGAATTGTAAGACTGGGAAGCATTTGTGGAAGTGATTCTAGTGTGATACATTAAAGAAGACATAATAAAGATGATTTGGTTAAATATATTGCAAAGAGAGGACTCAGTATTTGAGCTTTAAAGTACTGATCAGACTAACAGGGAATAATAGTAGTCTACTAGTTGTGCTATTTAAAGGAAGATTCAAAACTGACAATTAATAACATGACAATGCTAGAATTTCTTTGTATCTTGGAGAAAATGGAATCTGAAGAGTTACGAATATAGGAATGTTAAAGTTGATTCTATTATGTGCATGCACATCGCTCAGCTGCTCCTAAGACCCCAGCAGGGTCTTCTATTGCCAAATATCATAAACAACATTTTTGAGGACTGGTTCCCTAACTCTTCACAATCTCTGTATGTCAGGGATGGATGTGGGTAATGATACACTGGACACAGGTAGCCTGATCATGGGAATAATAGGGTCTAGAGTTGTGGAGGCCAGTGGCAATAGTTAACCA
>NW_012133893.1:49061-49794 GCF_000956105.1 Propithecus coquereli | reverse complement strand
AATTAGATGTGATAATGAAAGTGTTAGAAAATGCTAAGAGGAAAATGATATGTGTAAAGGTAAATGACAGAAATTAATAGTAATTTGGGCCAGTGTCAGGGGCAGAAACAATATGGGAGCTATTCTCTATGTTACTCCCTTATTATTTTCATCCATGTTTTATTCCACAATCTTACATAAAAACCATTGTTTGTGGCTAACATTAAGTTTTTTGATAAGTATACTGACACACATTAATATGGAACTGGGCACATCCTTTGAGTTAAGAACAAAAATGTTTAATTTAGAAAAAAACAATACACAACAGGACCCCGAGAATTTACATCATATATGTACCAAACATCTTCCTTTTATCTCCCTACATCCATACTGTATGATTTCTACTCTGTTCTCTGTTCCAGGGTTCTGAAAAGTATGAACTAGGTCAATAGTTATTCAATGTTTTCTGGCTTCTTATTTATTTTAGTCAAAAATACCCTGGCTGTAGATCAAAGGGATAGAAGAGAGAAAACTCATTTTTTTTACAGCAACCTGTTATCCGAATTTCTTCTTCTAGGCCCTTTGAAGTCACTAAATATTCACCAATATTTGGCTCTGCATATTCTATATGCATTCTGCTGGATTAAATATAACAAGACTAGAGATGACATATTTACCCATGAACTGTTTAAAGATTTTCACACAAGATTAAAATGGCAATAATGTTTCTCAGCATGTATTTTGATATAGTTTT
>NW_012133893.1:48674-49011 GCF_000956105.1 Propithecus coquereli | reverse complement strand
AGGAGGCATGCAGTTCTCCCAGTCTACTGTATCTCTACACAAAGAAGAGTTCTATGCACACTTCAGAGAGCTCCTCCAAAGAGATCAATCGTCAGCATTCAGAAAAAAGGGTAAAGAAAGATGATAAAGTCATTAGTGCATTAGTGGGTAAGTTTTCAAGAGGCAAATGAAAAAGAGATCCTGCAGGGCTTGTTGTGAGCAGTTAGGACTCAGAAGGATTGAAAGCGGAAGCAAAAATATTGCAGAAGAACTGCTAATGAAGAAGAAATGGTTTTATGCCAAAACCACTAACATTTAAATATTAAAAATAGCATGACAGCATGATAGAACATAAAAG
>NW_012133893.1:45909-46574 GCF_000956105.1 Propithecus coquereli | reverse complement strand
ATATCTTGGCATTTTGTAGTGACTTTCTCTAACTCTAATAAAGCCTTTTATTACCACTATATCTGATAGTAAGTCCAGATATATCTGATATTTAAAAAATTACGTCTATTTTACTGTCCTTCACAAATTTATGTTTTGGTAGCTCCTGCTCTAAATGAAATATTGTTTATCTTTGATATAAATAATTCATGTTATTTATTGGTGAAGTTAGTACTTACATATTTTTGTGATTCGATACGGTCTCCTTACTTTAGTGTCTTTCATCTTCTAATTGCCCTATCTTTTGTATGCTGTTTTTCTTTCCTTTCTGTAGAATTATGTTTTCTTTTCTTTTTACTAGTTTACAGGCTTATTTGGTCTCCATCCATTTTTCCATAGTCTTCCTTAAAAATACTATCGTGATGCTTAACCAAATGCAAACTTATTATCTTAACCAGGTTGTTAAAAATGTTTATAGCAATCATCTTCATCCCACTTGTTTGTATTTCCAGTATTTTGTATTGAACTCTTCTGTCAAATATATTAGACCGTATCATTACCAACATCATTCATCATTATCACTGTTATCTTATAGAGACAGGGTTTATTTTATTTATGTTTACTCACATGTTTAAAGGTTATTGGCTCATATATTTTTTTTTTCTCATTGCTGCTCTTCTATCTCA
>NW_012133893.1:41688-43428 GCF_000956105.1 Propithecus coquereli | reverse complement strand
AAATATTTGCAATCCATATATCCAGCACAGGACATAGATATAGATATAGATACAGATATAGATATGGATATATTTTCTTATCTAAAAATTGAACAGTAAAATAAAATTAATTCAAAAATGGCCAAAAGGCATGTGTAACATTTCCCTAAGAAATATATACAGATGGCATTTGAAAAGATATTCAATATCATTCACCTTTATGGATATGAAAATTAAAAACACAATGAGAAATTACTACAACACACCTAATTGAATGAATTAAATAAAATAAAATAAATGATAGTACCAAATGCAGATAAGAATGTAGAGAAAATGTACCCCTCCTACATTGCTGGTGATACTGTAATGTGAAGCCGTGATGGTGGATGACTTTACCAAGTAAGAGGATAGACTTAGAAAAGTCCGTATGATTAAGCTTGAGGTTATTCATATTACATGATTGAGTAGATGAAGATTAAAATGTAGGCAAATTTACTAAAAAAGGAATAGTCAATAAAATAGCAAGAATAGGATGATGTGATGTCTAAAAGACAAAAATAAAAGGACTTTCAAGAAGGACAGTTTCTCAATATTTAACAGAAATAAAATTTTAAAATTATGTAATGTGACTTGGTTATAGCATCCTATATGTTAATAATGTTAACAAGAAATATTTTGCTGGAATGCTAAAAAAGGTGGATTAAAGAATCAGTGAAAGATAATAAAATTCAGAAAGGAAATTAACTCACCTTTTCCAATATATATGAATATGAAGGGTAATTCTATAGGTAAGAATTGTACCTAGAATGGAAAGTGCAGGAAGGAACTTTTTTGTTGTTAATTTTGATTAATCTTTTTCAAATTCTGTTCTGTAGATTTAAATGCTAAAGAATCTTACAAAATGTGCAAATGCTTTTGGGAAAGAATAAGAAGAGAAACTGAAGGATATAAGAAATGGAACATTTCTTTCCTTTGAACAAAATGGAAAAGCAAAACATAAGGAGAGAGAAAAGATTGGTTTATAGATTCAGTAGTGGGAAGCAAATGAATCTTTCTCTCAGTGGTTTATATTTTCTAAAAATAGATAGTGAGCTTATCTGCTGAGAATAAACATGAGGAAATATAAAGAATTCATGACTGTGTGGAGAGTGCAGCATCTTCAAAACAGTGCATGTTTGAAAGAACATACTAACATGACTGTTATTGAATTGCCACTTTTCATGACTGGTTAAGACTAGCCATGAATTTACAGAGGCCCTTGTAGTTGTGGAGACTAGAGTATGTAAGATCGTATCCTACTTCCACACTAACAAGTTAGTCTGTTCCATTTTTATAGATGATAGCAAAAAATGTGAGAAACTTGGGTCAGAGACAACAGACTGTTTATGAATCACAAAATTAGCAGTAGTCAGAATATCAGTATTGGTGTCTGTTCTACATGCCACATATCCATAGGGTAAGGCAAAAGGACCATCTGATACCTGCATACGGAGTGGACTGAGTTAAAGGATTAGAACCATGTGCTCTGGGAAGATTAATTTTTTATAATAGGTAGTTAATTAGCTTGCCATTTGCCCAGAGGGTCATTATCTTCATCATACTAGACAATACACAAACATCTTTTGATGTATAATTACCCTTGTAAAAATAGTCTGGAACAAAGAAAGGCACACAGCCGCTACACACAAGGCATGTAGAAACATGAGAGTTGAATGCTTGCAAATCAGCTACATGAACTTCCAGTGCTTTTAGCCCACCTAG
>NW_012133893.1:29869-30401 GCF_000956105.1 Propithecus coquereli | reverse complement strand
GAATTCATGACTGTGTGGAGAGTGCAGCATCTTCAAAACAGTGCACGTTTGAAAGAACATACTAACATGACTGTTATTGAATTGCCACTTTTCATGACTGGTTAAGACCAGCCATGAATTTACAGAGGCCCTTGTAGTTGTGGAGACTAGAGTATGTAAGATCATACCCTACTTCCACACTAACAAGTTAGTCTGTTCCATTTTTATAGATGATAGCAGAAAATGTGAGAAACTTGGGTCAGAGACAACAGACTGTTTATGAATCACAAAATTAGCAGTAGTCATAATATCAGTATTGGTGTCTGTTCTACATGCCACATATCCATAGGATAAGGCAAAAGACCATCTGATACCTGCATATGGAGTGGGCTGAGTTAAAGGATTAGAACCATGTGCTCTGGGAAGATTAATTTTTTATAATAGGTAGTTAATTAGCTTGCCATTTGCCCAGAGGGCCATTATCTTCATCATACTAGACAATACACAAACATCTTTTGATGTATAATTACCCTTGTAAAAATAGTCTGGAACA
>NW_012133893.1:29104-29752 GCF_000956105.1 Propithecus coquereli | reverse complement strand
GTATTGATTTTGTATCCTTAGACTTTGCTGGATTCATTTATCAATTTTGGGAGTCTCTTAGATGAATCCTTGAGGTTTTCCAGATATAATATCAGATCATTGGCAAAGAGCGAGAGTTTGATCTCATCTGTCTCCATTTGGACACCCTTAATACCCCTCTCTTGCCTAATTGGTGTGGTGAGGATTTCAAGCACTATGTTGAATAGAAGTGGCGATAGAGGGCAGCCTTGTCTAGTTCCAGTTCTAAGTGGGAATGGTTTCAATTTTTCCCCATTTGATATGATATTGGTAGTGGGTTTGTTATAAACGGACTTGATAATTTTAAGGAATGAGCCATCTATGCCTATTTTGATGAGTTTTTATCATAAAGGGGTGTTGAACTTTGTCAAATGCTTTTTCAGATCGGAAGAATGGTCTCCACTTGTACTCGCCATCAAATTGGTACTAACTGATCAACACTAGGGTGATCACATGGCAGTGATACTCTCCAGGGATTGGGGGATGGGAGGGTAAACCCGCAACTAAAGGACACGGGGAGCATTGTAGGGGGGAAAGGCATGCCTTTAACCCTTGCTTGGGTGAGGCCAAGACACAAAGTGTAACCATAATGTTTGTACCCTCATAATACCCTGAAATAAAAAAAAAAAA
>NW_012133893.1:27888-28250 GCF_000956105.1 Propithecus coquereli | reverse complement strand
TTAAAATGTAGGCAAATTTACTAAAAAAGGAATAATTGAATGAATTAAATAAAATAAAATAAATGATAGCACCAAATGCAGATAAGAATGTAGAGAAAATGTACCCCTCCTACATTGCTGGTGATACTGTAATGTGAAGCCATGATGGTGGATGACTTTACCAAGTAAGAGGAGAGACTTAGAAAAGTCCATATGATTAAGCTTGAGGATATTCATGTTACATGATTGAGTAGATGAAGATTAAAATGTAGGCAAATTTACTAAAAAAGGAACAGTCAATAAAATAGCAAGAATAGGATGATGTGATGTCTAAAAGACAAAAATAAAAGGACTTTCAAGAAGGACAGTTTCTCAATATTTAA
>NW_012133893.1:27151-27838 GCF_000956105.1 Propithecus coquereli | reverse complement strand
GTATTGATTTTGTATCCTTAGACTTTGCTGGATTCATTTATCAATTCTGGGAGTCTCTTAGGTGAATCCTTGGGGTTTTCCAGATATAATATCAGATCTCGCAAAGAGCGAGAGTTTGATCTCATCTGTCTCCATTTGGACACCCTTAATATCCCTCTCTTGCCTAATTGCTGTGGTGAGGATTTCAAGCACTATGTTGACTAGAAGTGGCGATAGAGGGCAGCCTTGTCTGGTTCCGGTTCTAAGTGGGAATGGTTTCAATTTTTCCCCATTCAATATGATATTGGCAGTGGGTTTGTCATAGATGGACTTGATAATTTTAAGGAATGAGCCCTCTATGCCTATTTTGATGAGAGTTTTTATCATAAAGGTGTGTTGGACTTTGTCAAATGCTTTTTCAGATCGGAAGAATGGTCTCCACTTGTACTCGTCATCAAATTGGTACTAACTAATCAACACTAGGGTGATTACATGGCAGTGATACTCTCCAGGGATTAGGGGGATGGGGGGGTAAACCCGCAATTAAAGGACATTGTAGGGGGGAAGGGCATGCCTTTAACCCTTGCTTGGGTGAGGCCAAGACACAAAGTACAACCATAATGTTTGTACCCTCATAATACCCTGAAATAAAAAAAAAAAAGCAACTTATGAATATGAACTTTGTAAAGTACTGTGAAAGGTTGGATA
>NW_012133893.1:24500-24822 GCF_000956105.1 Propithecus coquereli | reverse complement strand
ATCTATTGTGCATTAATAAAAATATATATCTGTAATCCAAATTCTCAAAAGTGGTAAAAAATAATTTGCACTGAACATAGCACTCAGAAAAATGTAATCAAGCGTCAAATGCATTGTCCAAATAAATATGAGGGAAATCAGAACAAGAAAAAAAAGACACAATAGTTTTGAGTAACCAGAAAACATTTCATAAAAAAAAAGAGAATTAAGACTGACACTAACTATGATTAGGGTCTACACAGTTAGTCAGAAAGATGCCCTCAGCACAAAAATAGAGCCATTGACCAGTGGAACAGAACTGAGAACCCAGATATAAAACCAT
>NW_012133893.1:15590-17556 GCF_000956105.1 Propithecus coquereli | reverse complement strand
CCTCAAACCAAGTGTATTTTTGCACTTATTCTTCTTGGATAAATACAAATTCATAAGCATATGTCTCTCATATGGTGAATATCACTGTACTATATTTTCTTCCTTGCTGAATTCACCATATTATATCTATTTTTTGTCACTCTATGATAAAACAGTTCTAAATGGAAGTGCTTCTCAGCAGCAGCAATGTGATTTAAGACAAAAGCATTGGAATTGAGTTGAGTATCAAGATCAGGTTCTGAAAGATAACTGACCAGAGGCACCGGCTGCCAGATTGTCTAAGAAAGAAGGAAAAGTTTTAGATGATAAAGAAAATAAATGAACAAACAAACAAACAAACAAACACAGATCAGATGTAATTCTAAGGGAAATGTACCAAACCTAATAGAGATTTCTTGGGAAGAAACTGTGAAGCAGAATAAGAAGGAGCAAGATATCAGCAGAGGTCAACCCTCGAGAGGCTTGGAGTCCAGGACAGAGCAGGTGGGGTGGTTTGTTTCTCCCTCCTTCACATCTCTGGCAGTCAGCAGGCTCCTGAGCTACTGGAGAGCCTTTCTAACATCATGAGCCCAAATGTTGCTGCTGCTAGTCAACTGGGAGCTTCCTAAGGAGAAAGACCCAGGCTACCAGACCCCTTGGGATCACTTCCCATTACCACAGACCTGAAAGGAAATGGCAGGTGCCATATTGCTTCTCCACTCACAATGTGCCTGTGCCCCTACCCCCACCCAGGGGGTTTCAAGCCCTCAGTTTTCATCTTGCTCACTCACATTCAAACATTTCCCAACTCTGCTCAGACTGCAGGAGCCACAGGGGCCCGTGGGTCCCAGGGCGTCTACGTGATCCCAGAGCCTGGACATTCTGGGTTGGCTGCCTTCCACAGAGAGGGGCAGAGATGACCACAGTGCTAGCTTTCCTCCATTCAGACCCTTTTCCTCCTCTTCCCCTCCTCCACCCTGGCTGCTAAGAGAGATAATTGAGCTGGGATTCTCAGGAGTGGCTGCTTCCCCTCTATTGGTGCTTCCACCACACCAAGTCTTCCACAGAGAGTGGGGCTCAAACCTTTCCTCTTAAAGACCTGCAGCAGACTAAAGGGTGCTCAAACCGTGAGCCTCCTCTTCAGTGGCCTTACCCAGTGATTCTTGCCTGGCTGCTCCGTTGGAGCAGGGCACGCCCCAAAGCAGAGGGACATCAAACCTGCTCGAGCACCCCATAGGCAACTTGGGACCAGCATGCTTCACCCTGGCACAGTCAGAGATTGGTCTTCAGGGATCTGGGGACAGGCCCACAGGCCAGATCCTGTACCTGCAGGACTTGATCATGTTGCTTGGGGGTATGTAGGGGAGATTTATGAACTAATCTCAGGAGGCAAGGAAGCCCTCATGGGCAGAACTGAAAAGAGAATGCAGTGTGTGTCTAAGGTGCAGAACACTGGTGGAGCAGCCCTCCCCAAACAGGAAGGCTATGCTCTAAGCCCAGGTCAGGACGCTGGGCAGGGAAGTTCCCAGCCCACAGCACCATTGCTGGGAAGATCAACTAGTTTGAGCTCCCACCTATTGGCAAGTGCTGGAGGGAGACCATGGAGCAAGAGAAGGGGGAGAAGAGTGAAACCCACTACTGACAGACAAATTATGAATTTCTGATGGCCTCTACTCGACCAGCAGACTTTAAATATCATGTTAGTGTTTCGTTGTACAACTCATATTTCAAATTGTAAATCTCATTGAAAAGTAAGAACACATGCAAAACACATTTTTATTAAGGAAATATAAGTGTTACAAGTATTAGCTCACTGAGGTCATCTGAAGCTTGTTTCAGGTTGCTTGTCAGGATCTTGTTGCCTTGATATATTTTTATTTTATTCCAGGAATCCAGAAATCAGGTTTAAAAATGTCCAGGGAGAAGCAAACAGAAATGTTGAACTTTGGACTGAAGATACCTTTGATATCCAAGTCCTTTCCTGGGT
>NW_012133893.1:11671-13090 GCF_000956105.1 Propithecus coquereli | reverse complement strand
CTTATACGTTTTCATCTTAAGAAAGAAAGGTGCCACTCGAGATAGCAGAATAGGGAGCTTGCGTAAACTGATTTTTATATTAAATAAGCAATTCCCACCAAGATTAATGGATGAACTCTATTACTGGCATATTTGCTCAAGAGTCTAGCTAACCATATTTTTTAAACTTATATTTAATAATCAGTTTCTAATATCAGGGTGGATTAATTTTTACTCTGCTTGTTTCATAAGAAAGATGATTCAGACATCAACTTTTTAAGCTTCTGTCTAGATAAAATGCATTATTAGAAAATGATTTTGAAAACCTGACAGGAAGAGCCCCTAGGAGAAAAATAATTAGTATTTTGGGTCACATTTTAGACCCAGATGGCTTAAAGATAAACTATCTTCCTGTGTGTCTATTAAATATTCAGATGCTGGGGATATACAAAAACAAAATTATATTTCTTTTTGCCAAGAAGAATAATGCACGGATCCATAATAGCTTTAGTTACACAATGGTTTCTTTGTGACAATAATTTCAGAAGTTTGTGATTCATTGATTTCATTAAAGGTTAATAGAATAAAGCTTAGGACTCACAGTAACTTAGCCACATTCTGGGGTTTTCAAAGAGCATTGCCACTGGTTAAGATAAAGGCACACAATGTGCTGAGATCAATCTCAACTCCTTTGGCACTAAATCAACAACATGATACAAACTCTTTCAGTGCAAGTTGTCCTTTTACACCAGAAAAGTGAAATGCTGAAAGTTAATGATCCTCTTTTATTCAGTGTTATTATGTTTACATGGAAAGCCCAAGCAAATCCAATACATCTTCTTCACTAACATAAAAGTTTTCTAGTCTCTCGTTAAAAGCAAAATCAAATTTTACATTATTACATTGGACTTTCTGTGCTGAGGCAGGGTCTCTGATAGCCAACTGGCCCAGTTGGCCTTATGAAGATGATGTGCACAGTTAGCAGAATGGATCTGGTCTTGCCTTTTTTCCCACCTTGTTCTTATGTTTCATACAGGTCAAGTGATCATTTCAAAAGTGGTTCTGATTGTGGACAGGGGGAACTGGAAAGGGGAATAATTTGGTTCTTTAGTAAATCTTAATTTAGTATAAGGATGTATTCATTGATAGGACTCATTATTGGCAAAAGATTGCATTTTTTCACACGGAGGCACCACTGACATTCATAAGCACACACTATGCTCTGTAAGCTAAGAAATAGAATGCATGCCACAAAGTTGCAAAGTATGATATAATAATATCTTCTCACAATCTTGTCATGTTAAAAATTTAATGAAACTTTGTAAAATTCCAAGCCTCCCTTCACTCTATGTGAAAATAAAGTGTCATAATAAAATTGATTTTGTAAAATATCTTAAGGGAATAAATTAACTAGGGGATATGGATAAATTAAGTCTCACC
>NW_012133893.1:10385-10702 GCF_000956105.1 Propithecus coquereli | reverse complement strand
TCAAACTTAATATCTTATTGTGATTCTAGTGACAATAAGTGTCTTCATTACTTTTTACTCTCTTCCTTTTATCGAAAATTGTTATAATTGAAGTTAACTACCATGGCAGTTGTTAGAGGAAATCTCTATAAGCAAATGTAAATAAAATTTAAAAGTATTTATACTTTGAGTGTTGTATGCATGTAAACTTCCTGAAATACATATATATACACACACACACAAACACACACACACACAAAGGCACACCTATATATACTTAGATACATTTCTATTTTTACAATATCTAGAACAAAGCTGGGAATAAACTTTTCAGAAAA
>NW_012133893.1:8410-8710 GCF_000956105.1 Propithecus coquereli | reverse complement strand
TAAAATATCATAATATCAAATCTGAATTTCTCTGTGGATCAAATAAAAAATATTATTGGGAGAAATCTGTCCTGGCATGAAAGAAGAAAAGTGCTGTTGTGGGTATGTGTGTTCCCTCCAATTGAGTTAAAAGACAGATTTTAGCTGAGTTTAGACTTGTTTTTCACTGTTGTTTGTCTATTCACATGTTCTGTGCTCCTAGCCCACTCCCACAGAGCTGTTCAGAGCACAGAACTGAGCCATAGGAATTCTTGATTATGTAAATGAAACACTCCATGGAAGCAGTTCCACACGGAGAGA
>NW_012133893.1:7987-8360 GCF_000956105.1 Propithecus coquereli | reverse complement strand
CACAGAGCTGTTCAGAGCACAGAACTGAGCCATAGGAATTCTTGATTATGTAAATGAAACACTCCATGGAAGCAGTTCCACACGGAGAGAAAAGCACAAAGGGGTAGATTTCAGACATGAATTGTGCTAATAAAGCCTATGGAGAGTTCTGCTTATAGTTTGCTCTTTTATGGGGATAAGAAATCTTTTATTTGGTGTGGAATGTCATGGTTTTGCTGCAAATGACTTTCACTCAATTTCACACATATTGGTGTTTGTGTGTGCGCATGTATGCGGTGGGGGGGATATGGACCTTGGAAATTAAATAGCTATAGATTTTTTCTTTCTTCTCTAATTATATTTCAGAAAAGGAGAGAGGAGACTTTGGAGAGAG
>NW_012133893.1:4581-5102 GCF_000956105.1 Propithecus coquereli | reverse complement strand
AGAGAAAAGCTGCAGGGAGCAAGGTTAGTGAGCAGTTGCTACCTACTATTTTTTTAATTAAGAAAAGATATATCTTGATAAATTAATAATACTTTGGGGTTACATATTGCCAATGGAATTTCCCCTGGTACAAAGGTCTAAGAACATCCTCTTCTCAGTAAGCTACTTTATGAGAAGAATAAAATATTTGAGCAATTTTCCTTCACAACACTACAATAGGAGTGTAAAAGTTCAGAAACATAATACTTTGATACTGCCAGAGTTGATTTGTACACTGCAACTAGAATAGCACTTGATTCTTTTAAGGAAATTCACCCACAGTAATAATCAAAAACCTGTATTTGCTGCCTTGACTCAGTGACCTAGAAGAACAGTCTGATAAAGTCACACAAGAGGGCAGATCCTTCTGCAATTTTTCTTTAAACATGTTGAGAAAAAGAAGTTTGTCCAACTTTCCCCAGCCAAATCACCATAAACAAAGAAATGAAGACAATGGTCTTGATAGAATTTTGACCCTGAAG
>NW_012133893.1:599-986 GCF_000956105.1 Propithecus coquereli | reverse complement strand
AAACTATTTAGTATAACTACATTTAAGATTTTTAAATGAGGTCTTGCAATATAATCAAACTGATTAAGTAATACTTTCATTATTTTCAAAAAAAATCTTGTAAAATCATTGAAAGAAGGATGAATTATAAATTTTCTAATGAACATTTATGACTTCTTTAACATTCTACCTGTCTCTATTTTTCTAACTTAAGTTTAAAGCATTTTTGTTTTATTTCTATAAGGCTAGACATTCACAAAGTGCAGTATACTTTTTATCTACAAAACTAACAGAGAAAATAAGTGTGGGACGTATTACTTCACATTTTCTTGAATAAAATTATTGGATGATTTTATATTGAACAATTCACATTTAACTAAATATGAGTAATGGCTTGACCTATTTCAC
>NW_012133893.1:0-311 GCF_000956105.1 Propithecus coquereli | reverse complement strand
ATTTTTTCTTGTAATATCATTCAACATCAGGGCTTTGAAATAAATTTAGTTCTTCCATTTTCTCTTTTATGTATTTTTCTCATTCTTTTACCAAACGTGTAACAGTCACTTACGGCCATATTTCTCTAAAAGTCATTTGTAATCATTTATCCAATTATTGTCTATTCTTTACACTTGGTAGAAAACCTCAACATTTATATTGTATATATTTCTTCCACATTATGAAGTTTAAAAACTTTATGCAGTATAAAGTTAACCTTTAACTTTGTGAGCCAAGAATGAAATGTATTGGTCTGGGTTTTCCCTTTAGG
>NW_012133892.1:6220-6571 GCF_000956105.1 Propithecus coquereli | reverse complement strand
CTCAAGATTCTATTAGTGTTACGTGATATAAATCCTCATATGCTCACCCTTACCCAGTAACATCACAAGCAGCTGATATACTGCCTCCATCTTGGCCATTTTCAATGCCCCAACTTCACGCACACACATCTGCTGTATCCAGCACTTTACCAAATGGTCAACAGGCCTGTCTTTGCCAGACTCTGGGCACAGAGCACTATGATCTAAATCAGTTAATAAGAAAGCTCTAAGTATCGGATTAATAACAAAACTTCACGAAATAGGCATGGGTTGATAACGTAACAAAAGTAGAAAGAACATCCATTCGTTAGAAACACCCCGGGTTGTAGTGCTTGCTGCTGATTCCTGTAT
>NW_012133892.1:3734-4465 GCF_000956105.1 Propithecus coquereli | reverse complement strand
GTTTTCCTGACCTTAATATTTTCTTGAAAAAAAGATGGCATTCTTATCTTTACTTCTTCTCATATTTGTAACCTCAGAATATCTCACACAATGCCTGGAACATATGATAGTATATGCTCATTAATATTATTGAGTAAATGGGAGCTATAGTCATCATTCCATTGCCATTATTATATCTCTGAAACTATAATACAGCAATGGCATTTGTTTGTCTACATTCCTTCTTGTGGACCATACTCTCGCAAGCCCCTAACGTATAGCCTGATACTTAGCAGTTGCTTAGTAAACATTGTTAAATTAATGTATGCATTAACTAATGAAGAAAAAGAATATAAAGTGTGTTGGTTGGCAGACTTAGAAATGTTTGTTCAAAAGTCCCCGAACCTTCTTATAAAATCACATAAGTCTGTTGATATGTTAGTAAGTAAATATATTACCCACAGACTGGAATACAATATGACGAAAGCACTATGGTAAGCAATATTTCATCTATTTTGTGCTCTTCGTTTCTTACCAGGAAATAAGAAAGAATAAGATAATGGCTATCAGAGAAAGAATAATTAGAACATCTTAATCTTAAATAGGTTTATGCGATAAGAGTATGTTTAAAAAAACTTCATATATGGGGTTTAATAAAGCAATGGCAAAGGAAGGATAGGTATCATCATATAGTTAAAGGGAAGAAACAGTTTGCAAAATTCATGAATAGACATGAATAGATGTGAATAAAC
>NW_012133892.1:0-379 GCF_000956105.1 Propithecus coquereli | reverse complement strand
TTTGGTCTTTGATCCATAAGCATTTTTTATTTACTAAATAACATAATTGTCCTAATGATTTAACAGTCTGATCTTTAGTAAATTAGAAAAGAATCTGTTATAGAGTAACCTTTAATTAATGAATGCATGGTATACATTTACATCAGAAACAGTGGGGTTTGTAGAAGAAGGAAATACCTTAGGACTTTGCCTCTAGAATCATTGAGCTGCTTCAGAAAAATTGAAATGTTAATTTAGCAACCTTAAATGTCACTACTTTATTCAAAGAAAACATAAATGTTATGATATTCATTTTCTAGGACCTCCTCACCTTTCACCTCCTCTTGATATTTCTTTAGGAAGTATACTTTTGAAGAAAGATTATACATTTGTGTAGTTT
>NW_012133891.1:7002-7286 GCF_000956105.1 Propithecus coquereli | reverse complement strand
CCTTTGGTTAAAGAGATAATTGGGTAAGAGAAACACTAATGGCTTCTACTTCTTGGCTGGCTCTGGTTTGCTCCTGGGGGCATTTGGCAAAGGAGTATTTGTTCTAGAGCCTCTCTCCCTACTGCTATCTCATGCCCCCAACAGGAGCACTCACCTGGAGCACATCACCCTGCCCTGAGCGTTCCCACCCTTAACCACATATACCCATCCTGTTAACACATTTGGAGAAGCACGAATGAGAAATCTTCCTTTCCAAAAGAGAATATTTTTTATCAATAGATAAA
>NW_012133891.1:2508-3433 GCF_000956105.1 Propithecus coquereli | reverse complement strand
GTAACCAACTTTACATACCATTGGTTGTCTTTTTTCCCAAGTTCTCAACTTTAGCATCTTCTAAAAAGTGGTCTTCCAGCAGGTCTTGTTTTCCCATATGTTTTGGGATGGAGATTCCATAATCTAATCCCCCTAGAGAGTTGGGAAGGAAGACTTGAGTGGGCTCAGGTTTTCCTGCCCAGTTCAGGGAGGAAGATGCCCTGGGAGCTGGGCTTGTTCAGGCCTCAGGCACCCACATAGTGGTGGGAACACAAGAGCCACAGTGATGAGCCCTCAAGGGGCCTCCTGTTTGCCCACCCAAGCCCTGATTGTTCTTGGAGAGGAGCAGCCAGTTGGGCCAGTTGGAAGGACCTCCTTGACTCAGTGTGCACGATTTATTTATAGTAAGCCCCAAGGCCTTTGTGAGGTCTGTCTTTGTCACTGAGTCTGTGCAGGCAGGAGCCAGCACCACTGTGCCAGACTCCATAGGCCTGATAGAGGCTTCTCCTCCAAGGCTGGGGTGGAGCGGGTCTCCCAGGAGGTCTGGAAGCCAACAGTGCAGCTTGATAGCACAGCAGGGTAATTTTTATTATTTAACACTCACTTCACAGACCCAATATGCTAGGCACTGCATGCTGATTGGCTTTTTGCTTTAAAAGTCTAGCTGGCAGTCCTAAATTAAATAAACATGTTAACAGTAATTATTTTCATCAAAAAGGGCAAAAATAGGAGGGTTAGCTCAGGATAGCCTACACAGGGTATTTATTTGTCACAAACCAACAGCACAGCTTGGTCTAACAGTGGGGACTGCAGAGATGACTAGTTTAGGGCACCTTGGCTGCAGACTCCCTGGGATCCTGACAAGGCCTACTGCAACATGTTCTTTTCATATTGAATTTTAGTTCTGATATATATTTTTTTTTTTTTTTTGAGACAGAGTCTCACT
>NW_012133891.1:0-553 GCF_000956105.1 Propithecus coquereli | reverse complement strand
GTTAGCCAGCCTCACTGACAAGACTTTCAGGCTCAAAGGCCCTGAAACTGGAGTTGGGGGGCAGCCAGGGCCTCAGTGGTGACTTTGATCGGCTGGAGCTACACGGACCCCACCTGCGAGCCGGAGCCTTTCCTGCCCTCTGGGCCTGTGGAAGTCCACCCATCAGTTCATGCCCTCTTGGCCCAGCCTCTTCCATTCTCGGCTTGTTTTGCTTTTGGAAAAGTGCATGAGCTGGGAGTTGGACCTTCTGACTTCCAGCCCCTGGATGGGCAACCTCGGGCAGGTGACCTACCGCTCTGTGCTCGGCTTCTTCACCCGGAAAGTCAGGATACCGTCTTCGTAGGGGCACCGGGTCACTGCTCACATGGGTCACCGCCATGAGATACACGCTCTGTGCACAACGACCTGGAAGCAGAGTAGCCGCACCCCAGGGACTGCGAGCAGGCCTGGTGCCGCGGGCCACGTTTGGAGACCGGCCCTGCCTTCCTTTCCCAGGGCGTCCTCCCTGCCGGCCCCGCGCCCCTGAACTCCCATCCCGCACCCTGCCCCCTCC
>NW_012133890.1:7732-8035 GCF_000956105.1 Propithecus coquereli | reverse complement strand
TGTCACCGATGTCCCAGGAGTGACTTATTCTGATGTAAAGACTTATTCTGGCTATTTAAGTCCGGCCTGGAAACTCTACCCTTTATTAACCACGAGAAAAAAATCCACCCCTCATAGAAAGCAGGCCCAACAGTGCAGAACCTGGTGCTTTGTGTTGGACTTCACAGCTACAAACCAAAACCTCAGTGGCTCGTATCCAGTTATAAACGGAAAATATGGAGGTCCCTGGTTGAAGACACTGGCTTTATTTGTCTTCAGATATTGACATTCCCCAGAGCCATCAAGACAAAAATAGAATTAAGA
>NW_012133890.1:2644-3407 GCF_000956105.1 Propithecus coquereli | reverse complement strand
TTTTAGTTGTCCAGATCATTTCTTTCTATTTTTTTTAGTAGAGACGGGGTCTTGCTCTTGCTCAGGCTGGTCTCGAACTCCTGACCTTGAGCGAGCCACCCGCCTTGGCCTCCCAGAGAGCTAGGATTACAGGCGTGAGCCACCGTGTCCGGCCTCTACTTTCTCTTTTAAAACAAACTATGGACAGCTAATTTTAAACATTTTGAAAACCTTTTCTTCCTTCTCAAAGGCATAATACATTTTAGACTAGTATAAAAATACAGACTTTCCACTTTTCCTAGTCTCGCATTGTTTGATTCTCACGGTTGCTTCATGAGGATTTAGTGGCAATCAAAAATAATAATATGTAATACTTAAATATGTATTTCTTATCCCAGGCATTTTAACGATATTAACTCCTGAATTCTTGCCACTCCCTTTTTTTTTTTTTTTTTTACAGGTGAGATAAGAAGTACTCTAGTTTGTGTTCAGTTACAGTATAGCATAAAAACATTTTTAATGTGTGAAAGGAAAAAATGGGGGTATTTATCAAAATTTCCATATCACACCTGTGAGCAATGAAAACTGGCAAGCCCATCAGGAACATTCCAGAGCAATGACCAAAGCTACAGTCATCAAATGTCTTATCAAGGCTGTTTTTTGATAAGAAAGTTGAAGCACATTTTCTCTGGGTGCCATTAGCTACTAAAGCCATAGGCTGGTAGTTAATAAATATGCTTTGTTGAGTTATTATATTAATGTAATATGAAGTGTAGTTCAGGGT
>NW_012133890.1:0-1246 GCF_000956105.1 Propithecus coquereli | reverse complement strand
TCTCTAAAACCACCTCCCCAAACGCAGCCAGCACGGTCTTTCTCAAACTCAAGTCTGATGCAGTCACTGCTCGGCCTTTTCATTCTTTACAAACGCCTCACCACCTTCCGGTCCTGGTCAAAATCGTGAGCATCCTCACAAACACTCTTCAGCCAAAGAACACCAAATACACACACACAGGGCCAGCCCAGCCACGGGGACCCCCATCGAATCAGAAAAAGGCACCTGCTTCCCCAGGTGCATGCCGGGCACCAGGGAGCAGAGCCGGGGCTGGAGTAGAGCCTGGCCAGCCCTGTGCCAACCCCACCCTGTCTCTTAGCAGGTCACAGGTGTGCCGTCGGCCCTGTGGCCCTGACTTAGGGGTCTCCTCCAACACCTCTCTGCCTTTGCACAAGCTGTTTGCTTTGCCTAGAACGCCTTCACTCGCTACATCCATCCACCTGACTATTCACCCTCCAAAAATCAAGACAATCGCCCTCCTACAACAAGCTCTCATCTTTCGCGTGCTGCCAGAAAGACTTTATTACAGCACGCCTGTGATAATCACAGACTTGTCTCATCTACTTCCCCCAGGGGACGCCGTCTTCCCACCTGCATGCCCACAGAGCCCAGCGCTGTGCCTGGGGCACTGCAGGCTACCAGCTGCAAGTGCCGAACGGACACTGCCTCTTGCTGTCTCAGCCTCGTCGCGGTGTAAAACGGGGCCCTTTCAGTCCCCCACGCCCACCCATTGGAGATTGGGCCCGGGGTCTACCTCCTCAAATTGCATAATCCTTACTCGAGTAGCTGGAAGCCAGATCTCATTTAGCGATTATATCATTAACCTATGATTGAGATGAACAAACAACTTGGGTTTCAGCTTCCTGCCGCCCCTCCTGACAGGTTCATTGGAACATCTGTCGTTGAGCGTTTGTCCTTCACTGGGTCCTGCCCCCTCTGTCACCCCCTCCTCCTCCTCCTGTCCTGTTCTGATTGACAAGGGTCGCCCCGCGGGATGGCGGGTGTACAGGAATTTGTGGGACTCCACCTTCACGAATGTTTGGACGTTTGCATAACAAGAATATAAAAGCAAATATTTAGAAATAAAGAGCTATTCACACTTCCTGAACACAGACTTGACGTCTCATGTTTCCACCTTCCGTGGGATTTTTCTCATTAGTCCAATCGGCCTGGACGGCCATGCTGATTCAGTGCATGACGCCCTCAGCTCCCCTCGTCACTCCTTCCTCAAATCCTTCACTGAGTC
>NW_012133889.1:5116-5461 GCF_000956105.1 Propithecus coquereli | reverse complement strand
TCTCATTTCTTTTTAAACTTTGTTAATAGTATAACATTTTTGCCATGCTAGGTATAATATGTGTGTTATTAAATTTTATGATTTGGACTTTCATGTAGTAAAATATAATGGTATTTGCTTAATTCGACTCTCCTATGTATTATTTAAAACACTACAGAACAATAATAAGGACAAATGAAACTACACAAAAAAAATTCCCTGGCCATAAACAGAAGACAGACAATAAAGAATTTTCTAAATAACCGTACAAAACAAAGAAATACTAAAAATACCAAATACCATTGAACGATCTCTTAAACTTTCACCACAAGCCTCTTCAGCAGGCAAAGGCAGTCTAAAGAAAAA
>NW_012133889.1:2844-3236 GCF_000956105.1 Propithecus coquereli | reverse complement strand
AGCAAGAGCAAGACCCTGTCTCCAGTAAAAATAAAAAATTAGAGCAGGGGTGGTGGCACAGGCCTGTAGTCCCAGCCACTCGGGAGGCTGAGGTAGGAGGATTACCTCCTACCTCAGGAATTTGAGGTTGCAGTGAGCTGTGATGACATCATTGCCCTCTAACCTGGCTGACAGAGTGAGACTCTGTCACAAAAAAATAAATAAAAATCTATGCATCAAATACACAGTAACAACCTTTGTGATGCAAAGGAGGATACCGCATGATATGCAAGGAGGCATAAATAGAAATAGACTAATTTATAGTAGTCTTTAACAACCACCCTTAGTGACAGATCAAGTGAGCAAAATATAGGTAAAGATATAGAAGAACTAAAAGCATAATCAACAAGGTA
>NW_012133889.1:0-454 GCF_000956105.1 Propithecus coquereli | reverse complement strand
TCATGCTATACATCTGATAAAGAGCTAATAACCAGAATCTAGAAAGAACTCAAGCAAATCAGCAAGAAAAAAAATCAAACAACCCCATTAAAAAGTTGGCAAAAGACATGAATGGAAGTTTTTCAAAAGAAGGCAGACTAATGGCCAATAAACATATGAAAAAATGCTGAATGTTTCTAATCATCAGGGAAATGCAAATCAAAACCACAATGAGATATCACCTAACTTCAGAGAATGGCTTTTATCAAAAAGTCCCCAAACAACAGATGCCAGCGTGGATGCGGAGAGAAAGGAACACTTAAACACTGTTGGTGGGACTGCAAACTGGTACAGCCTTTATAAAAAGTAGTACGGAGTTACCTCAAATTACTAAAAGTAGATCTAGCATTTGACCCAGCAATCCCACTACTGGGGATTTCCCCAAAGGAAAAAAGTCATTTTGTCAAAAAGACAC
>NW_012133888.1:5495-5817 GCF_000956105.1 Propithecus coquereli | reverse complement strand
GATTATGGGCAGATTTAATATTTCTGTTTATTTCTATTCTCTTACCCAAAATAGGTTTGATGATAACCATGAATGTGTCATTCCCACCCTAGAAATTCACAGGAATTCCACAAAAGAGCTTTGGGGACAACAGTTACTTTTACTGCTGTGAATGACTTACACATACTGAAGTCCTCCATTTCCACCCTCATCTACAGAAATCAAGAAGATACCAAACTTCAAGAACAACATTCCTTCAGAATTCTAAAAAAATAAATTAGAAATAGAATTCCAAATGTAGGACAATCAGACAATCCTCCAAAGTGTAAAGAAAGAATAAAGA
>NW_012133888.1:3298-3775 GCF_000956105.1 Propithecus coquereli | reverse complement strand
TTTTTTACTTCTTTTTTCTGCCTTAGGATTTCAGAGAATTTTTTTTCTTCCAAACCATTCCTTTCATAGGTCAGAATCTTAGGCCAAGAAAAGTGAAATCACAGACCAAATTAGTAATAGGATATAGATCAAAACTCATGCTTCTTGATTTTCAATGTAGTGCTTTTTCCCTAACCAGAACTTCTTTGTATCTTCTCCTTCCTTTCTTTCCACTCTTTCCTTGTGGCAGAAGGGTAGCCAAAATAATATTAATTAATCACCCTTTTATGCTTCCTTCCAAAGAACCCAGACTTATTTATAATTCAAATTTAAATAGCATTACTCAATCCTGCTTGTCTCTACTCTTACTCACAAGGAAGTACTCAGACATCCCTCCAGCAATGGAAGGTGCTAGCCTCCTGGGGCAGTTATCAGTGTGTCTGGACTATCACCAACAGAATGCAAATTTCCTACCAAGGTACCTTGGTAACAGGGGAG
>NW_012133888.1:0-443 GCF_000956105.1 Propithecus coquereli | reverse complement strand
GTTACTCATGTTCACTGTGGAAAATAACAAAAGAGATAAAAATCGACCATTAATAATAATCCCAACACTCAACTATTATCATTGCTGACATTTTCCGAACAAATCCTTGTGGAAATTTCTTACATGCAAAAAATGAAATCATGTTAATAACCTTTTTTCCTGTAAATATTAATACATTTTCATATCTATAAAACAATTATACTAATTGAGAGTATGGCTTTTGAAGTCAGATTAAATTGAATACTAGCTCTCCCATTTACTATGTGATCTTAAACAAGTTATTTAACGTCAGTGCCTGAGTTACATTATATATAAAACGTAAATAAGAAGTATTTATCTCAATGGCTTATTCTAAGGATTACAACATATTTTTATTGAGTGGCTAGTATTCCACTGAATAAATGTATCCTATTAAAAATCCTCTATGGTCAGATATTAAATTG
>NW_012133887.1:7714-8058 GCF_000956105.1 Propithecus coquereli | reverse complement strand
AAACCTGGGCTTGTGACCCAGCTCTGCTACATACAACATTGTTTGACTTTAGGCAAGCCACATAACCTCTCTGAGTTATGCAATTTGAACATGTGCGAAATGTAAAAAGGAGCAATTCACAGGGTTGTCGTGCAAGGAAATACATATATTTATATAACCCATTGCAAACTATAAAACACATGCATGTATAAGTCATTTACTTTTAAGATTAGACAAAATATTAACATAGATACACAACCAATCATTGGTACTTTAGTCGTATTCCCCATCAGCAAGCATTTCCTCTTCCTATAAAATCCACCCCTGTTCCCATGTCACTTAGAAATCTAACATAGAGATGAGTC
>NW_012133887.1:5022-5954 GCF_000956105.1 Propithecus coquereli | reverse complement strand
TTTTTTTTCCCATTTTCCAACCATTTGCACAGAGAAGCAAGCTTACTACTAATTTCATACCTATTTCCTAGAACCTGTTTTGGGAAATGGCTAAGAGGTGTGAAAGCATAGTGAGGTTTGTAAATTGTATTACGATAAGGCCAATACTTCAGACTTTTCCTAGTTCAGTTCCATCCTGCAGAGAGAAAGGAAGAAACATATTTGTTTCAGTGTCCATTTCTAATGTCATCAAAACGTTTGTGGTCAGTCATCTTCATGAGAACCTGTTTCCAAAAGCAAGCTTCCTTTCATCCCACACCAGATGCCTCCCTTTTGTGGAATTCTCCTTCAAAGAGGCAGTCACTCATTTTGCTTGTCAGAGTCAGTCACCACCTATTGGAATCTAACCTGAAATCTCTGATGGATAGGTCCGGTCCTCCAAAACGCTGGGGCATATCATAGTTAGCTCTGGAAAATTAGTCACTGCTTTGGCGCACTCAAAATATATCGGAAAAAAAGAAATAAGCTTGTAACTTCTTCCACTAGCTTTCTAGTCCTTTTTAGGCCTGAGCTAGAATCTGTAACCACATTAAGATAGTATTACCCGCAGCAAACAAGACAAAGATTTTGCAGCTTCAGTCCTAACTGAGATTCTTAGGAGTATGACAAGGATAGTTATCAATATATTTTTTAAAAAGCCAGCCAGGTGTGGTGGCTCACGCCTGTAATCCTAGCACTCTGGGAGGCCGAGGAGGGCGAATTGTTTGAGCTCAGGAGTTCGAGACCAGCCTGAGCAAGAGCGAGACCCTGTCTCTACTAAAAAAATAGAAAGAAATTAGCTGGAAAACTAAAAATATATAGAAAAAATTAGCCAGGCATGGTGGTGCATGCCTGTAGTCCCAGCTACTCGGGGGCTGAGGCAGTAGGATCGCTTGAGCCCAGGAGTTTGAGGT
>NW_012133887.1:0-1952 GCF_000956105.1 Propithecus coquereli | reverse complement strand
TTGTCAAAACTGTGCTTTATGCTGAGGAAGTTGAATCTCAATTCCCTATAGGCCTTCACAGATATTTTCCCACAGCCAATTCCTTGTTTCAGTTTCCACTACTAACTAGAATTTTTTTCTTTGCTTTATTTCTGATGCTCATTCTCTATCTCATCCCTTTTCCTAGCTCATGCTAGCAATCTTGACTCATTTGAAAATTGCTTCAGGTAGATAGCGCTGCTTATGTTCATGTATACTATTATTTTCTGCTAAAGAGGGAGAGAAGAGCTCATGAATGAGACTTATTTGGAACTTTTTTTTGTCACTCTGCCCGTGACAGTTTACATTTTTTCAAACATTCCCCTTAAATTGATTTTTTTGTTTTTGCATTTCTTAGTGGTTGATAATAAATCCTCCTTGAACATCTTCCACATTTCACATTGCCTGTGGCTTCATGGGTGACACTATTTTTATACATAAGTTTCAGATTCTCCTGAGGGGAAGTAAGGCAGATCAGGGTATGAATTGCTTCTGGAACTTTCTGAAAGATCACAACTTGGAGAAAAATAGTACCCACATTCCATATCCTGGTTGATTTTTTCTGTACATTCCATGTGATTTTTTTTTTTTACTATCCTTCTTTTTCTCAATCAATCCCAGGCCTTGACTTTCCACCATCCTTTTATTCTTATTTCATGTACTATCAGTTTTCCTCTTCTTGGCATTGAGCATGTCTGAAAGACATTTGGAAGCCAAGCTCCTAATAAAGGTACAGAATAAGAAAAGGGCATTGAATGGCATCCAGTATTTTCCCCAAAACCTTGCCTATGACACTTTCATTTTGCTATCGATTTCATATAAAACACATGTACAACTAGACTGTCTGAAACTTCACTAATAATATTTGGTGGTTGTCAGGTAGCCTGAAAAAGTTAATATGCCTTCCAGAGTTTCCCAGCTTTCAACATTAAAAAAGTAACATTTTATCCTCTTTTTTTGCTGATTGCACAAGAAATCCAGTCGTTTTTATAGCTCTATATCATTGCAATGAAACAGAAAAGTGGAAACTGGGTTACTATGGATTCTTTTTAATACAAAGTTACAACCTATTCCTTCTAGTAACTATTTACAAATCCATCAGACATGATTCTGAATCTTATTATCAAATTATTCACAAATAATATTGCAACTGACCAATCGTCATGAATTTAGCCCTCATTTACCATGATGGCCTTGAATGAATGCCCCTTTTTTGTTTGTGGGTAGAAAAATGAATATTTTCTAAGATAATTAACTTACAAATCCCATCTAAAAGATTTATTTGGTAATCAAACCCACAGGGAATGTAAAGGAAGAGAACAGTATATCTGCGCCGGCCTGGAATGCCTCCTCCTCCTGTCTCCCTTCCACCTAGTGTTTAACATGGCTTTCCCTTAATAGTATTCCTCCAAGAAGCACTTCCTGACCACCCACCTAACTAGGTTAAATTGCTTTCTTTGGAGTATCTGCTGGACCATGTGACTATCTCAAAAATAGTGCCTATCAGGATGACATTCTCTGTTTAAATACCTTTTGCTCTCAAGAAGAATGTAAGTAGTAGAGGTCGGGAGTTGGGTTTTATTTATTCACTTCAAGGTAAGTTGCTGATCTGAACTTGCTCATTCATTTCTCACGTTTCTCATTTGTGTTATTAATCCTAGTTTAAAATGAAGGAAATTAAACTTCTTCAAGACTCAATTCAGTCAGGGTCTACACTGCTGGTAACAGCAGGGATGAAATATGGACCCAAGGCTACCTGAGTCCAAAGTCCACACTCCATCTACTACATGACCTTACAACAATTAGAGGTCTGGAGGATACTGCTACTTTGGGCTGCCTCTGACCTGAAACAATGAGTTGTTAAAAATAAGCCTAGATATCTGATAAAATATTCGTATTAAATATCTAGAATTTATGGAACCTTAACAATTCTA
>NW_012133886.1:8591-8881 GCF_000956105.1 Propithecus coquereli | reverse complement strand
GGAGGGAAATTAGGGATGTGTGCCAAATTTGCATTATTGTTTATAAGTATAGAATAATAATAGCTGATAATGAATGTTTTCAATTTGCAGAATCTTATTCTAAGTATTTGTACATAGTAAGTCAATTCATCCCCAAAACTTCTATTTGAGGTAAGCAGTGTTTTTTTATTTTCACTTTACAGCAAATTAAGGCACAGATTGTCGGTAACTTACCCAAGGTAACGTGACAAATGGTATTAAATGCTTGTGCAGCTGCACGATGTTAGGGCTCAGAACGTAATAACCCAACG